>NC_142185.1:8856670-9175836 GCF_026936395.1 Plectropomus leopardus
TTTGACTATTTTCCTGAGCTATAGTATGGCTTTTTTTGCCATGTTGTAATTTGGCTTAAAACGCTCAAAATACTGACTTTTTGGACCGTTTTTTAGGCAGATTATACTAAAAACTGCCTCCACATGCTGTAGCATCACTTATTTTAACATTTGGAGAGATCACTTTTTTGACCATTTTTCCTGAGCTATAGTATGGCTTTTTTTGCCATGTTGTAATTTGGCTTAAAATGGTCAAAATATTGACTTTCTGGACCGTTTTTTCAACAGACTGTACTATAAACTGCCTCAACATACTATACCAAGGCTTATTTTAACATTTGGAGAGATCACATTTTTGACCATTTTTCCTGAGCTATAGTATGGCTTTTTTTACTATGTTGTAATTTGGCAAAAAACACTCAAAATATTGCTTTTTTGGACAGTTTTTTCAGCAGACTATACTATGAAATGCCTCAACATGCTATACTAAGGCTTATTTTATCATTTGGAGAGATTACTTTTTTTGACTGTTTTTCCTGAGCTATAGTATGGCTTTTTTTGTCATACTGTACTTTGGCCTAAAACGCTCAAAATATTGACTTTCTGGACAGTTTTTTCAGCAGACTGTACTATAAACTGCCTCAACAAACTGGACCATGACTTATTTTAACATTTGGAGAGGTCACTTTTTTGACCGTTTTTCCTGAGCTACAGTATGGCTTTTTTTGTCATACTGTACTTTGGCCTAAAACGCTCAAAATATTGACTTTCTGGACCGTTTTTTCAGCAGACTATATTATAATCTGCCTCAACATACTGTACAATGATTATTTTAACATTCGGAGAGGTCACTTTTTTGACCATTTTTCCTGAGCTATAGTATGGCTTTTTTGCCAAACTATAATTTCGCTTAAAATTCTCAAAATATTGACTTTTTGGACCGTTTTTTCGGCAGATTATACTAAAAACTGCCTCCACATGCTGTACAATGATTATTTTAACATTTGGAGAGATCACTTTTTTGACCGTTTTTCCTGAGCTATAGTATGGCTTTTTTTACTATGTTGTAATTTGGCAAAAAACACTCAAAATATTGACTTTTTGGACCGTTTGTTAGGCAGTATATACTAAAAACTGCCTCCACATGCTGTAGCATCACTTATTTTAACATTTGGAGAGATCACATTTTTGACCGTTTTTCCTGAGCTATAGTATGGCTTTTTTGCCAAACTATAATTTCGCTTAAAATGCTCAAAATATTGACTTTTTGGACCGTTTGTTAGGCAGTATATACTAAAAACTGCCTCAACATGCTGTAGCATCACTTATTTTAACATTTGGAGAGATCACTTTTTTGACCGTTTTTCCTGAGCTATAGTATGGCTTTTTTGCCATGTTGTAATTTGGCTTAAAACGCTCAAAATATTGACTTTTTGGACCGTTTTTTCAGCAGACTATACTATGAAATGCCTCAACATGCTATACTAAGGCTTATTTTATCATTTGGAGAGATCACTTTTTTGACCGTTTTTCCTGAGCTATAGTATGGCTTTTTTGTCATACTGTACTTTGGCCTAAAACACTCAAAATATTGACTTTCTGGACCGTTTTTTCAGCAGACTGTACTATAAACTGCCTCCACATGCTGTACAATGATTATTTTAACATTTGGAGAGATCACTTTTTTGACCATTTTTCCTGAGCTATAGTATGGCTTTTTTGCCAAACTATAATTTCGCTTAAAATTCTCAAAATATTGACTTTTTGGACCGTTTTTTAGGCAGATTATACTATAAACTGCCTCAACATACTGTAGGATACCTTATTTTAACATTTGGAGAGATCACTTTTTTGACCATTTTTCCTGAGCTATAGTATGGCTTTTTTTGCCATGTTGTAATTTGACTTAAAATGGTCAAAATATTGACTTTCTGGACCGTTTTTTTTAGCAGACTGTACTATAAACTGCCTCAACATACTATACCAAGGCTTATTTTAACATTTGGAGCGATCACATTTTTGACCATTTTTCCTGAGCTATAGTATGGCTTTTTTGCCAACCTATAATTTCGCTTAAAATGCTCAAAATATTGACTTTTTGGACCGTTTGTTAGGCAGTATATACTAAAAACTGCCTCCACATGCTGTAGCATCACTTATTTTAACATTTGGAGAGATCATTTTTTTGACTGTTTTTCCTGAGCTATAGTATGGCTTTTTTTGTCATACTGTACTTTGGCCTAAAACGCTCAAAATATTGACTTTCTGGACCGTTTTTTCAGCAGACTGTACTATAAACTGCCTCCACATGCTGTACAATGATTATTTTAACATTTGGAGAGATCACTTTTTTGACCATTTTTCCTGAGCTATAGTATGGCTTTTTTTACTATGTTGTAATTTGGCTTAAAACGCTCAAAATATTGACTTTTTGGACCGTTTTTTCAGCAGACTATACTATGAAATGCCTCAACATGCTATACTAAGGCTTATTTTATCATTTGGAGAGATCACTTTTTTGACCGTTTTCCCTGAGCTATAGTATGGCTTTTTTTGTCATACTGTACTTTGGCCTAAAACGCTCAAAATACTGACTTTTTGGACCGTTTTTTAGGCAGATTATACTAAAAACTGCCTCCACATGCTGTAGCATCACTTATTTTAACATTTGGAGAGATCATTTTTTTGACTGTTTTTCCTGAGCTATAGTATGGCTTTTTTTGTCATACTGTACTTTGGCCTAAAACGCTCAAAATATTGACTTTCTGGACCGTTTTTTTTAGCAGACTGTACTATAAACTGCCTCCACACGCTGTACAATGATTATTTTAACATTTGGAGAGGTCACTTTTTTGACCGTTTTTCCTGAGCTATAGTATGGCTTTTTTTACTATGTTGTAATTTGGCAAAAAACACTCAAAATATTGACTTTTTGGACAGTTTTTTCGGCAGATTATACTAAAAACTGCCTCAACATGCTGTAGCATCACTTATTTTAACATTTGGAGAGATCACTTTTTTGACCATTTTTCCTGAGCTATAGTATGGCTTTTTTTACTATGTTGTAATTTGGCAAAAAACACTCAAAATATTGCTTTTTTGGACAGTTTTTTCAGCAGACTGAACTATAAACTGCCTCAACACACTGTACCATGACTTATTTTAACATTTGGAGAGGTCACTTTTTTGACCATTTTTCCTGAGCTATAGTATGGCTTTTTTTACTATGTTGTAATTTGGCAAAAAACACTCAAAATATTGACTTTTTGGACAGTTTTTTCGGCAGATTATACTAAAAACTGCCTCAACATGCTGTAGCATCACTTATTTTAACATTTGGAGAGATCACTTTTTTGACCATTTTTCCTGAGCTATAGTATGGCTTTTTTTGCCATGTTGTAATTTGGCCTAAAACGCTCAAAATATTGACTTTCTGCACCGTTTCTTCAGCAGGCTATACTATGAAATGCCTCAACATGCTATACTAAGGCTTATTTTATCATTTGGAGAGATCACTTTTTTGACCGTTTTTCCTGAGCTATAGTATGGCTTTTTTTGTCATACTGTACTTTGGCCTAAAACGCTCAAAATATTGACTTTCTGCACCGTTTCTTCAGCAGGCTATACTATAAACTGCCTCAACATACTGTAGAATCACTTATTTTAACATTTGGAGAGATCACTTTTTTGACCATTTTTCCTGAGCTATAGTATGGCTTTTTTTTACTATGTTGTAATTTGGCAAAAAACACTCAAAATATTGCTTTTTTGGACAGTTTTTTCAGCAGACTGAACTATAAACTGCCTCAACACACTGTACCATGACTTATTTTAACATTTGGAGAGGTCACTTTTTGACCATTTTTCCTGAGCTATAGTATGGCTTTTTTACCAGGTTGTAATTTGGCTTACAATGGTCAAAACATTGACTTTCTGGACTGTTTTTTCAGCAGACTATACTATGAAATGCCTCAACATGCTATACTAAGGCTTATTTTATCATTTGGAGAGATCACTTTTTTGACCATTTTCCTGAGCTATAGTATGGCTTTTTTTGTCATACTGTACTTTGGCCTAAAACGCTCAAAATATTGACTTTCTGGACCGTTTTTTCAGCAGACTGTACTATAAACTGCCTCCACATGCTGTACAATGATTATTTTAACATTTGGAGAGATCACTTTTTTGACCATTTTTCCTGAGCTATAGTATGGCTTTTTTTACTATGTTGTAATTTGGCTTAAAACGCTCAAAATATTGACTTTTTGGACCGTTTTTTCAGCAGACTATACTATAAACTGCCTCAACAAACTGGACCATGACTTATTTTAACATTTGGAGAGATCACTTTTTGACCGTTTTTCCTGAGCTATAGTATGGCTTTTTTTGTCATACTGTACTTTGGCCTAAAACGCTCAAAATATTGACTTTTTGGACCGTTTTTCAGCAGACTGTACTATAAACTGCCTCAACATACTATACCAAGGCTTATTTTAACATTTGGAGAGATCACATTTTTGATCGTTTTTCCTGAGCTATAGTATGGCTTTTTTGCCAAACTATAATTTCGCTAAAAATGCTCAAAATATTGACTTTTTGGACCGTTTGTTAGGCAGTATATACTAAAATCTGCCTCAACATGCTGTAGCATCACTTATTTTAACATTTGGAGAGATCACTTTTTTGACCGTTTTTCCTGAGCTATAGTATGGCTTTTTTTGCCATGTTGTACTTTGGCCTAAAACGCTCAAAATATTGACTTTCTGGACCGTTTTTTCAGCAGACTATATTATAATCTGCCTCAACATACTGTACAATGATTATTTTAACATTCGGAGAGGTCACTTTTTTGACCATTTTTCCTGAGCTATAGTATGGCTTTTTTTGCCATGTTGTAATTTGGCTTAAAACGCTCAAAATATTGACTTTTTGGACCGTTTTTTAGGCAGATTATACTAAAAACTGCCTCAACATACTGTACCATGACTTATTTTAACATTTGGAGAGGTCACTTTTTTGACCGTTTTTCCTGAGCTATAGTATGGCTTTTTTGCCAGGTTGTAATTTGGCTTACAATGGTCAAAATATTGACTTTCTGGACCGTTTTTTCAGCAGACTGTACTATAAACTGCCTCAACATACTATACCAAGGCTTATTTTAACATTTGGAGAGATCACATTTTTGACCATTTTTCCTGAGCTATAGTATGGCTTTTTTTACTATGTTGTAATTTGGCAAAAAACACTCAAAATATTGACTTTTTGGACCGTTTTTTCAGCAGACTATACTATGAAATGCCTCAACATGCTATACTAAGGCTTATTTTATCATTTGGAGAGATCACTTTTTTGACCATTTTTCCTGAGCTATAGTATGGCTTTTTTTGCCATGTTGTACTTTGGCCTAAAACGCTCAAAATATTGCTTTTTTGGACAGTTTTTTCAGAAGACTGTACTATAAACTGCCTCAACATACTGTACAATGATTATTTTAACATTTGGAGAGGTCACTTTTTTGACCGTTTTTCCTGAGCTATAGTATGGCTTTTTTTGTCATACTGTACTTTGGCCTAAAACGCTCAAAATATTGACTTTCTGGACCGTTTTTTCAGCAGACTGTACTATAAACTGCCTCCACATGCTGTACAATGATTATTTTAACATTTGGAGAGATCACTTTTTTGACCATTTTTCCTGAGCTATAGTATGGCTTTTTTGCCAAACTATAATTTCGCTTAAAATTCTCAAAATATTGACTTTTTGGACCGTTTTTTCGGCAGATTATACTAAAAACTGCCTCAACATACTGTACAATGATTATTTTAACATTTGGAGAGAACACTTTTTTGACCATTTTTCCTGAGCTATAGTATGGCTTTTTTTGCCATGTTGTAATTTGGCAAAAAACACTCAAAATATTGCTTTTTTGGACCGTTTGTTAGGCAGTATATACTAAAAACTGCCTCCACATGCTGTAGCATCACTTATTTTAACATTTGGAGAGATCACATTTTTGACCGTTTTTCCTGAGCTATAGTATGGCTTTTTTGCCAAACTATAATTTCGCTTAAAATGCTCAAAATATTGACTTTTTGGACCGTTTGTTAGGCAGTATATACTAAAAACTGCCTCAACATGCTGTAGCATCACTTATTTTAACATTTGGAGAGATCACTTTTTTGACCGTTTTTCCTGAGCTATAGTATGGCTTTTTTTGCCATGTTGTAATTTGGCTTAAAATGGTCAAAATATTGACTTTCTGGACCGTTTTTTCAACAGACTGTACTATAAACTGCCTCAACATACTATACCAAGGTTTATTTTAACATTTGGAGAGATCACATTTTTGACCATTTTTCCTGAGCTATAGTATGGCTTTTTTGCCAAACTATAATTTCGCTCAAAATGCTCAAAATATTGACTTTTGGACCGTTTGTTAGGCAGTATATACTAAAAACTGCCTCAACATGCTGTAGCATCACTTATTTTAACATTTGGAGAGATCACTTTTTTGACCATTTTTCCTGAGCTATAGTATGGCTTTTTTTGTCATACTGTACTTTGGCCTAAAACGCTCAAAATATTGACTTTCTGGACCGTTTTTTCAGCAGACTGTACTATAAACTGCCTCCACATGCTGTACAATGATTATTTTAACATTTGGAGAGATCACTTTTTTGACCATTTTTCCTGAGCTATAGTATGGCTTTTTTTGCCATGTTGTAATTTGGCTTAAAACGCTCAAAATATTGACTTTTTGGACCGTTTTTTCAGCAGACTATACTATGAAATGCCTCAACATGCTATACTAAGGCTTATTTTATCATTTGGAGAGATCACATTTTTGACCGTTTTTCCTGAGCTATAGTATGGCTTTTTTTGTCATACTGTACTTTGGTTAAAACGCTCAAAATACTGACTTTTTGGACCGTTTTTTCGGCAGATTATACTAAAAACTGCCTCAACATGCTGTACAATGATTATTTTAACATTTGGAGAGATCACTTTTTTGACCGTTTTTCCTGAGCTATAGTATGGCTTTTTTTACTATGTTGTAATTTGGCAAAAAACACTGAAAATATTGCTTTTTTGGACAGTTTTTTCAGCAGACTCTACTATAAACTGCCTCCACATGCTGTACAATGATTATTTTAACATTTGGAGAGATCACTTTTTTGACCATTTTTCCTGAGCTATAGTATGGCTTTTTTTACTATGTTGTAATTTGGCAAAAAACACTCAAAATATTGACTTTTTGGACAGTTTTTTCGGCAGATTATACTAAAAACTGCCTCAACATGCTGTAGCATCACTTATTTTAACATTTGGAGAGATCACTTTTTTGACCGTTTTTCCTGAGCTATAGTATGGCTTTTTTTGCCATGTTGTAATTTGGCAAAAAACACTCAAAATATTGCTTTTTTGGACAGTTTTTTCAGAAGACTGTACTATAAACTGCCTCAACATACTGTACCATGACTTATTTTAACATTTGGAGAGGTCACTTTTTTGACCGTTTTTCCTGAGCTATAGTATGGCTTTTTTGCCATGTTGTAATTTGGCTTAAAACGCTCAAAATATTGACTTTTTGGACAGTTTTTCAGCAGACTATACTATGAAATGCCTCAACATGCTATACTAAGGCTTATTTTATCATTTGGAGAGATCACCTTTTTGACCGTTTTTCCTGAGCTATAGTATGGCTTTTTTTGTCATCCTGTACTTTGGCCTAAAACGCTCAAAATATTGACTTTCTGGACCGTTTTTTCAGCAGACTGTACTATAAACTGCCTCAACATACTATACCAAGGCTTATTTTAACATTTGGAGAGATCACATTTTTGATCGTTTTTCCTGAGCTATAGTATGGCTTTTTTGCCAAACTATAATTTCGCTAAAAATGCTCAAAATATTGACTTTTTGGACCGTTTGTTAGGCAGTATATACTAAAATCTGCCTCAACATGCTGTAGCATCACTTATTTTAACATTTGGAGAGATCACTTTTTTGACCGTTTTTCCTGAGCTATAGTATGGCTTTTTTTGTCATACTGTACTTTGGCCTAAAACGCTTAAAATATTGACTTTCTGGACCGTTTTTTCAGCAGACTGTACTGTAAACTGCCTCCACATGCTGTACAATGATTATTTTAACATTTGGAGAGATCACTTTTTTGACTGTTTCTCCTGAGCTATAGTATTTTTTTTTTCCATGTTGTAATTTGGATTAAAACGCTCAAAATATTGACTTTTGGACCGTTTTTAGGCAGATTATACTATAAACTGCCTCAACATACTGTAGAATCACTTATTTTAACATTTGGAGAGATCACTTTTTTGACCATTTTTCCTGAGCTATAGTATGGCTTTTTTTGCCATGTTGTAATTTGGCTTAAAATGGTCAAAATATTGACTTTCTGGACCGTTTTTTCAGCAGACTGTACTATAAACTGCCTCCACATGCTGTACAATGATTATTTTAACATTTGGAGAGATCACTTTTTTGACCATTTTTCCTGAGCTATAGTATGGCTTTTTTTACTATGTTGTAATTTGGCAAAAAACACTCAAAATATTGCTTTTTTGGACAGTTTTTTCAGCAGACTATACTATGAAATGCCTCAACATGCTATACTAAGGCTCATTTTATCATTTGGAGAGATTACTTTTTTTGACCATTTTCCTGAGCTATAGTATGGCTTTTTTTGTCATACTGTACTTTGGCCTAAAACGCTCAAAATATTGCTTTTTTGGACAGTTTTTTCAGAAGACTGTACTATAAACTGCCTCAACATACTGTACCATGACTTATTTTAACATTTGGAGAGGTCACTTTTTTGACCGTTTTTCCTGAGCTATAGTATGGCTTTTTTTGTCATACTGTACTTTGGCCTAAAACGCTCAAAATATTGACTTTCTGGACCGTTTTTTCAGCAGACTATATTATAATCTGCCTCAACATACTGTACAATGATTATTTTAACATTTGGAGAGATCATTTTTTTGACTGTTTTTCCTGAGCTATAGTATGGCTTTTTTGCCAAACTATAATTTCGCTTAAAATTCTCAAAATATTGACTTTTTGGACCGTTTTTTCGGCAGATTATACTAAAAACTGCCTCCACATGCTGTACAATGATTATTTTAACATTTGGAGAGATCACTTTTTTGACCGTTTTTCCTGAGCTATAGTATGGCTTTTTTTACTATGTTGTAATTTGGCAAAAAACACTCAAAATATTGACTTTTTGGACCGTTTGTTAGGCAGTATATACTAAAAACTGCCTCAACATGCTGTAGCATCACTTATTTTAACATTTGGAGAGATCACATTTTTGACCGTTTTTCCTGAGCTATAGTATGGCTTTTTTGCCAAACTATAATTTTGCTTTAAATGCTCAAAATATTGACTTTTGGACCGTTTGTTTGGCAGTATATACTATAAACTGCCTCAACATACTGTAGAATCACTTATTTTAACATTTGGAGAGATCACTTTTTTGACCATTTTTCCTGAGCTATAGTATGGCTTTTTTTGCCATGTTGTAATTTGGCTTAAAATGGTCAAAATATTGACTTTTTGGACCGTTTTTTCAGCAGACTGTACTATAAACTGCCTCAACATACTATACCAAGGTTTATTTTAACATTTGGAGAGATCACATTTTTGACCATTTTTCCTGAGCTATAGTATGGCTTTTTTGCCAAACTATAATTTCGCTTAAAATGCTCAAAATATTGACTTTTGGACCGTTTGTTAGGCAGTATATACTAAAAACTGCCTCAACATGCTGTAGCATCACTTATTTTAACATTTGGAGAGATCACTTTTTTGACCATTTTTCCTGAGCTATAGTATGGCTTTTTTTGTCATACTGTACTTTGGCCTAAAACGCTCAAAATACTGACTTTTTGGACCGTTTTTTCAGCAGATTATACTAAAAACTGCCTCAACATGCTGTAGCATCACTTATTTTAACATTTGAGAGAGATCACTTTTTTGATCGTTTTCCTGAGCTATAGTATGGCTTTTTTTACTATGTTGTAATTTGGCAAAAAACACTCAAGATATTGCTTTTTTGGACAGTTTTTTCAGCAGACTGTACTATAAACTGCCTCAACATACTATACCAAGGCTTATTTTAACATTTGGAGAGATCACATTTTTGATCGTTTTTCCTGAGCTATAGTATGGCTTTTTTGCCAAACTATAATTTCGCTAAAAATGCTCAAAATATTGACTTTTTGGACCGTTTGTTAGGCAGTATATACTATAAACTGCCTCAACATACTGTAGGATACCTTATTTTAACATTTGGAGAGATCACTTTTTTGACCGTTTTTCCTGAGCTATAGTATGGCTTTTTTTGCCATGTTGTAATGTGGCTTAAAATGGTCAAAATATTGACTTTCTGGACCGTTTTTTCAACAGACTGTACTATAAACTGCCTCAACATACTATACCAAGGCTTATTTTAACATTTGGAGAGATCACTTTTTTGACCATTTTTCCTGAGCTATAGTATGGCTTTTTTTGCCATACTGTAATTTGGCTTATGACGCTCAAAATATTGACTTTTTGGACCATTTTTTAGGCAGATTATACTATAAACTGCCTCAACATACTGTAGGATCACTTATTTTAACATTTGGAGAGATCACTTTTTTGACTATTTTCCTGAGCTATAGTATGGCTTTTTTTGTCATACTGTACTTTGGCCTAAAACGCTCAAAATATTGACTTTCTGGACCGTTTTTTCAGCAGACTGTACTATAAACTGCCTCCACATGCTGTACAATGATTATTTTAACATTTGGAGAGATCACTTTTTTGACCGTTTTTCCTGAGCTATAGTATGGCTTTTTTTACTTTGTTGTAATTTGGCAAAAAACACTCAAAATATTGCTTTTTTGGACAGTTTTTTCAGCAGACTGTACTATAAACTGCCTCAACAAACTGGACCATGACTTATTTTATCATTTGGAGAGATCACTTTTTTGACCGTTTTTCCTGAGCTATAGTATGGCTTTTTTTGTCATACTGTACTTTGGTTAAAACGCTCAAAATACTGACTTTTTGGACCGTTTTTTCGGCAGATTATACTAAAAACTGCCTCAACATGCTGTACAATGATTATTTTAACATTTGGAGAGATCACTTTTTTGACCGTTTTTCCTGAGCTATAGTATGGCTTTTTTTACTATGTTGTAATTTGGCAAAAAACACTCAAAATATTGCTTTTTTGGACAGTTTTTTCAGCAGACTATACTATGAAATGCCTCAACATGCTATACTAAGGCTTATTTTATCATTTGGAGTGATCACTTTTTTGACTGTTTTTCCTGATCTATAGTATGGCTTTTTTTGTCATACTGTACTTTGGCCTAAAACGCTCAAAATACTGACTTTTGGACTGTTTTTTTGGCAGATTATAGTAAAAACTTCCTCAAAATGCTGTAGCATCACTTATTTTTACATTTGGAGAGTTCACTTTTTTGACCATTTTCCTGAGCTATAGTATGGCTTTTTTGCCAAACTATAATTTCGCTTAAAATGCTCAAAATATTGACTTTTTGGACCGTTTGTTAGGCAGTATATACTATAAACTGCCTCAACATACTGTAGGATACCTTATTTTAACATTTGGAGAGATCACTTTTTTGACCGTTTTTCCTGAGTACGGTCAAACATAACATAGTAACATAGTATGGCTTTTTTTGCCATGTTGTAATTTGGCTTAAAATGATCAAAATATTGACTTTCTGGACCCTTTTTTGCAGCAGACTGTACTATAAACTGCCTCAACATACTATACCAAGGCTTATTTTAACATTTGGAGAGATCACATTTTTGACCGTTTTTCCTGAGCTATAGTACGACTTTTTTGCCAAACTATATTTTCGCTTAAAATGCTCAAAATATTGACTTTTTGGACAGTTTTTTCAGCAGACTATACTATGAAATGCCTCAACATGCTATACTAAGGCTTATTTTATCATTTGGAGAGATCACTTTTTTGACCGTTTTTCCTGAGCTATAGTATGGCTTTTTTTGTCATACTGTACTTTGGCCTAAAACGCTCAAAATACTGACTTTTTGGACCGTTTTTTAGGCAGATTATACTAAAAACTGCCTCCACATGCTGTAGCATCACTTATTTTAACATTTGGAGAGATCACTTTTTTGACCATTTTCCTGAGCTATAGTATGGCTTTTTTGCCAAACTATAATTTCGCTTAAAATTCTCAAAATATTGACTTTTTGGACCGTTTTTTAGGCAGATTATACTATAAACTGCCTCAACATACTGTAGGATACCTTATTTTAACATTTGGAGAGATCATTTTTTTGACTGTTTTTCCTGAGCTATAGTATGGCTTTTTTTGTCATACTGTACTTTGGCCTAAAACGCTCAAAATATTGACTTTCTGCACCGTTTCTTCAGCAGGCTATACTATAAACTGCCTCAACATACTGTAGAATCACTTATTTTAACATTTGGAGAGATCACTTTTTTGACCATTCTTCCTGAGCTATAGTATGGCTTTTTTTGCCATGTTGTAATTTGGCTTAAAACGCTCAAAATATTGACTTTTTGGACCGTTTTTTCAGCAGACTATACTATGAAATGCCTCAACATGCTATACTAAGGCTTATTTTATCATTTGGAGAGATCACTTTTTTGACCATTTTTCCTGAGCTATAGTATGGCTTTTTTGCCATGTTGTAATTTGGCAAAAATTCTCAAAACATTGACTTTTTGGACCTTTTTTTCGGCAGATTATACTATAAACTGCCTCAACATACTGTAGGATACCTTATTTTAACATTTGGAGAGATCACTTTTTTGACATTTTTCCTGAGCTATAGTATGGCTTTTTTGCCAAACTATAATTTCGCTTAAAATTCTCAAAATATTGACTTTTTGGACCGTTTTTTAGGCAGATTATACTATAAACTGCCTCAACATACTGTAGGATACCTTATTTTAACATTTGGAGAGATCACTTTTTTGACATTTTTCCTGAGCTATAGTATGGCTTTTTTGCCAAACTGTAATTTGACTTAAAATTCTCAAAATATTGACTTTTTGGACCGTTTTTAGGCAGATTATCCTATAAACTGCCTCAACATACTGTAGGATACCTTATTTTAACATTTGGAGAGGTCACTTTTTTGACCGTTTTTCCTGAGCTATCGTATGGTTTTCTTTGTCATACTGTACTTTGGCCTAAAACGCTCAAAATACTGACTTTTTGGACCGTTTTTTCGGCAGATTATACTAAAAACTGCCTCAACATGCTGAAGCATCACTTATTTTAACATTTGGAGAGATCACTTTTTTGACCGTTTTTCCTGAGCTATAGTATGGCTTTTTTTACTATGTTGTAATTTGGCAAAAAAACACTCAAAATATCTACTTTTTGGATAGTTTTTTCAGCAGACTATACTATGAAATGCCTCAACATGCTATACTAAGGCTTATTTTATCATTTGGAGAGATCACTTTTTTGACCATTTTCCTGAGCTATAGTATGGCTTTTTTGCCAAACTATAATTTCGCTTAAAATTCTCAAAATATTGACTTTTTGGACCGTTTTTTAGGCAGATTATACTATAAACTGCCTCAACATACTGTAGGATACCTTATTTTAACATTTGGAGAGGTCACTTTTTTGATCGTTTTCCTGAGCTATAGTATGGCTTTTTTTACTATGTTGTAATTTGGCAAAAAACACTCAAAATATTGCTTTTTTGGACAGTTTTTTCAGCAGACTGTACTATAAACTGCCTCAACATACTGTACCATGACTTATTTTAACATTTGGAGAGATCACTTTTTTGACCGTTTTTCCTGAGCTATAGTATGGCTTTTTTTTATTTTGCCATGTTGTAATTTGGCCTAAAACATTCAAAATATTTTTTTTTTTGGAAAGTTTTTTCAGCAGACTGTACTATAAACTGCCCCAACATACTATATAATGACTATTTTAACATTTGGAGAGATCACTTCTTTGACCATTTTTCCTGAGCAATAGTATGGCTTTTTTTGCCATGTTGTAATTTGGCTTAAAACGCTCAAAATATTGACTTTTTGGACCGTTTTTTCAGCAGACTATATTATAATCTGCCTCAACATACTGTACAATGATTATTTTAACATTTGGAGAGGTCACTTTTTTGACCATTTTTCCTGAGCTATAGTATGGCTCTTTTCGTCATATTGTAATTTGGCCTAAAAAACTGAAAATATTGACTTTTTGGACCGTTTTTTCAGCAGGCTATATCATAATATGCCTCAACATGCTATACCAAGGCCTATTTTTGACATTTGGAGAGATCACTTTTTTGACCTTTTTTTGCTATACTGTTATTTGGCTTAAATCGCTCAAAACATTGACTTGTTGGACCGTTTTTTCGGCAGGATATACTATAAACTGCCTGAACATGCCGTACCAAGGCTTATTTTAACACTTGGCGTTAACATTTTTTGGACCATTGAACTGAGCTATAGCATGGCTTTTTTCGTCATACTGTAATTTGGCCCAAAACATTCAAAATATTGACTTTTTGGACCATTTTTTCAGCAGACAATACTATAAACTGCCTCAACATGCTGTAGAATCACTCATTTTAACATTTGGAGTGAACATGTTTTTGACCATTTTCTGAGCTATAGTACTGCGGTTTTTGCCATACTGTTATTTGGCTTCAAACGTTCAAAATATCGACTTTTTGGACCGTTTTTTCAGCAGACAATACTCTATAAACTGCATCAACATGTTGTACAAAGACGTATTTTAAAATTTGGAGAGATCACTTTTTTGACCATTTTTCCTGAGCTATAGTATTGGGGTTTTTTTGCCATACTGTAATTTTTCTTATAACGCTCAAAATATTGACTTTTGGACCGTTTTTTTCCACAGACTATAGTATAAACTACCTCAACATGCCATACTATTACTCATTTTGAGATTTTGGCGTGATCACTTTTTTGACCATTTTTGCCTGAGCTATAGTATGGCTATTTTTTGCCATACTGTAATTTGGGATGAAACCTTAAAAATATTGTTTTTTTTAACCATTTTTTCAGCAGGCTCTTGTAGAGAGCTCTTTACAAGCTATCATATGTCATTTTCAGCCATTTTTGGGACGCGTCAAAATTCGACATTTTTTGTCATAGCACAGTATGCAATTTTTGTTCATTCTTTTTACATGCTTAATTATGACATTATTGGACGTTTTTGTCCATTGTTTCCACTATGTGTAGTATGATGCATCTCTAAAAGCTATAATGTGTCATTGTCAGCTATTTTTGGGACGGGTCAAAATTTAACATTTTTTGCCATAGTATAGTATGTGATTTTTGTCATTTTTTTCAACATGCTACATTATGACATTTATGGCCTTTTTTGGGTCTTTGTGTCCACTTTGTATGCTATGACGTGTCTTTACAAGATATAATATGTCATTTTCAGCCATTTTTGGGACATGTTAAAATTTGACATTTTTGCCTTACTATAGTATAGGATTTTTGGCCATTTTTTGAACATGCTAAATTATGGCCTTTTTGGCCTTTTTTGGCCTGTGTTTGCACTTTCTATATTATCACGTGTCTCTACAAGGTATAACATGTCATTTTCAGCCATTTTTCATGATGTGACAAAATTTTAAATTTTTGTCATACTACAGTATGGCATGTTTGGTCATTTTTTTGACATGCTAAATTACAACTTTTTTGGCGTTTTTTGGGCTTTGCTTCCACTTTGTATACTATCAAGCGTCTAAAACATAAGCTATAATATGTCATTTTTAGCCATGTTTGGGACATGTAAAAATTTGACGCCATACTTTTTTTTTTCTCGCCATACTATATATGAATGTGTGTGTGTTGTTGCGTACGTATATGTGGGGGTGGGAGGGTCAGGCTGTCTGTATTTTTCTTGATTTTCATTGATGTTTTTCATTTCTGTTATTGTTTTTAATCTCTGTTAGGCACTTTGTGTTACTCTTTGTATGAAAAGTGCCATACAAATAAAGATTTGATTTGATTTGATTTGATATAGTATGGCATTTTTGGTCTTTTTTTGACATGCTAAATTATGACATTTTTGGCCTTTTTTGGGCTTTGTTTCCACTTTGTATACTATCACGTATTTCTACAAGATATAATATTTTGTTTTCAACCATTTTTATGACGTCAAAATGTGACATTTTTCAACTCATTTTTGGTAATGTTTTTAACATGCTAAATTATGACATTTTTGGCCTGTTTTGGGCTTTGTTTCCACTTTGTATACCGTGGTGCATCTCTACAAGCTACAATATGTAATTTTCAGCCATTTTTATGATGTGTCAAAAGTTGACATTTCCACATACTATTGTGTGGTATTTTTGGTCTTTTTTTGACATACTAAATTATGACGTTTTTAGCCTGTTTTTGGGCTTTGTTTTCACTTTGTAAACTATGAAGTGTCTCTACAAGCTGCAATATGTCATTTTCAGCCATTTTAATGACGACAAAATTTGACATTTTTTAACATACTATACTACAGCATTTTGGTCATTATTTCTTCATGCTAAATTATGAAGTCTTTGGCCTTTTTTGGGCTCCGTTTTACACTTTGTATACTATGACGCATGTCTACAAGGTATAATATGTTGTTTTCAGCCATTTTTATGACATGCCAAAATTTGAAGTTTTTCGACAAACTATCTTTGGTGTGGTCCTTTTTTTGACATGGTAATTATGAAGCTTTTGGCCTCTTTTGGTCTTTTTTTCCCACTTTGTATACTATGATACACATCTTCAAGTTATTATTTGTTGTTTTCAGCCATTTCTTTGACATGTCAAAATTTGACATTGACAAAACTGTTGTTTTCGTACATTTTTTCAACATGCTTTATTGTTATGTTTTTTGCCTTTTCTTCTTGTGTGCTGTGACACGTCTCTAAAAGCTATAATGTGGTTTCAGCCATTTTTTTGACATGTAAAAATTTGACATATCTCGACAGTAGTATACTATGTTGTTTTATGCCATTTTTTAAACATGTTTTATTATAACGTTTTCAGCCATTTTTTCGACATTGCATACTGTGGCATGTTTCTCCTATCTATGATATGTCTTTTTCAGTCATTTTCATTTGACATGTCAAAATCTGACATTTTTCAACATACTACACTAAATCTTTGTAGGCAATTTTTTCCGACATGCTATAATATGATACTTTTGGTCTTTTTTTTCTTCACATTGTATACTAAGATGTGTCTCTCTAGTATTTTGTCCAAAATCACAGAAAAAATCGCAACAAAAAAAAAACGTTATAGTTTTGTATGTCATCCAAAATCTCCCAAAATTGCACAAAAACATCATAATATAGTATGTCGTCTAAAATCCTCCAAAATTGCACAAAAACATCATAGTATAGTACGTCATCCAAAATTGCACAAAGTCACACAAAAACATCATAGTATAGTACGTGCTCCAAAATTGCACAAAAACGTCATACTATAGTTTGTGGTCCAACATTGCACAAAAACGTTATAGTATCAGCCATTGATGGAAACTTGCACCCAGATCCTGAACCTCGAGGGAAATGAACCGCTTCATGAATATTCAAATGGCTGCATCCTAGCTTATGAGCATGTTTAACATGTTTATGAGCCAGCAACAGCATCTGAGCGTCTGAGCAAACAGTGACAGGAAACTACATGTGGAGAGGTGGAAACTCCCCTGCAGCTGGAGAAGGAAGCTTCTACCCAAACATGACACCGCACGCAGGAGGAGGAGGTTTTTAATCAAACATGACACCCCAAGCGGCCAATGAGGAAAGACAGAGTGGAATTTCTGTGCTCCTGCTTTATCTTGCTTACACCTTGTGTTAGACTGTATATGTAGCTCCTGTAAAAGGGAGCGAGGTAACTGTTGTTTTTGATTTATGCTTGTGACATTTTTAACCTTGAATAAAGCCTGCCTCGTACAGTTTTAACCTTTTTCTACAATCCCTGGGTGTTCGCAAATCATCCCTCTGAGAATCTGATGAGTGGCTAAGAAAGACCAAAGAAGAAAAAAAAAACTCCTGGAGCTGCCCTGGATCCCCCAAGAGGGGACGGACCGGAGATGCTCCCTCAGCTCGAGTGGTAGAGGGTTTATCTCCTGGTCTGGTCAACTGTTAAAGTAAACACTGTTGGGTATCCATCACTCAGAAAAAGAAAAGACACTTTACCTCTCTAATAAGCCACTCTCTCACAGGTCTGAGATGGCGTTTGATTATTTAGAGTGTCTGATTAAGCGTGAGACACAGACTCTTAATGAGAAGATCTACGGCTCTATGTCATCCAATGCAGCATAAAAACGTGATAGTATAGGTTGTTGTCTAAAATGGCAAAAACAAAGAAAACGTCAGTTTAGTATGTCGTTCTATTCACAGATAAAAATGTCACAACATAGTATATTATTGAAAATGGCCTAGAAATGTCAAAGTATAGCATGTGGTCCAAAATGGCAAATAAAAACATATTAGTGTAGTATGTCTTCAAAAATGGCAAAAAAAAGGTCATAGTATACTATGACGTCCAAAATGGCAAAAAAAGGTCATAGTATAGTATGTCATCCAAAATGACATAAGGACTCATTACTCACCACAGGCATAGGATCATGCAGCACTTTGGGGTAGGACTCAGCAAGAAGTTTGGTCTTTCTGTCCCAGCGGGCGCCATCCAGAAACAGGCCTCTGATGTACACACCTGAGTGTCACACCCAAGGAGACAATTTGGAGAAATAAGAATAGTTAGTCTTACTCTTGTGTCAGTAAGGTTACCAACTACCTCCTACTAACTTTACATAACCTACAAATATGAACAAACCCAGTAACGACGAGTATGTTGGCTCTTCCAGTTGGCATAAAACTTTATGAAGCAAGCTGAACTGACCTCTGTGCTGTAACACTGTCTTTTAATAAATCATGTGAGCCCTCCTATTAATAGGGTAGGGAAAAAAGGTGAGATTTAGAGATAACTGGCTGTTGGCATCCTGTCAGTTCCCCAAATGCACAAACACACTATCAGATTTGTAGCTTGGCAGTATGGGCTGTGTTAGCGTGATGAAGCCCCAGCTGGGGACTGACTGAGGGTGAGGCTTTATGTGAGACTCTCACTGAGAATCTCACAGCAGAGCTGGAAGCACAGCAAGGGGCTGACACGGGCCTGCATGTAGACAAGACACAGGGAGGCTTTGCTTTAACTTACTTTTGCACTTTACACTCTGCCTCTCATATACACAGTCGGTTGTCATTTCTTTGTTTCTTCTGCTTTTATTTCACTCCGCTTTGAAACCTCACTTTTCATCCCCTTGCACCCTTTTTAATCTCTTCTTCTCATCTTCCCAGATCAAGTGCTCTATATCTGTCTGGTGTCTGTTCTATACCTTCATTATACTGGAGATAGCTTTCTGATGAGGACCAATTGATTCTATCAAAACCTACTACTAAAATAACACCCTTTCTCTCTCTATTTTCTCCGATACCACGCCTCAGTATCCTACCATCCTTTGGGGGCTGTTTGTATTGTTTCTCATCCAGGACCTCAAAGTCAAAGCCGAGCAGGTCAATAGGGACGGTGTGCTTCCTGGCATAGTTCTGCTGGCTGCCTGTTAGGAAGGCTTGGGTGAAGAAGAATCCTGACACCCAGAATACAGCAGGCGTACCCTGATCATACCAGTCCTGAACACAGCAGAGGAGAGAGGGACATTTATATTTATAGTTATATATTAACCAGCGAGAACACAGATTAATCTTGCATTTAAACAGGTTAATTAATAAGATAAAATTATTAAAATTACCACTTTTATTGTTAAATATTTAAAAATGCACATATGAACCACAAAAGCAAAGTAGGGATGACACAATTTCAGCACAATACCACAAGGTTAATATAATGTTCAATTGGTTATGTGAACATGTAAACATTTTACAGGTCAACCTGTAAAAGGAGTTCCAAAATAATCTCAGGTTCAGGAATAAAGTAAAAGAAAACATGTCAGATCTGAGGTCAGCCCCATATGAATGATATCTTGTACATTTATGGTGGCTCAGTGGTTAGCACTGTTATCCCACAGTAAAAAGGTCCCAGGTGTCCCAGCTAACCATTCAGTGTGGAATTTGCATGATCTTCCCATATTTGTGTGGGAACCCCCTCCCCTGTTCTGGCTAAAAATTAACATTAGCATGCTAACATACTTGCGAAGACAAAGCTAATATATGCTGATGTCTAGAGGGTATAGTATTTGTCATTATCTTAGCCTGTTGGCATTCTATATTTTGCTAATTAGCACTAAACACAAAGTACAGATGGGAATGTCTTTAGTTCTGAAGATGTTGGGTCATCCAGTATTGGACAAACTAATAACAAAATAAATAAATACTTTTGATAATAGATAGTGAGTTAAAGACTTTATCTGTTCTGTTCTGGAGGACTTAACACTGAAATCCACACACCACTGCATATGGATTATTAAATACTCACATGCTCACAATCATGCCAGCTGTTCAGTAAAGTAAGGATGGACTTTTGTAAGATACAACATCTACGCTTCGGGTCTCTGTGCTACTGTAAGGTATACTGCAATGTCTCAGAATATTCAGTTTACTGAACACACTGAGATGAAAATGCTGTTTTTCTTCCAACTCTTGTGAAAACAGCAAACAATCATAAAAATGTCAAGGTGTTTTGTTAGGAAAGCAGCCGTCTTAGATAAGAAACCCGTGACATTCCAGTTCGCCCTGTGGGAAGTCATGGGTGGACACTTCCATTGGATAACACACACACACACACACACACACACACACACACACACACAGTGAGTACATTCTTTTCACTCCACTGAGTAATGATGAACAGGAGGAATACAGCGTGTCTACGGTGGATAAAGAAAGGGAAAAACATGGGAACTGATTGTTAATAAAGATGGAGAAGTTCACTTTGCAGTCTCACATGATGATGTCATGCGTCTGCATGTATTCCCTGCAGCAATGCTGCCCATGAGTATAAAGCATTACTAAATCCCCCTACCTCTTGTGTGTTGACAAGGAGAATGAAGTGCTCTTGTGTAACTCCAGTGTGACATGGCTTAAAGCAGGGCTTCAGTTCACAGTATGCACAGTGTGCACTGATATAACTTTTTCATGTGATACTGCTGCAGCTCACTACTGAGAGGCCAAATGTGCTTCCAGAGATTTAAAGATGGGATCACTGAAGTAGTTCTGGAAGGCTTGTGGTGCCCTCTACTATAAGAGTGATTAAAAGATTAACATCTCCTTTTTACAGCAAAGACAAAGTAATAACAACACAAACATGTTCTTTCTTGTTTCTCTCTCTTGTTCCTGTTTTTTCCCTTTCTTTTACATCTGAACCCCCCAAAATGCTTCCATCTTTGAAGGTGATGAAGCTTTTTTTCAGTTTACTTAGTGTTTGTGACTAACCCCAAATATTTTTTTTTTGATCATTTTCACCTGATTTTAAATATTATGGTCAGGGAAGGATTATGACTCAGTGAGCCCTGGGGCACAGATTATGAAAAGGCCCCACCACCCCTACCACATACAAGCAAGAGACACAGTCTTTGAGGAGGTTTTGTGTCTCTCTGTGGTCATTTTGTATCTCTGTTTGTTTGTTTTGTAATTGTTTGTCATTTTGGTCTGTTAGAGGTTTTGTGTCTCTATAAGTTAGTTTGGCTTTTTTTTGGGGGGGGGTTGTCTGCCTTTGTAGTCATTTTGTGTCTTTTGGGTGTAACTGTGTCTACGTCAATCTGTGTATCTTTGTTGTCCTTTATTTTGTCTCTTTATGGTTTTTTTGTCTATTTGTGGTAATTTTGTGGGGGTTTTTTTTTGTTCTTTAAAGCCTCTCTGTTGTCATTTTGTGTCCCCTTGTGCTAGTTTTGCCTATTTTATTATTTTTGTGTCTCTTTGCAGTTCCTTTGCATCTTTTTGTGATCTTTTGGGGTCTCTTTGATGTCATTTTATGTCTCTTTGTGGTTATTCTTCCTATTTATGTAGTTATTTATGTGTCTCTGTGGTTCATTTGCATCTTCTTTTGTTTTTTTTTAATCTCTTTTGAGTCATTGTGTCTCTTTGGGGTTACTTTAGGGCATGACATGTTGGGCCCCTGTGTCAGTGGCTGTTTGGCTTTACAGTAATCAGTCCATAATTATGGCAGGTCGCTGTACCTGTAAGAACTTGAGTCGCTCCAGGAAATCATTGACATAGCTTCCCAGGGGTTTGAGGCTGGGGTAGGACTTCTTCATCCACATGCCTGGGATACGACCTGTCAAGATGCTGCTAACCACCTCCTCCAGCTCTGCAGACATCACCACCAGCCCCTGCAAATTAATGCACACACACATGTAAACACACACATCAAGCCACAAACACATGATTAACATCTGCATTACTTGTGAAATTCTTTGTACCCTGTTTTAACACCGAAACGGATACGAGGGAAATTCAAGCTTGTCACTTAAACACCTCTTTGTAGAGATAGGTGACAGACAGCCACATAATAGGATCTCTTATTTGCTCTGTAGGGGGCCTTTGATACCAGTATGACGGGTGATGTGCTCGTTCCTCTTCCTGACTCTTTATGCTTTATCCACTTCAATCCCCTGAGAAAGGTGTACCTCAGGAGGAGAGGAAATGTGTGCAGAGAATGTTTATCAAATGGTATAAAGAGACGTACGTGCATGCTCAGGCATATTTTTTTCTTTAAAATTTTTTGAATGTGATGTAATTAGAAGGAGCGCAATGCTACACATATTAATGCACATATGTTCAGATAACGTTCTGTTTGCAACACTCTTTGAACTAAATAATTATAGTCTCCTTGGTCTAATGCAGTCCAATTACAGGCCATGTGTGAAATCTCAAAACCTTAGGAAACACAAAGTCTGTAATTATTTTTGCTTGAGGATGTTATGGCTTCAGTAGATACTTTCACTTCTTAAAGAGTGTCTCTTGGTGACATTTGGGAAAAAAACAATGACATATTAAAATTATATCAGGGCTTTGAGATCACTATATTGTCTAATTGTCGAGTCTTACCTCATCAAATGCAGCAGTGGTGTTAGTGCCAACCACTTAGGCACCCTCTCTCTTGTTTTTATTTATAGATCCAATGACTGCAAATCACAATTCAAGTTCTGAACTATTCTTTCAAAAATGTGACATCATATACACATTTATATTTCAAGCTCTGCAAGCAGTAGCACAAGGACTAAGAATGCCTGTCCTTCAGTCCACAAATTTGGTCCAGACATAAATGTCTCAATAAGGACAAGATTGATTACTATTAAAAAATTATTTCATTGCTGGACAGATAGTCTTTTAATAAAACCAGCCTATCTATGAAATAGGAAGACACAAATTCTTTTGAAATAAGTGTTATATGACCAGAGAAAACGACACATGGCAGCGGGCTTGTAATAAATGATCTCATATAACAGGGTTTTTTTTGGTTTTGCTTTAAATAATGTTGCCTTTACTATTTAATACAGCACAGGTGAAAGTGTTGGGAAAGAGAGAGGGGATGACATGCAGAAAAAGGCAGCAGGTTGGAATTGAACCTGCAGCCGCTGCAGCAAGGACACAGCCTCTGTACATGGGTCGCCCACTCTACCAAATGAGCTACCAGGCACTCCATATCATATTACGGTAAAAGGGTAAGTAAATACATGTTTCTGAATACATTTGAGGTGAGAATCAGTCAACACAGTAACAGGATCTTGGTGTATATTTGATCAGCACTTCTTTACTGTTTGATCTCAGTTTTTTAAGCCTCCGTTCTCACTGTGTAGCAAACAGTATGGCGCCTACTTCATATTCAAGCTCTCGCTACCACAGCTAAACAGTACACTATCCATGAAAATGCACTGCAGGACTTATATGATGCCACCAGCAGCAACATGCCCCAGTTGCTGGGGCTTTTTTTTTAAAATTACTAATACATCTACATTCTACCTTCAATACGAAAATGCAGAAGTACAGCCAGATAACAAACATGATGTTTGATATTGTGAGTATGTTCACACGATGAAGTTAGCATTTAGCTCAAAGCCTCACACAGAGTACAGCTGCAAAGGGATAGTAGTCTAGTTGTAGATTTTACTTTACATTCTGTGGCCCTGGCAAAAGGAAGTGGAATGAATACATAATGGCACTGCAGGAAATGAGATACCGTGTCTATCAGTTCTTCTCTTTGCTGCAGAGGATCAGAGTGGTTCCTGAGAGAATGTCAAGAGCACCAGTTAATGATTTAGAGATTGGCTGCTTCATCCTTGTCATTCTCATGAGGTCAACAACAGTCTATAATGTATCCTTTTCAAATTCTCTACAGCTCATTCCTTTCGGCTTTACCTTTACTTGGTGCATACTGTGACAAGAGTTCTTTGGAGGATATGAAATAGAGTAACATACTTTACATATATTTTCAGAAGGAAGCAGTTCTTCTGCATGCTACTTCCTTTCCATAAATTGCCCTTTTTTGGGCAGTAACTTTCACAGTTACTGCCCAAGTGTTTCCTGGTAATCGAAAATGATGGTGTTAGATTAGTGCATTTGGAGTGTTGTGCTGACTGCTTACAGTATGTTTTTCTGAGGATCTATTACTGCAGTTTACCAAGTAATCATTCAGCAGAGGTGTGCCTCCTCGGATGAAATATTGCTTTCAATGCACCAAAATGTGAAATCAATGATGATTCATCATTTGCCCTCTAAAACAAACACATTTAGTGTAATTATAGTGCATTTGGCCATGCATCACACTATAAGTATCCAAACAAGAAAAGAGAATGAGACCAGGAATGAGTTCAAAACCAAGTAACTCCTCATCCTTACTGCTCAAATCAGTTTGAGGGGATTCGGACATCACAGCTCACATACGGACAATGTCTTAATGTAACAGCAACGTTTCTTCATTTAACCCATCCTCTACCTCTTGCGTACCTTTATGGCCTTCTGAATGTTGACGCAGGAGTCCCGGATGGTGCAAAGAAGGTTGTTGAAGCGGCCCATCTCCTGCACCAGCACCGTGTTCATGCTCTGATTGTAGCTGGTGGGAAAGCGCCTCATCGCTGCCTCCAAGTCAAAGTCTCCAGGCAGCTTGCTCAGGACGTCAGCTGCCACATCAAAGACCATGTCATCCGAGGATTTGGCGTCTCCGCCTGAAGAGCGGGACTGATCAGAGACACAGAGTGACAGAGGACGGATGAGAAGGGGAGGCAGGACTTGTGGCTCGGATAGGTTTGACAGTTCATCATTTTTGGAGGAAATTATCTTTTGCTGTCTTTGACTTGTCAAATTATGTATTCCCTTTCAAGGACTCTTTCGCATTGGCGCTATTTTTTATTTTTTTAATATCCTGAAAAGGCCCTGATGATGTTAAGAGGTTCTGACTTCCGACTTGCTTATGTTTCATCATTTTTATGCTGGATTGGTTTATGCTTTGGGGGCGGACACAAACTGACACAGGCTATCATAATCATATGTTTTCCCTTTTTATTTAACCTTTCCTTCTCTAATTTGTGGACATTTCTCAGCCTATAGCTACCACGGTAACATCACTGATGATGAGATCCTAAGCATCGCATTCCTCTGTGAACACACACCAAGCACACACAGAGAGAGCCTCATAAGATAGAAGGCTTCACAATATTTCACCCAATTTCTCCCACAGTCATTTGACACAATCATATCAGCAATTCTAATAATCCTTCATGCTGATAATTATTCACTCTAATCTGTGATTCTTCCGCTTTCCTCTCAGTCCAACTTGCAGCATTTACCTATTTGATGCTCACTCACTCGCCAGCGGTAATGGATAATCATTGGCTAATGGCATCGAGGTTACAGTAGGGGAATGACAAATAGCTGTTTCATTCCATTTGAAGCATCTCCCTGTTTATCGGTCATTGAGACTGATGGGACCGTATTAGATGCTAATAAAGTCCACACATGACTGAAGCCATTATTAATCTTGTTGAAAGGAGTTTATATGAATAAATGTCAGACTCCATTGAGCTCTAATTTTAACTTGAAGTGGCAATGCCCGTGGACATGATTTTCTATTTGCTTGTACAGCCAGGTCTGTAATATACTTTTGGCGTTTGTGACGGTATGTGTACACTTTGTTTAAGGAGATCAAATCAGAGGAATTAGAATGTATTGGATGCATATAGAATATGTATGCACAGGCTCTGATCTTGTTCTTTATGTACATCAATTGTACTTAGTTATCAAATTCAAGTCTTTGAGACAATTTTGTTTCTCTTTGACTTAATTTTGCATCTTTTTTGGCTGTTTTGTTTCGGTTTGTAGTTATTTTCTGTCTTTTTTTTTATTTTGTGTATCTTTGTTATCATTTTGTGTCTCCTTATGGTTGTTTTCATCCAGATTTTAATGTCTCTTTACTCTTCCTTTGCATGTTCTTGTGTGTATTTGTGGTCATTTCGTATCTTTGTACCTTTGAGGCAAGTCTGTGGCTCTTTAAGGTCATTTTGCATCTTTTGTGGTTGTTTTGTGTCTCTTCATATTTTTTATATATTCATTTTTGTGTCTCACTATTGTTGTTTTTGACTCTTAATTGATTTTATGTCTGACTGAGTTAATTTTGCATCCTCTTGGGGCTTTTTCACGTCTCTTTGTAGACGTTTTCTGTTCATTTTCTATCTTGTTGAGGAAATTCTGTCTCTCTTTGAGTTATTTTTGTTTGTTTATGGTTGTTTTGTCTCTCTTTTTAGTCATTTTTTTGTCCATTTGAGGTAATTTTGTGTCTCTTTGTGGTAATTTTGTGTGTTTTTGGGATTGTTTTGTATATCTTTATTGCCATTTTGTGTGTCCTTGTGGTTGTTTTCCTTATTGTTGTAGGTTTTTTTGTCTCTCTTTTCTGTTCCTTTGCAAATTTCTCCTTGAGGTCTTTTGAGCTCTTCCTGGTCATTGTGCGTTAATTTGAGTGACATTTTGCAGATGACATTATAGAGGCCCCCTGACACTTTAGGCATTATTGGGTGCATAAAGAGTATGTGTGCACGTTTAACACCGAGGTGTTCTAAATGTAGATCATTCGCATTTCTTTATTATGAACTTTAATACCCACAGGAATTTAGATAAGTTTCGGCACAGTGAGAAATCTCCACTAAGTGAGAGGCACAGCTCTGTATCTTAAAATAAATAAATGGATACACAGCTAAATAAATATCCCTTCACACTGTGCGGGAGAAGCCGTACTTCTGTCGTCTTCAAGTAGGTCTTGTTGCCATATCCCTTAGATTTGATTTGCAGCGAACATTGACTGATATGATCCTCAACAAGCTAACCTAGTCTATCTCTACAGAGCTGAGATATAATGATGTGGGATCACACAGCTCCGCCAAAGCTACTGTGAGTCATGCAGTGTCAAAGGAGGGCAACTTAATAAGAGGGATTTTTTTTTGTTCTTTCCGAAGTCTCTCTACAAACAACTGAAATATTTATTTATATTTTTTTCTTTAATTAATGTTGCATACTTGCATACTACATTTTAATGTAGGGCAATAAAAAATTTAATGTTGTCAAGGACACTTATAAAAGCTGCTGGAAACTCAAGGGAAGTGTATTGATGTTGTGTGCAGTTTTTTGAGACCATATTTCAGTGTCTAGGTACACTTGTTTTAAAGTATTAGTTCTAGTTTCGTGTGTATGTGCATGTCGTGCAATTGCTGGGTGAGAGTGTTTGTTTGCTCATCTCCAATTTGAAAATCTACCAGCTGAGAAGTGACAATCCAACTGAGTATCTGGGATGTTGGCCAAGAGGGGGCACATTGGTTTTCGGAAGCAACCCAGGGCTGCTGGCACTGAGGATCAGTTAACTTTTTTTTCCCTTCACTGTTATCCATGCCAGGCCACAGTCTGGTTTGATGTTGATTTCTTGCCCAGTTTTTACATTTAAAAACGTCCAGGTCATTAATAGGAATAATAATGAATCACAGATTAAATTGCTGCATGAAATTAAGTCCTTTTGTCTTCATCATTACAACTAATAGTATCTAAAGTATCTATAAAGAAATCTTTGCTGTATTCCTTATGTC
The DNA here is from genome assembly GCF_026936395.1 of Plectropomus leopardus. Classification (NCBI taxonomy): domain Eukaryota; kingdom Metazoa; phylum Chordata; class Actinopteri; order Perciformes; family Serranidae; genus Plectropomus; species Plectropomus leopardus. The sequence continues at coordinate 8,884,762 of NC_142185.1, forward strand.
CAGAGGTTGCTGGGGCTCTAATATACGGAAGCCAAAAACGGCTGTTGTTCCGATTTTTTTTGCTATCTTGAGGTCATGAGTTAATTACTTCATGACCTCGGCATAGCAGCATTTTCATGAAGCAATCATGAAGTAATCAGCCTTTGTTTTCTCCAGAAGTGATGTAAATGATCCCATTATTGTGAGAAAACAAGCTTTGTTATCTCAAGATTATAGTATAACTAACCTGTGATGTGGAGAAAACAAAAGTGTATTTCTACTGATAAATGAACTTATCTTGAGATATTAGCATTTTGTTTTCTCAAAAACTAATGTAAATCAACCCAATTTAGGAGAAAACAAGCTTCATTATCTCGAAATCACAGTAAAATGATCCCATTTTGTAGAGAAAACAAAGGCAGTTTTCTCATGACATGATTATCTCGAGAAATCGGGATCCTCTTGCTTTTCTTGAAAATCTATGTAAATTAAGCTGTTAAGGAAAGGAACAAACTTTGTCATCACATGATTACAGTAAAATTATCCCATTATGTAGAAATAACAAAAGCGCTTTTCTCATGATTGGTTATCATGGTTATCATATTATCTCAAGAAATCAGGCTTTTGTTTTCTCAAGAATTAATGTAAATTAACCTGTTATTACAAGAAAACAAGCTTTGTTATCTTGTGGTCATCGTAAAATGATCAAATTTTAAATAATGGTGATACTGAGAAATCAAAAGAGTGATAAATTGTCATGTCTTCTTGAGGAAGTCACCCTCTAGTTTTCTTGAGAAGTGACAGAATTTAACCTGTTATCACGAGAAAACTTTGTAATCTCGAAGTCATGGTATAGTAAAACAGTGATGTACAGAAATAAAACCGTGGTTTTCTCGTGATAAATTTTGTTGTTAACACAACACATCTGCCTTGTAAAAAATTCATCAGTTATGAGAAAACACGCTTTGTTATCTCACATGAAGTGAAAGTAGAAATTCTCAAAGTATTACTCTGTATTTGTTTGCTTGTGTGTGTCCGGGTGTGCTTGTGTGTTTTAGTACTTGTGTGTTATTACCTGTGTAAGCAGGATGCTGTCAAACAGTAGTTGTGTCTCAGCCTGATCCTTGGTGATATCTGCGTTGGCATTCATACCAAAAATCTCCGGTGATGGGTTGAGCGGCAGAGACTTGGTGTATTCTATGTAACTGTTGTACTGTGAATGAGATGCAGAAAACAGAGGGAGAGGAGTGAAGGAAAGGACAATTTTTAACCCAACATCAGGAAACATCTCGAGTAATAACACTCATTGAAAAACAAGTCGGCTCCTTAGATTGCTGACATTTATTATAATGACTATGTAAATGTGACTTCATGAATAAAAGATGTGGTTGGAGGGGGGTGCAGCGCTGGAGAACAAAATGCCAAATAAAATGGAATGTGCCATAGATTGCACTTGTGTTAACAAATATATCAACCCTCACTGATGGTGGCTGCCTGCTGTGCCTTGTTACACACATTTTATCTCTTAATGACTTTTTAAAGGTAGCTCAACAGCAGTGCTAAGCAACTGAGTCCTGTAATATGCTTAGTTTAAAAACAAACACATTAAAGTGAGTTTCACTTTTCTGGAGTTTTTGAGGCATAGTATCTGATGAGTGCACGTTGATGGAGCTGTATTAGCTGTGCTGTACCAACAAAAGGAAAGCTGCATTGCTGGAGGATATTTAAATAAGACTTCTGATATTTATATTTAAATAACATGCTGCATAACACATCTCTGTTGCAATGAACCACATTTCAAAAAGGTCAAACTATTGAATGAATATATTGAGTAAATATAACGAAAACATAGTCACTGATGAAAAGCACATCTCTTACATAACATACCCTAGTGATGTGCAAAATAGCAGGAATATATAGGTTTATGCAGAATAAAGTATTTCTTCACTGGTAGCATGACACATATGAGGTAACTCCACTTTAAACAAATGTTTGACAGTAAAAGAAAATCTGCATTTCTTTTTTTTTGCTTTCATTGTACAAGACAGGACATAACTGAGAAAGAGGGGGTGACATGAAGCAAACGGTCATGAGCTGAAAGTGAACCCACAGCCGCTGTGGCACGGACATTTTCCTTTGCACATGGGACATCCGCACTATACACCGAACCACCAGGCACCCCGCAAATTCCCATTTCACCAAGCCTGCAGTCGTCCATTAGTCAACGTAATTGATGACGTGTAGCCCACACCAATTGGCCCTTGTCAGCCCTTTTTGGCTATTTTAATTTTTTTGTTGATTCAGCAGTTAAAGTCAAGAGGGCGTGAGATCGAAACAAACTTTTTATATAAGGTAAGACTGGTTTTCTTTGGTCTATGAGCTCTTTAGCAGAACGGTTTCATGATGGTTTGTGATGTAGTTCATTAGTGCAAGACAAATATGATTTGTTCTTTCAACATTGTATTATGCTGTGCTAACTGGCTAACTAGCATAAAGATGATTTTCTACTTTCCTTTTTTGAATGAGGATTACAAATGACTGCAGTTTGCTGGTATGAAGGGTGTTTCCTCTCACACCTGCACAGAGCGCACATGTTGGTTGACCATTATTGTAGTCTTTGGGGTGTTAATGTGCAACTTTTTAGGAGACAGGCAACATGAGGCTTGACTTTGATTGCCGCTCGTTCTTTGACGGTTTGGTGTGTCTTAGATGAAAAGATTTAAAAACAGCTTCTGAACACTGCGAGTGAGTGAATAAGTGACAAGTTTCAGCGGGTCATAAGTTACTCATAAGTCTATAAGTTACTCATAAGTCTATAAGTGCTTTTCATCTAAAATGACTTTGAACAACTCTATGTGAAATCCTGTAATAATTTTCTCTGGTAATAACGTGGGATTTACTAATTTCTGCCAATCCTATTTTTGTGCTTACAGCCAAATCTCAGCTTAAGTTGCGATTTATGAAAAAAAAAAAAAAAACAAAACTTGATGCTAAGAAGATTTTTCTTCTCTTACATCCCCCTCAGCTGGTGCGTAGTAGAGTCCGCTTGGATCAAACTTGTAGTTGGGGTCCTCAATGACCTTTGAAGTGTAGAAGATAGAGAGGATTGTGCGCAGAGTCCGTCTGTCCCAGTCATCTGTCACACGGCCTCCATAGTTGCACTCACCAGTCATGTAGCGGAGAGCATCAAACGGCACTTCCTACAACATACAAGAATACGAAGAAAAAGCCTGCATTTTAAACAGGAAACTAATGATTGATAACTAATGATAATGATTCTCATGCATTCATTTTGCATGTTATAATAGGAGGCGAGCATTAAAAAAACGCATGATTTCAATGTGTGTGTACATTCTTGTTTGTGTGTTCTACTGAATCAAGAAACCCGGCTGGCATTCACTTCACAATCTGGACTTGGACCGGACACTGGCAAAATAGGAGATGAAGGTGTGGGGTTGTGTGTGTGGGGTGGGGGGGGGGGGCATTGTGGCATTTTCTGGAGGAGGATTTCACTTACAAATTCAGTGAGCGACACTTGGATACAAGATGAAAATGTCACTCCGTTCACAAAAGATACCCTCAATAGTTTATTTCTGCCACATTCTCTCAGCTTCAGCAGAGGAACCGGGAATGGTGGAGCGTTGGAGTGCTATCTGTTTGTGGAAAAAATGTCAAGAGGATTTTTGAATATGGCTGATGAAAGCACATACTTGAGTGAAGAGGAGCCCACTTGTAAAAGCCTGAATTTCTATTATGGGCTTAGATGTTGACTATATATGTAGGAGTGGATGATGTATATACATCTGCATGTGAGAGTCAGAGCTTCACCCTGTGCCAGAGATATATAGGCACTTCATTGGCGTGGATGTTAAGCATGTAAGAAAGAACAATGCTGTGTTTGAATGCTATAAAAATCTGTGAATGTATCATAATGCTCTATTCACAGAAAAATACAGTGCATATTCGGAAACTGGGCCCTTAAACTAGCTATCAGGATTTCTGTGAAGTTGTGATGTCACAAGTACAATACATGAAGATAAAAAGTGCAGCTACAGTGCCATTACAGTCATTTTCTGGATACAGCGTTGGTGCAACGACACCAAGAGTGCAGATGTGGAAGACCAGGAAAAACTGACCAATCAGAGCAGACTGGGCTTTTCAGGAGGGGTACTTAAAGAGACAGGCGCTAAAATGAAGTGTTTCAGACAGATGGTGACTATAGGTATATTCAGGCAGACAGTATAAGAAAAATAATATGATTTTTTTTAATTAATGCATGCAAACATGTTCTAGTAGAATCCCTACATTCAAGTATGAACCTAAGGATGAGCAGAATATGAGACCTTTAAGTAACTTTATTGTGTGGAAAAGTAGGATTAAATCATTTTACTTCTTCCAACTCCTTATTGAAGTTGTGGTGGTTTCTTTTCACAGTGTTCATTTTGTCACCAACTTTTATTTCTTGACTAAATTGTAACAACAATGTAGATGCAAAAAATACTGACAGAAAAAAATCTGGGAAAGTCTCTGTTCATTATGCCCTGATGAATACAGCATCAAAATAGTAAGATCACAGAAGCCATCTGTCACACATTCCTTCCATGTTAACATTTTGTCAATTTTCAACTGTGCCAAGCTAGCTTACAATAAACATCTACTCCTCCTAGGAGATAATGAATGATATCCTCTGACTTATAAATAGACTTTAGCATATTCTGTGAATATTTAACATAATTAGATATTATCTTTGCTCCATGTAAAATAAATACATGTGATGTTTCCCCGATAATGCTAAACTGCCTTAAAGATGCAGTTTAAAGATTTTCAAAACTGCTGATTTATTAAACCAGAGTTCTACTGAGTGAAACTTGATGCAGAATTAAGCAGAAGATTAATCTTAATATAAAGTATCAAAGGTATAAATAACTTTGGCATTTGTTTTCATTTGATATCAAATAAGTACGGTAAGTCAGTGACACATTCTCAGCCCAAGTCAAAATGTAAACAAATACTGCACCCAGCCATAAGTGAAAGTTATAGCCATATCAGTTCATGGCATCCTTGCTGAATTTGTGACAGTACAGTATTCTCCCAGTTTGCAACAGCTTCTCAAGTTTGACAACTTAACCCTTTGTAACCTGGATCGATATCACTTTTCTTGTGCTCCATTCAGATGTCTCTCAAAAGTATTAAAGCTTTTGAGCCCTGAGTGAATTGGGTTGATTCTTTCAAAAACATAAAGAAAAAAGCATCAAACCATTAAATTTCAAATTAAATTTCCAAAATTACAAAAAAAAGAAAAAAAGCTAGGGAAAATTTTGAATTTTGTAAGCTTTTGTATTTGTTGGTTTGGGTTGTTTTGTGCATTTTTTTTTGTTGCCAAAATCAGGTAATTTTTGGGTCATTTCTTCCTAAGTTGCTCTTTCTTGTTTGCATATTTTTGAAAGAAATCAACCCAACTTGCCCAGGTTTCAAAGGGTTAAATAAGTTGGATAACTCACTTATTTGTGTTGTTTACTGTACTGCTCCCTGTAACTATACCTTAAAACTGGCACCTTGGTCAGTTGAATAGCTCATTTAAGAAATATAAAAATTATCCGTGATAAGAAGAGATTCTTTTTTTTTTAAATACCTACCTGGTACTGTTCAAGGAACATATGTAGCTGCTGTACAGAGATGCGGAGGTCGGTCTCATTGAACTCATATGGAATGTTCCAGCCTAAAGGTCCAAACTTCCTCCTCTCCTGGGTCAGGGCGTGGAAGAAACACAGGCCATAGAGTAGCTTCTTGAACACATCCTGAGAGGTGCAAAAGCATACATGGAATGCACAGTCTTAGATCAATAATTAGATAAATAGTGGTGGAAGTTTCATGTTTCCATAGCTTAAACAAACGCTCTGAAATGCACAGTGGGGATGAAAACAGACACAAAGGAACTTAGCACGCCCACTGATGTAGGCATGATAGATATGCACAGTAAGACACCTGGACATACACAGACACAGCACATACTGACCGGTTTGCTGCAGCTGCCAAAGAACTCCGGGTCAGAGATGGGGTCCATTAAGAAGGAGCGTGCAATGTTAGCACGGAGGCCCTTCGGAGCCTCATTGGTCATTTTCACACCATTTTGAAGCACTGCCACAGGGAAGGTGGGAGATGGGTAGCTGGTCAGCCAGAGTCTGAAGTCTGGGTGGGTAGTGTCTGGGTTCAGCTCCTGCTCACAGCGACAAAGAAAAGGTGAAAATAAAAATGTATTGGAAGACATGTATTTCCACCATTCCCATTTGGCGTATAGAAAATGTGTGTGTGTGTATGTGTGTGTGTGTGTGTGTGTGTTCTGACCTCACAGACTCTCTCCAATGTTGACATCCAGGAGGTAGCTAAGTGGCAGTTCTGAAGAACCACCCAGGTGCCCTCTTTAAGGCCAGTCTCAATCATACGCATAGCAATGGGACCCTGGCCTTGGCCCAGAGAGAGGGAAGTCAGCTTGTTACCAGTAAAGCCCTGAGGGATAGAAACAGGCGCGCACACACACTCACTTATGTTGCTGCTTTCTGACCGAGAAGGAGCCAAAATAATTTTCAGTGCTTTTAAGACCTGTGTGGGAGCCTGGGTAAATCTAGAGGATCCAATTTCCCCTTTTCATTTTGAGTTTGTACACACAGCAGGCTTCAAAGCTGTCAAATTTCCCCAGGTGTCTCTATACCTTTTCATCTCCAAACTTGAGCAATGCAGCCATGGGGTCTGAGCCGGGGGAGAGGATAAAGATGAGCGGGGCGCAGCAGTGGCTATCAACGAAGGCCTTACTCAGGTTGAAGGGTGGTGCTTCGATGAAGGGACGACCCAAACTGTCAGAAACAAATTCTTGTACCATGGGAATAACCTGGGGGACGCATGAATGGAATGATTACTGTTAACGGATATATTTCCAGAAAATTTGAACAATTTCAAAGATAACAGAGACATTTGAAGAAACTGAGACAAAACTTAATGACCTAATAATTTCCTACCATCTTTTTGAAAACATTGACTGACCTTGTCTGGTCTGAGACAACGGATCACCAGCATCCTCTGAAACTGGGTGAGCTTCTCCTGCCACTCATCAGGGAAGGGTGTCTGATGAGGGCTCTGCAGCACAACACAACCCAGACTGAATTCATAAGTTTAATTTCAGATTGGAGATCGTGCAGTAACTCTGTTGCATAAACCTAAACTCCAAAGCCAACACTTGACTGGCCTCCAATACAATCGAAGAAAAGAGCCACACAGGAGAATAACCGATACCTTTTAATGTTGGTTAGAGTGAATAAACCGCTGAGGCATGCCCCTCATCAGGTTTCAGAAAACATGCAGCTTAATGCCTTTTCGTGAACTTTTCTTAAAGAGTATGAGGGGAGTTCTGGGGTGAGGCTGCATTGTATCGAGCTGTTGCAAGATGAAGCAATGTAATTAGGCAAAAAGAGGGGCAATCTGTAATGCAAATGGGGAAGAGAGTAATTCTGGGAGATAAATAAATATGTATGAACAAGCAAAGACTGTGGAAAAGGAAACAGTGGAGGAGAAAGAGGTGGGAAAAGAGAAAAGCCAGTGGGTACTGGGTCAGAGCAATATGTTTGATTAATTCGCGGAACAAGTGTACCAGAGGAAGTGAGCAATGGTAGCAAGGAACTTCTGGAATTATTTTCCTAAGGCCGTTTGTCGAGAGACTTCTAGCTATATGTGTTGGCAGGTGCGCTGAGACGGATACACCTATTTAGAATCTCCAGGGGATTCTCTGTGCGTACAGGGGTGTGTGTGCGCATGTGCCCGTGTGCTTGATTGAACAGCTGTTCTTGCATCAAGATTGAATAAATGTGAATTCTACAACTGGAACAAACTAGATTTAATTGGATAGAAGTGTTGTGGCTGATTCTGTTGATTATTAATCAAAGATGGTGTCTGCATGTGTGTGTGTTTGTGTGTGTGACAGCAAAGAGACAGGCTTGTGTGCCCGAACATGTTTGTGTGCACCACACGTTGATTAAACAGCTGTTCCCGCATCTAGATTGCATAGATGTGACTGGCACAACAGGAACAGAAAAGATTTAATTAGATAAAACTTCATTTTTAGATTCTTTATGATTCAAAGATGGAGCGAGGGTGTGTGTGCGTGTGTGTATCATCCACACCTGACAAGCAAATTACTTTCCTCCCACTCTCTTTCTTCCCTGTGCTCTTGTCGATAATACATTTAAACTAATACAACTCAGTTAAGTCACATAAAAGGAAATAAGAAGTTGTAACTTAATTCTTAGGGAGGATTTGGATCACAAATTTAATAAATAGTTTAAGGGACTGGTTGGATTATTTGAAGGGGGGTTATAAAGTACTTTTTCACAGTCAGTGTGTTACCTACAGTAGATGGTGGTCAGTATGCCGCCAGTTTGGAGAAACAGGCAGGTGCACCATCACAGAGACTAAGCAATGCACTCCTGTAGATGGGGTCAGTAGCAAAACATATTTCAGCCACCTGAGAAAAGCCTCAACTTAAAAAAAATCAATGCCAGTTTAACTGTACACTATATTTGTACTTTGTACTTTGCTATCAAATAGCCATTTCCATCAGAGAACTGACACTGTTATATCAGCCTCTGCTCTCTTCAAAGCCATCAGGCTCCATTGACAAAAACTGTAATTTTATTTGCGCAGAACATGGGAGTTACTGGCTTACCACCGCCCCGATTGGTAAGTAAGTTTGTTTTATTGTGTGCCCTTGTTGAATCTGACCAAAGTCACACAATAACACTAACAAACTCACTGTTCAAGGCCAGCAACTCCTGTGTTCTATGAGGTAAAATTGCTCTTTTTCTCAATGGAGTCTGGAAGCTTTGAAGAGAAAGTACTTCACTTTAAATTGGGGGTGCGCTAACCACCATTTACTTTAGGCAAAACTCTGACTATGGCTAAGTACAAAATACAAACTCATTTAAAGCTTTCAAACTATCTCTTTTTAATATGGAGTAAAGACTAATATAATGGATTTTTTGTAGGATTGCAACAGCAGTTGCAAAGATTTTAACCATAACAGCTCTAAATTATGATCATGCTGTAGTGTGCATACAAGCATCCCTCCATCGTCTTGCAGTAAAATTCAGAATAAACTATAAGAACCTGTTGATAACATACAAGGCACTGCATGACCTCCCCCTACTTACATTTCCAATCTCCTTGTTCCTAATTCTACTTCTGGACCCCTCTGATGCTTAAATCTCTGCCTCCTATTCATCTCCCACTCCACAAAAAGGTGATCGTGCATTTGCTGTTTTAGCCCCCCGACCCTCTGGAAAAATCTTCCCCAGTCCGTCAGATCTGCTGAGCCCTTGGACAGTTTTAAACATCTACTAAATACCCACCATTTTAGGCATAGGGACTCCATGTGTGATGGTTTTAGTTTTGTTTGTTTTGGTCTCGTCGGTCCCTCGTTGAACTGTGTTCCGTATAATAGTTTATTGAAACTCTTAATTAATTCATTGTGTTTGTGAAGCGCTTTGTAACTACATGTTGCTATATGTGCTATATAAGTAAAGCTTTACTCACTTACTTACTTACTTACTTACTTACTTACTTACATAGGACCTGTTTGGCAGCTATAAATGCTTAAAAAACAATATTTTCATATTTGAAGAAGTAAAAATGGAGGCAGTAGTGGAAGCAGAAGTGTTTGGAAAAGTTAAAATAAAGACAACAGAAAGTTACAGCGTATCAAATTATAAATGTGTGTTATTGACATAATCTAACAAAAAAGACTGAAAAAAGAAAAGTGTGGAAAACAGTGTGTGAAGTTAAAGCATTTATACTGTACAGATTGTGCAAAAAGCCGATACCTGGTGTTAAGGGCGAGTGAAGGGCCTGTGGTGTATTTAGCTACAATGCTGTTATCTGTGGAGGGTGGGAGGGGGGGCTGCATGTGTTGTGAGCTACCCTGCTGAGCTGCAGAGTGGGCGAGGCTGGCCTGTGGTTCATGTGCCAGACCCACTGGGAAATAGGTTTAACCTTTTCACTACCCCCCCGTTCCCTTTCTCCTCCCAGCCCACACCTTCCTAACACTGTTTTGATGAGGTCACTGACCACGCTCTTGGATATTGGAGAGGAATCTCATTTTGTTTGTCGTCCAGGTTTTATGAGGAAAGTTAGGGTTAGCGTAAGAACAAATGGCTCAGCTTATTGCCAATTTATCATGATGTATCTGCTGCTTTAAAAAAACAAAACATGAAAAGTCATGCTGAAGGAAAAAAACCATTTTTTTTTAAATCTGACCTATTTATAAACTCAACTTATGTTTCCTACGTATTTTTAAATTGTCGGCTTCAATCTGATTGGGCACACTTTAACACACAAGCTGCAAAAAAGTGTTACATTTTAAATTATTTGAAATCCTAGCCAAGTAAATCAAAGCCGTGCACAACACCCATGGTGGCACTGATGTGAGGTTTGCTCTCTAATCACAGACAAATTCAAGATGAAGATCAAGCTGTTGCCAAGCAGTTTTGACTAAGATTTTGTGTGTCAGGACTTTGAATCCACAGAAGCTGTTCGTGGGCAAATCACCGGCAAAAACCCAAATATCTTTAACATTCACTCTATTGACTTTGATCCTGTAGCACCTCCAGAATCCAAATGTTCTGGTGGTCTTAGAAGCAGTAGACTGCAGCTATGTGTGGGGTTTTTTTTGTGGTCTAACATTTTTGTCTTTGCAAAATGTGATCCAGTTTAAATAGCAAACCTTTTGAACTCTTAACCATAACTACACATTCAGCTGAAAGTGAACACATTTGCAGTTTCTACAACAAGACATCAGCAGTACCAGCCATATTAATGTGCTTACCAATTACATTTGCATTTTTGGGGGGATTTATAGATTTTCCTCTCCCTTTAATTCTCTTGGAAATTTTGATTTCATGGTACCTTTCTATTTAAAAAAAATATGTGGGCATTAACCCCAATTGTCTGCTATCAGGTATTCAATCGCACCAATCTTTTTAAAGACAGCAAGGTCAGAAAACAACTAACTTTCCCACTTTGTCTTCATTATCACATATACGGCACCCACCCAAAACACCCAGTCAGCAAGATGACACTCACTGGGCTGTCGTAGACCGTCTTCCACTCATTTCGGAGGCGAGCCATGTCACGACGCAGGCCTTTGAAACGCTCCATCTCATCCAATCGGCAAATCTCATCCCAAGACTTCTTGGGGAGCCAGGTGCAGGGATTCGAGTGGGGGTTGTCAAGGCCCACACCACCGGTCAGAAGGAAACGCCACTCCCCCTCATCCACCTGTGACAATAATTACTGTTTTACATATATATGTGTGTGTATAAGTATTTACTGCAGTTGTTGATTGATTTAGGTCGTACTCTTGATGTATGTGGGCAAAGTATTAAATTCAACATATTGTGAATAAATATGCATAGTGACTGGCCTCTAAAGGTTGAAATCACAATACAGAGTGCTATTGTCAACTCCACACTGTCTGCTGTTTAATCCACACAGCTGATGTGTGTAATAGCCCGAGCTGAGCCATGCGCAGCAAAACAACACACACGAAACACAAACGCGCAGAATGAGACTTTTTGCTATTTACTGGTTACAAGCACACATTTCATTTCAGCTCAGTGTTGCCATCTCTCGCATTTTCTATGGCGCATGTTTCTTCACCCTGGGCAGTGAAGAGACAGGAGGCGATTTTTAACACTCACCACGTAAGTGAAACAAAAGCCCTGTGAACAAACGGCCAATGGAAGTAGTATATCAGTGTCACCTAATATGTGCAAAAGATAAACAGATGACTAAAACAAATACTCAACGGAACACAATCCACTCAGGTAACTCAGGCTGCACTGAAGCAACAAACACTGAGGAAACCCTCTTAAAAGGACAGAGCATTAACGTTTTGGTGATTATCTTTGAAAAAAAAAAACTTCTATGCAAATTGAAAAGACAAGATGCAGATAATTTATAGCAATCATAGAGAGGACTAGTGGTGAAAAATTGGCCATTTAGTTAGTTTGATTAGCCACAGTAAGCACTTATTAACAAACCAATCAATCAACATCACTGTTCTTGTTCTCAAACAGCACCTGTGGTTTTTAAGCGAAGAGTCTGTCTGTACATGTGTGCAGCGTGTGCATTCCTACCTGCTTGTTGTGCATGAGCAGATTGACACTGAGGCAGAAGGAAAAGAGCAGCTTGTCCTTCTCAAACAGTGAGCGACACACGTTGACGTATAGCGTGTAGGTAAAATGGTCTCTCAGGATCTGAAGTCTGAAAGACATATGCTTGCATTCATTTATCTTAAAAAAAAAACCTTAAAAAACCTCACAAACCAATTCACTCTTATGCTTTGCTACTAGTCTTACATTCCTTTAAAGTTAACAAGTCAACTAAGATCTTTCCAGTGAGAGAAAGCTTCAGGATCTTGTTTGAGTGACTTAAAGGAGCACATTTTTGGCGTGTCCATTTGTCAGCCCTGTTTACCTCTGCTCCAAGTCGTCACTCTTGTCTGAGTTGTCAATGGAGCTGATGAAGAGGTTAATGAACCAGGTGAGAGAGTACTGGTACATGGGCTCAATGTTCGCCAGGTCAGCAATGGAGAAGAACAAGATGGCTGAATGCACAGCGATGGGTGTGTAGCCCATGCGGGTCTCATCAATCTTCTGCTCCGTCACCTCGGCCACAGCCTGCTTCTCCGAGATCTCATTGGCCAGCACTTTGGAGCAGGAGAGGATCTTGACGGCCGTCTCGTCCTCCAGGATGTTGCCCTCGGAAGAGGAGAGCACCTCTAAGATTTTGTCCTCAATCTCCTTTAATTGTCTGACAAAATAGCAAAGACAATGCAACATGTCTACAGTTTCTGCTTTAAAGAGACAGACATTTTATTGGATTTGCTAAAATTATTTGACCTGAAACTGATGTGTGCTGCTGTACCTTTTGTTCTCAGCCCCCTGCAGGATGAGAGCCTGTTTCTCTTCCTCCAGGTCGGGCCTTTCACGGGCCACCACAATACCTAGCAGCTGGTCCTGGATGCCCTCCGGGGTGATCATGAAGTTCAAAAGGGTCACCTACAGCACAGAGGAAGAAATACATAGATATACAGTACAATATACAGACACATCAAACTTCAAGGTATACTTTGCCAATTTTCAACCAGCTTTGTATCAAAACAAGGTGGATAGTATGTGATGAACTGTGGTAACCTTCCCTACACCCAGATATCCATCGATATTTGTTGATGCAAAACCATAAAACTAAGCAACACTGATCAAACAAAAACCAAGGTCATGTTACTAAATTGCATATTCAGACACCTTTCCAAAGTATTTAAACCTTTTAAACATGAGCTAGTTGGCTTGATCTCTTTTGAAAACATGGGGAAAAAATTGGGATTGAGCAATTTGTCAAGGAATGTCCTGCAAATTGCGAAAAAATAGGAAAAAATGACAAGAAAATGACCTGAAAATTAGCTGAGAGAGAGAGAAAGTGTTTAAGGCTAGGGTTAGGGTTGGGGTAAGTCTCCAGGAAATAAAAGTTAGTCAGTGTATTTCCCCAAAAGTGGCCTAGGTAAACATGAGTCTGTTGGGGGAGGGGTGGTACTGTCTTGCCCTTTCCTTTCTCTCGAACATTTAACCGAGGTACTTCACAGTGCAGCGTTGATCATCTTGACTTCCGTGCCGTTCTCCCCATGACCCTTCTAGCCACTCAATTCCAATAACCACTCCAGCCTTGGCAAAGCACTGGTAGGATGCATTTACTTTTTTTTTTTCTTTTCCGTGAAAAGTGTGGAAGTGTGTCTTTTACCACACAGCCTTAGTCATTCTGCTCTGCACTTACCCGGAGGTTAAAAGCCTATATCTGCTATCTACTCTCTGCCCTAATAAACGAGTGCACTTCTCCGGGGCCTAATTTCATTTCTATTGATGCTGCGGACCCACTCAGCTGGTGGTAAAGACTCAGAGCCCATATAAATCTCCCGTTTGGCCTTTTCACACATACACCCTCCTTCTCCGTTTCCCTGCGTCCCTTGAGCTCCTTAAGGGCTGGTTTACTCGATGCCTACCCTCTTGTATTTGAAAGTATTGCATTTCAAATAGGGTTTATTGGATATAATGGAAGCCCCATAGAACACTGCACTGAAGACAAAAAAAAGACTTACACAAAAAAAAATGACTGAGCCAGTTTTGACAAATGAGTTGAATCTATCTAATAGCTGCCCATAAAGAGTGGGGCTCTGCAAATAGATGCTTGAAATGTGATCTTCAGTAATGCTTTCCAACCCCTTGCCTCTCTGTAATGCAGTTTCCTTTGATGCGCCTTTTCTTAAAATTCTTTTTCTTTTTTTTTGGAGACTCTGCTCCAATGGGGAGGTAGTATCGGTGAATAATGATTCACTGTGTTGCTGGGGTAAAAAACGTGCTGCTATTTGAGTGATATGATGCAATAAGTGGGAACCACTGAGGAAAAGTAGGGCTCATCTATCTGTAGGGGGAAAAAAATTCTCCTTTGGAACCAAGGTCTAAAATAGCTCTTCAGAGCAACAAAAAATCAGCTGCTGAGTTCAAATTTTGAAATAAACAAGAGTAAAAGTCTACACTTTAAGCTAATTACATACATCAAATTATTGACTTGCTAGTAAGATTTGATCATTTGCACTAAAGACGATCAGAGCGTTTCCATGCACACTTGAGTCAGTTATAGATTGATAAAGTCATTTAGTTGGACCACTGTCCTTGTCCCTGTAGAGAAGCACTGGGGGAGAATCAATTTATTCATGGAAATACATCTGATTCTGCCACGCCAAGTAGCGAAACGCCCCCTTTCAGCTAGTTGCTATTGGACTTTCTCCCAGTTGACCTATTATGTCACATAACACACCAGTCAGAAAGCAGCAAAAGGGTTGCATGTCCAATAATGAAAACATGGATAACTTCGATGCTGCTCACTGTACTTGTTTTGTTTTCTTCCCTTCTTCTTTTTCTTTTGTTTTTCCCAGGTTTCTTCTATGACTTTATACTGTTTGGTCAAAGTCTGGTGCGGGAACTGCAGATCACATGCAGAATGCCTAGGCCAGTTCAGGTCCAGTTGAGGCATATACATGAAAAAGTGAATTGACTCCCATCTGCATTATCTAGGTGTGTTGGTCCAACTTGGTATGGTTTCAGTCAGACTAACACATTAACATGTATTTTAAAAGTCCAGTTTTAATTGGACTAACACAATAATGTGACTTTTTCTCACATTATACAAATATACTGAATGAGCTGCTGATGCTGACAGTAATGTCTTGAGTTTGCAAATATTTGGTCATAAATCAAAGTACTGGTAAAGTATTGGAAAAATGTGTTAAAAATGAGTTAGTGAAAAGGTAATTAATCACCGGCATGAATGTCTGTAGCCAATTTTATGGCAATCCATGTGATAGTCCAGAAAAAGAAAATCAAGGGATTGTGAAAGTCATAGGGATATGTCATCTGAGAATCACAAATGTCTTTACAACATTTTGTGCCTTTTGTGCAGTAAATGTTGAGACATTTCACCAAATTAGTTAAAACTGATCAGTTGGTGGCATTAAAAGAAAAGTCAGAGGATCACCAGGGTAATTAGGATCCATCATCTGAAGAGCATGAATGCCAGAGCAAATTTTCATGGCTACCCATCAAACAGCAGTTAGTATATTTCAGTCTAGACCAAAGTGGTGGACCGTCCAACTGACACTGCCATCCATAGTGTGGCTAAAAATTCATCCCAAATCATATGAAACCACATTTTGACAGGCCGACCAATCACATTAATAATCTTTCCCTTGCAAAAAAGATGTTCAGGTTGTGTTGTACCACAGGAAACACAATGCTCCACATAGCAGTTACACTTCAACAATAATGAACTGCATTATGGAAAGTCAGTTCCATCATTTGGCTTAATAACAATCACATGGGATAACAAACTGGTAGACTGTTGCTATTAGATGTACCTAAATTAACAGTTTTCAAGCTGAAGAATTCAGATGTTGGTTACTGTGAGAACTTCAATTCTATTAACTCCCATTAAGTTTTGTTTGGCAGCAGATTTGTTGTTGAAGAAGATTTATCGAAGAGTACCAGCTCCATCTGCATGGAAGGGATGGGTAGAGGAGGCATGGAGAACTACAACAACACTGACACCTGCTGCAAACAGCTAAAGCATGTGGCATACTGTCAGGAAATGCTCTGATTACTGTCACAGCTAAAAGAGTGCACAGGCTCCTGTCTGTATATCTGTTTCTTTGTGTGAGACATGAACCACGTCTGTTGGTGTGTCTCAACGTTGTATATGAATACAACAAAGATAAAACATAGCGATACTATATGGTTACTGAACTGGAAGCCTTGTTGCCCTTATTGGTGACAGACCAGTATAACATTTAGCAAATGTTACCAATGGAATACAGAAAAAAAAAAAAGCTTTCAGGAAAGAGTATCAGATTCACTACATTTCCAAGTTAATAATAAAATGATTTTCAACAATGTGAAGCAAATGAAAGTACACTAAGGTTACCAAAAAATATAACAGTGCCCGAGGCCGTTTCCCACTGCAGTACCTTGACGGAGGTCTCTGGCAGGTAGTGTGGGTTGCGGAGCTTGGTAGTGATGTAGAAGCGAAAGTCAGGAGCATATTCAATGGTGGAGTCTCCCAAGCGAATGCACATGGCACCACCCTGTTTAAAGGTCTGTCTCAGCAGCAGAGGCTCCAGGATAGGGTCCAACTCCTCGCCTACATTCTCCAACAGCACTGGACAGAAATGTTCAATCAGTTATCGATATCTTCAAAATGAGGGAGGCTGATTCTTCTCAGTGCTTTTCTTTATACTCACACATCTCATATGGGACCTAATTGGGCTAATTTTGGCAAATGGAATACTCATCAACACAAAGCATTTCCACAAATCAACCAAAATTAGCATCATTGCACTGTTCTCAGATCTTTTATAGAATACAGTTTAAATTATTACTAATTACTGAAATGGCCCTGTATTGTCTTGCATAAAATTATACTTCTGGCTCCTTACAGCCACTCACATCTTTTAACGGCTGCCGGAGAGTCCAGGTAATTAACTAACATTTTTGCTCCCCAGAGCTTTGATCCTCTGCTGAATGTGGTTGGGTTCTCGATGATTTATCAGTGGATTTTTTTTGTTTTGTTTGTTTGGTGGTTTGTTTTTTAATGAAACTGACAGTTTTAATGTGTAAATGGCAGGAGTTGCCACTGCGTCAAGAGAGAAAGACAGAGACAGAGTGAGGGGATCACATCAAAGAGAGAGGGAAACAGGACAATGGAGCAATTTAGTGGAGAACTGGATAGAAAAACAGAGCGTGCGAGACAGAGAGGGGGAAGTCGACCACAGAAATAACAGAATAAAGAGAGGCAGGAGAAGAAATGCCAGGAAATTCGTCTTAGCTTGTAATTTATGTTTTATATTTTATATTTATATAAAAATATACAGTATTGTGCAAAAGTCTTAGGTCACTTTGAACTTTATTTTAGCAAGGTTATAATGACCATAAATATATATTTCTCAGTAGTCTCTTTACTGAAATACAACCACTATATAGTATTAAAAATGCTAATTTTTCAGATTTGAACAATCTCATCAGGCTTAAGTTGCAAAAATTTACTGTGACCTCCATTTCCACTCAGCATGTCTTGAACTCTCTTAGGCAGGCAATATGAGATTTACAATACTAATCTTCTGGTGTATTTACACCAGGTAGCATTCAGGACATACCCAAAGCTCAGTATTGATTGTTTGAGCTACCTTTTGTTATGGTTGTATGATTTCATGTCTCACACTAAATATTGATTTCAGTCAGAAGAAGCCATTTTGTTTTGACTTTTTTGCTGTTTTAAAACATTGTACATGTTCTCTGTATTCTTTGTATTTTCATAAAGAGACTAAGCATTAAATGTGTATATTATGTCCTTATTACAACTTTTCTTAAACAAAACATCTATGGTGGCCTAAGATTTTAGCACAGTACTGTATACATCTATATAACAGTGAAATTTGGGTTTTTAATTGGGGTCCAGGTCTAAACTTTCTGCTATGGTACAGGCTTGGGAAAATCAGATGCCCCACACAACAAAGTACAGTAGGCACACACTGGACAGCATAAAATTCAGTATAGTATACACAATAACTATATATTTAAATACTTATTTCTAATTACAAACTATTTTAATATTACTGATATAGTAATTATTTTTTTGTTTCTTGTCCTAAATGGTCTCTATCACAGTACATGTCACACTTTCTGTCATGTGTACATCTTCCTGCCTCTGGGAAGTGCTCAACAATGGCCTGTGTGCTGCACATGCGCAATACCTAGTAATCAGTGAAGCAAGTAAAACATAACCAGTTACAAATGCCTTACTCCCGTGACATCATTATTAATGTGATTTCACATTAAGTATGATAATGCTGTTCTCATGTTAAGACCATTAGCCCATGTATAATTTACATAACGCCTGAGGTATTAACAGAGTTTTTATACAGCACTCTGAGCCAGTGACGGCTGATGAACTTTCTCTCGCAGGATAGTGAACCAAATCAGGTCAACATTTGCCAGGTTTCTTCGGTGCATCCTGTTAAAAAATGCTAATATTTCAGCAGATTAAAAAGTACTTTGTGTTACTTAATAAACACAAGTGAAGCCTATTAAGAGATTTGGCAGGGAAGCATTTGTTCAACCGTGCTAAAATAAAGAATACTAGCACATAATCAGGATTATAGGCTGCAATACAAACAGCAAGAAACTGTAAAACTGTGAAGTTAGAGGAGCGGCTGTGGAGGGTGGAACTGTAGCCTCTGGGGACTATTTTGCACCCTGCAAGGACGAGCTACTCTCTGAACTGTTAGCCTTGCAATCTGCCAGTAAGCAAAGGCCCAATGGCTGGCTGGGTTGAGTCATTATTTAGATGTCTTTTTAATGGCTGTAGAGCTGTCTCTGTCTGTTTCTAAGTCTTATTCCTCCCTTGCTGTTCTGCCTCAGACGCCCTTAAATTCCAAAAAAAAGAAGTTTGTATAAACACACAAAGGGAAAGACAGCACATATTCACACATTTCCTAAATGATTCTGAGCAGGAAAGTATAACTGATTTCTCTGGTGCTTTTGTATGATTCGCAGCAGTTTGATACACTAATGGTGGCCTGAATAAAGGTTTATTGGAACATCTCACTCAGAAATATTGCTAATATAAATTCTTCCTCTGCAGAACAGAGAACAAAGGAGACAAATATTCTTTGCACAGCAATAATTAGTCCCTGTGGTATAGAGAGACATCAGCAGGTGGTAACAGGAACTGCAGCAATGTGGGTGAGGCAGAGGCAGAGCAGGCAGCAGAGGCATCAAACCAGAGAAAGACTCATGCTCACCTGGCGTGCCAAACTGGATGCAGTTCTCCAGAGTGCGGACAAAGTCAGCGTCACTCAGTTTAATGATATGCAGGCTATTGGCCTTCTCCATGTTTTTCACCCACTTGTTGGCCTGGCCCTGGGGATCAATCATCAGAGGCCACCGCCTTGCGTTACTATACACACACACACACACACACACACACACACACACACACACACACACACACAGTAGTCAGTGATGCAGTGATATCGCCTTGTCAGAGTGACAGATCCTGTAACTGTTAAGCATGAGAAATCACAACAGTAGGGGGGATGTTAGAGGACAAAGAATTGAGATGTAGAGGGGAGCATCGGGGTGAACATTCACTCTGAGCACAGCAAGACGGATCACAGTCGGGTAGCACACCAGGGGCCAAAGTATAGTGATTAAAAAGCAATGTTGCTGCTTCATTTACACAGAAAAGCGTATGCTTTGTGATTTTTTTTCTACATCTTACAGGCACAATTCACTGCAAAAAAAACCCCAAAAAAAAACCAAACAGATAAATTTTTTTCTCTTACCTGTGAGACTATTAATCAATCTAGATCCTTTTGGTGTGAGTTGCCTTGTGTTCAAGATGTCGGCCACAGAGGTGTCTGCCTTCTCTCCAAAATAATGGAACTAGATGTCACTTTGCTTGTGGTGCTCAAAGCGCCAAAATATATGTTTTAAAAACAACAGCAATGTCTCTTTCTAGAAATCAGCTCTAACATTAGCTAGCTCAGTGGTGCTAGGTGAACTAGCGGTAGATGCACAGTTCCTTCTGTGCAGTGATTTGGCTGGCGGATGTAGAACAATAGAAAGAAAATAGTTCCTATATGAAGTAGCTCACAACAAGGTCTGTGAATTATCTTGAGTAAGCAAGTCATAATTGCTGGAAAGAGACATTACTGCTGATTTTTTAAAATGTATTTTCTATGCCACACTGAGCGCCACACTTCAAGAGCCATATAGTTCTATTATATTAAGAGAAGGCAGACATCTCTATGGCTGATATCTCCAACACTTGACAACTCACACCAAAACAAATTAGACTGATAAATAGCACTGCAGGTAAGAGGAAAAGGATGTATTTTTATTTTTGGTGTGAACTGTCCTTTAAGGTGGAATTAGACTATGTTACATGCATACAGTGGTCTCTGTCTGTCATTAGAAGAGTAGACGGCTATGTAGTGGGCAATCAAATCTTGAACCCTTAATAAATTGTAATCTTTTGTGATCCAGATCCACCATCTCTCAAAAACACACAACTGCACTGTGCTAAAACACTGGAATCTATTCTGTATGTGCAGCGAGTGAGTGAAAAGTGATGTGGCATAAAAACAAAACAGCAGCCAGTGGTTTCATTTAAGATTTTCATGCACAGAGTAAGCAGAGGCCCTTTGGGTATTAAAAAAAAGAGATCGATTGCTTTACCATCAATTTTCTGGGGTATCACGTCTCTAAAATGCTGCTTTTATGAAAAGTGCATTTGATAGCCAGTTTTCAGTTTGTGTTTGTGTCATTATGTCATTTTCAGATGCTGTCCAAATCTTGTCCAGATTTTCTGCCACAACAATTCAAGTACAGCTTTATTACAGACTGCACTGCACAACTTTATTGTGTAGGAAAATATAAATTTCGTATCAACACTGGCTGCCGGCAGATGCTCAATATTAAATGACCTGGAGCAGGAGCAGTTAAAGAGTTGCTTGAGACATTCGTAGTTAGCATGTTAGACTCTTGACAATACAACTAAGGAAACAATGATGCATTTTCTTCCCCAGAGAATGACATGTTAATGTACAATTTGTCTTTAATACTCACGAGATTATGATTCCATTGTCTATGGAGAAGCTGTCTGATGGTAGGCCAGCGATGGTCCATGCACGAATCTTTACTTGATCGCCCAGAGAGTTCATCAGAGACATGTTGGGGGAGCATGGGATCTCTCTGCTCCTGCAAAGACTCATCCACTCCTCTGTCTGCTCCTGGAGAGAGGAGGACATTTACTGGACATTTAATGTCTTTATTTTCACTTTACTTACTGCATGCACAGAAAACATGGAAACACAGGTAAACATATAAGAGCATGTACTCGTTAACGATTCAGCAGTGCACATAAATGATAACTAATTCACTCTCCCCCTTTTTGCATTCCAGCATTGCGATGGCCCTCCGTGTGACAAAGTATAAAGGATGACCTTTAAACACCAGCTTGGTTTTGGAGATGTGTGAAGCTCAGCAAAAGGAGGAAAAGTGCCTAAGCACCTCTGAGTGTTAACTTTCCACCAAAATGCTTTCGAGCACTTTGTCTTTATTGGTCTGAAAATTGTTTGAAAGTATGTTAAAGAGACCTAAATTAAGTACGCTGTAAAACTCTAAAAAAAATACTTTAATACAATAACATACACTTACCAAGTGTGTACCAGGTCGTGTTTTTTTTTTTAACAGTGATACCCAAATCAAGCCCTTACAAAATGTATGTAAGTGCTGGGCTTTGAGTAATGTGAGTAATATGTACAAAGCATCTACTTCTCTGAGTTTACCTGTCTGTAGCTGGAGGTGAAGGCTCCCAGGTAAGCCACTATGCCAGCCGAGATAAGGATGTCCCCTGTCAGGTTGTTGTAAAGCTCTCCGAGATTGACGGCCAATTCACTCCAGCGTGTCTTCTCCCCACCCAGGCCTCCAATAAGCTGCTCAGCTCGCTCCAGCTTCTTGCTGCACAGATCCACCTGGAGGACATCAGAAGAGGGAAGCAAATGTGTTGTACTATGGCTGCTTTTGTAACTTTATGGAATGCAGTCAACATTTTGGGCAAGCTGTTCGGTCTACCAGGGGACTTAAGGGGTTATGAGTTAACTGTCCCTGCTGGCTGTTCTGTCACTGGAATATTCCCTTCTTTGTTATCAGGTTTATTTGTCTGACTTTCATCTGGAACCGTAGTTACAAAGCAGGATATCCATCAAGTGGCAACTTTATATAAATTCTAACAGTGCACCTAAAGAACGGTCCAACCTCAAAAATATTAAATCAATACCTGAAGCCATTTGCTTTGATCATGGCTGTCAGCTACAAATAAAATAATTTATGGGAAACCCAGCAAATTATGACAAGTATTCAACAAAATGTTAAACTAGACTATTAAACTACGATCACAGGAACAAATATAAAGAGCTCAAACCTGATTCTCCAGGTCAGCTTTCTTGTTTTTATTAGCTTCCAAAGTCTCCTGAAGCTTTGCCAGTTTATCTTGGACTTCTTTGAGAGCAGCCTGCTTCTTCTGGAGGCTCCCCATGGCCACTTTCAGCTCCCCCTCTGCCTGTGCCAGCTTCTCCTTCTTCGGAGCCACCACCTTGGCCACTCTGAGTGATGATGTAATAAGTAGACACGTGCGAGATAAGGAACTCCTCATGCTGTGCAGCTCCTTAAATGAGCTGGATGTGCTTGGTTGATATTTGATCCAATAGTGAAATGAACAGTCTTGACAACATTGTCAAAACACAGGAGACAAACACAGTTCCTTCTATTAAGTACAATTTTGTTAGAAGGTATTAGTTATGCCAGACAACCTTTAGCTTCTATAAATGTGAGTAACATTTAAGATTGTCAGAATTATGATGAATATTTCCTTTTAAATGATCTTCTGCATCCTGATTTGGCTTGTTATATTAATGACCTGGCATATGCATGGTACACTTGCTGTAGACAAAATGATTATTCCTGCGAGGTTACCACGAACCAAGCTTCATTTTTCTCACATTGATGGATGAAAGGCTCTCTCAAGCTTTGTTAATATGCCTTAGTTTTTACAATCAATAACACAGGAGGAGAAGAACATTACTTACTTGTCATACTTGTCCATGGCGCAAACCCACTTACACATGCCTTCAGCTGCAGTCGATGCCGTTCGAATCTTCTCTGGTACAAAGTCTGGGTTGGTTATGTACTTGTTTCGGATGATGGCGATGAGATTAGGCGGTATGTTGTCTTTGTCATACTCATGGAGGCTTTGAAGAAACCTAAGGTCTCCAAGAAGTTTTTTGGCCGGGCCCCAAAAGTCCTCTACTTTTTTACCGGAGCCTGAGGGGTCAGGAACACGATCTGGCTTGATGCCTTTGAGAATGCAGATGGCCTCCATCACCAGCTTCACAGCTGGAGGTGGGCTTTTCATTGACTTCACCACTGTGATATCCTGTATGTAAAAAGAACCACATCTTCACTATTTTATTCCAGTACACCTGGCACTTTGAGTCAGATTTAAGAGCACTATCCTACATAAGGGGAAAAATGCTTCTTTTACCTGATTAGTGAGAGTATTCAATGCAGCAAGGGCTGACTCCAGGATAGGCATGGCTTCAGCCAGGTCAGCATCGCACTCATCCTTGATGGCCTTGGCAGCCATGGCTTGTTCGTTGGCCACAGCCTCATCCACTTTCACCACCTTCTCAGTCTCAGCCACCTCCACAGATTCATGCTCAATCACCACCATCATCTCATCTACTTCCTTGCTGGCCACAAGCAGCTGTGGCTGTAGAGCCTCCAGCTCAACTTGCATTGTGGCCACCTGGTCTGCTGCTGACTCCAGCTTCTCGAGGCCCACCTCATAGCGACGCTTCAGCTTCATCACCTCACTTAGCAAAAGGACAAGGAGAGATGAGGAAAATACGTCCTCATTTTATACATGGATACTGGAATTCAGAAGACTTGAATCACTAGCATCTGAAGTAACAAAAACATCAAATAAGTGTTATTGCAATGTACAGAGTTTATCTTCAATCTTACGCTCTTTTTGTTTTCAGTAAGGCCTTGAAGGTGGAAATGAGTTCCAGGTATGAGGTTGGGGTGACATAGTTGTGGCGCTGCAACTCAGCCAAAAAGCGAACCGATAGCTCAATGGTTGAGGTGTGGAAGCTCTTGCACATGTTGATACAGCCTTCTCGGGACTCAGCGGTCATCTCAACATCCTCCAGAAAGCGACAGGCCACCGCCTGCAGAGCATCCTCAGGCCAGGTCTGATAAAAAAAGAAAACTGTGCTACCACACATAGAGTGCATTTCCAGTGTGAGAAAATCTGGTGAACAACTTTCTAATTCTGATCTAAATTGTTTTCTCTTCTGTTTTTATGACATAAGAACAGGTGAAAAAATACATTTTGCCAGGGTCATCTTTCCTAAAGTTTCATCTGTGAGACAGGTGGCAAAAAAAGTTGTGCAGGTTTAAAAAAATGCTTGCCGGGATCATTTTTCTAAATGACTTTTCCATCTGTGAAAACAGGTAGGAGAAAAAGTTTTGGGAGGTGAAATGTTTTTTGTCAGGATGATTTTGCGTGAAGTACAGTATGTTAGGTGTTTATTTTTGCTGTAATACACATTCTGGCCACAAAAGGCTGAAGTACACTGCTACCTCATGTTCTTAAATAGGACTACAGAATTATCTCCAAGGTGAGTTTTAATAGATCAGACTTAGAAAAAGGATCACCAGATTTTTTTTTTCTGATCTGCCTTTTTGGGCTTCCATAGTTTCCTGACAATGCCAATAAACACAAATCCTACTTATTTTCGTCTTACAATTGGCATCTTCAGCCCCTACACACACTCTACATTGTCCTCGTCTTTTGATTAACTGCTTTAGGCATCTTTATGTGCAACCGACCGCACACCAGAGCTCATGCAACATACATACACACACCTGGAACCAGTTAATGGTGCAGCAATTAATGAGGGCGGGGAAACGTCTCAAACGGTTCCTGAAGGCATCTCCAATGGGACTCATGGCCAACACCACATGCAGCTGTGTGCGACAGCGCTCAACAAACATGTTGAAAAGAGACAGGGGGCTGCCATCCGTCTGCTTGTCACGGTCACGCTGGCGGTCCAACACGCGCATTCGCTCACAGATCTCCTGCTTCTCGTCAACAGCAAACAGGTTGGGCACCTGGAAACAACCAAAACAAAACAGAAAGATCTGTTTTGGGGACTAGATGTGTAAAATCTTTTTAATCTGTATCATTTTTTATCTACATCTTCTGTATTTGCTACATTTTTATCCATCTCTGAATCTAAGCAAACATCCATTTTTCTTTCCTCCATCCAAACTTCATTCACTAATCAGTCTTCCCATCTTTTCGAATATTATCTTTACCTCAACTCATTCGTCAAATCCATGTATGTTCACTTTACCTCACCAGTGTTGAGCAGATTGCCAATATCCTCCAGGAATGACTCCATTTTGATTTGAGTGTCTGTGAAGAGGAAAACGCCATGAGCTTCACCCTGTGTGGACTTCCTCATGATAAGCTTCAGGTCATCGTGCCATTCAGTGGTTCCGTAGGTCTTGGAGATTTCCACCTGAAAAAGTTCAGCCTCTGCCATGTAAGCAGCCAACCGGGTGAGAGACTGTCGCCCGCTCCCGCCCACGCCAACCAGAAGAGCATGTCCGCTCGGCTGCTTGAGGATGCGGGAGATGCGGCACACGTGTTCGATGGCGAAACGGAAGAGCACCAGATTCATGGGTGCTTTGCTGATGTTATTGTACTCCTCCAGGTGCGACTCCACCACCTGCCGGAGCTGGTCGAGGTTGTGTACCTCGCGGTAGTTGCGGTCCTCGCCCTTTGGATCATGGAAGTCGCAGAACATGAGGCTGCGCAGGTCATCCTCAGTGACCTTTCCATCCTGGTCCTGGTCCAGATGCTGGAAGAGCTGATGGAAGTTTTCTTTCATGTGATTCTGAGACACTTCCTGTAAATGGCTTACAAGCCAGGACCGATCTATGTCGTGAACCAATCGATCATAGTATACCCTCAGAACCTGATGAGCAACAAGACAAAGAAAGAGTAAGTATGAGAGACAGATACAGAGAAAAACAAAGATAAAGACAGATGGCAACACAGGAAGTTCCAAAGGAGGACAATGTCCAACACGCATGTACTGTATTTCCACAAATTTCCACTTCCTTTATTAGCATATTTAAAGAGTATTGTCTTGGAAATGGGCAAGGCTGGGAGGTGGGAGTTAAGACATGCCCAGTCACCCAATTGTGCCTCCTCTTGATCCACAGCATCTCCCTCCCTCCCACAATATGTAGAATTTCATACTTTTCACTCAAATGTCAAGAATTTGACCTGAATCAATGAACAACACTACTAAATACCCATAGATATTGCTTTTCAAGTGAAAAAAGTGGTTTAAGGGTTTAGTTACTCTTTCAGCTACTTTAGTTGCAAAGCTTTCAGACACATCTTCGCTGTTTGCTGTGTACAACATTACCTCATGCACCCAGAGTCGTTTGATGACAGATGGTTCATCTGCAGTCTCTGGCCGTGACAGGCAGACGCCCTGGATGACCCGGGAGACATCGCGAAGATTAAACAAGTAATGGGACTTTGTTGGGGTCGGTAGCAGGTTCTTGGTGGCCTCTCGGTACACTGACATGGTACTACTGACGATCTGAGAGGTCAGAGCTGCAAACGGCTTTGGGAATGCAAACCTGTAGATGGAATGGTTAATTGTTGATATCCCATTTATAATATTTCCTACGTTTTAGTTAGGAAATTCAGTAATTTATCTGTGTCATTTTTTCTTGCAATGATAAAACTGTTTAAATGAATAAATGAAATATATATGATCAAGGATCTTTCTTTTATTATTAGAATTAATAATGTATTTCCAAAAGGCCCAAAAGTGTGAGATTGCCATTTTGTTAAAATGCAAGTAATACTTGTGTTTGCAGGAGAGGTTTGGTAGATTTGAAACCTTTCCAACAGATTTGATTGCTTTAGGGCTTGTGATCTCTGAGGTAAACACTGAGGTAGTGCAGTGAGAAAAGAGAAAGAAGAACACCTTTAATCCTCTAATAATTGAAACAGAAACTGATGAACAGAATAATTGTATCATAACTTACATGTATCTGCCTTACTTTATGTGCATGATTGCAGATTTAGCTGCCTAATTATCTTAGTTAGTAATAAACCGTCACTTCACTCTGTTGCTAAAAGTGGTGCGTCAACACTCCAGGACTTAAAAATATAAGTAAAAAAAGTATAAAAAATAGTGGGTCAAATGTATGTAACAGAGTATTTCAGAGGATTATATGTAAAGGTCTGGTTATGAACATTCCTAAACACATGCATGCATTTTTGTGTCAACACATAACACACACGCCATACAGTTACCGTATGGTGAAATGCCAGTCTGAGATCCTGGAGAAGATTGTGAACATTGTCTTCTCATCAAAATCGTTAATGGTGATCATGTTGAAGTGGCGCAGGTACCGAGGTGTGATGGGGTTCCGTCCCCCACCTAAACAGGACAAAAAAACCCCTTTTTTTTCTGTTTTCCTTTGACAGAGATAACAACTGATAGGTATGCGTCAAATGAGTGTCCCAGCTCCTCTCACTCAGTACCAAGTTGGTTTTTAAAGTTTTTTTATGGTGCACAGTTACGTTTGCTCAATGTGCTGAATACATTCATAGGTATGTATATATTTTATGTCTTTATGAGCTAAAGACATTTTTAAACAGGTGGACAGTAAGGCTCCTTCTGTTCAATTATATTGTCATGTCATTACTATTTCAGTGCATAAATGTACTAGAAGACCTAACAACCACAGTATTTATCAGAGATGACATACAAATGCTACATATTAGTCACATGTTCTATGCAATAAGATTATTTTTAACAGGTCATCTCATTCAACATTTTTCTAAGTTCTTCTGGAACTCCCTGGTGACATAGTTCACAGGGACAGAGAAACCAGTTGGTGAGGCCCCACAGATGTACAGATCCTGGACAGTTAACTATTCCATGATCACAATGAAAACTTTTTGGATACAGGGCCTTCTTAGTAGCTGCTCTGAGACTCTGAAATAATCTCCCTGAAAATATAATAGCCCTTTTGCACCAAAATTAGTGTGTGCACAAAAAGTTTCGGTAAACCTGCTAAAAATATGCTATATACTGCTTTCCCATTACCAGTAGAGCAGAACTGTGTGCACGGCTCTGCTGCAGACCAGTATCCCTTTGATGTGTGTTTGGGCTTTTTTGTTTGTATGTTTTTTTGTTTTTTGGGTGTGTCTGTTCGATGTCACGGACAGGCTGGAGGACATGTAAAGGGCTGTAAAACTTTACGGTGGTTACTTCTCTTTATATATCGCTTACTTATTCAGTCTTGCTTTCAAATTCTGTGCAGACTAATATGGATTACTGTTTTATGACTGGTTAGGAGGAGACCGACAGCTGTTGGTGTTTGGGCACTGGTGAATCTAGCCGATTAGGGAGCTAAAACAAGCACATTCACCCTAATGTTTCCATCAGTGCTGATCAGAGCCAGAGGCGATAAATACCCATGACTACTCCAGAGTCATTTGACCCAGGTTTGAATAACGATTGTATGCATTCCCACTGCACTAAAAAGCCCGATGTTAGCAGGATTTTTGCAGAGTGGAAATGAGGCTTAAGAAAAGCTGAATCTCTTGTCTTCTTTAAAAGATATCTTCAGACCCACTTTTACTTATCCAGCTGCCCCTGCATTGATTCTTGGCCAAATTTGCATTCTACATTTATATACATCAGTATCTGTGCATGGTACTTATGCATGTATTTAAGTATGTTTCCCTCGTGTTTATGCTTGTTGCAAAGCACTTTGGCACAAGGCTGGTTTGTTTTCAAAGTGCTCTATTAATAAAGCTGACCTTGACCTCATGTCTCAGAGTGCAACCAACTTGCACAACTCATCATGACTGCAAGGCAATCTCAATCAACAGAGTCCACTGAAGGGATGTTTTCTGTGGAGTGCTTACAAAAAGCAGTGACTACTTGCACTATAATTTGGTGATGTTAAAGACGAGCTTACATTTGCACACTGACATTGATTATTTTAGCATATTAAAATCTTAAACATGATAAGGCAACTTTGTTTAAATCCATTTTCTCTGAATAGGTTTTATATAATTCGAAATACGGCTTTTTTTTACGGCTGTAAAATTGTGCTCCTCTATTGTTTCTCTGGTGTGTGCTCAGTGTTTGCCACACTGAGCAGCAGCTTATGGAAGCTGAACAACTGTCAGCACAGGTATCAGGAGCAGATACTGTGGCTGTGTGGGCACCCATCCTCTTCTCTCGCAGCTGTCACTGCCAGCTGCCTCAGTGGACAGGGACACTTTTGTGTTTACACTGGTAGTTGTAGTGAAGGTGGTAAACACTTGCTATTTGCAAGCACCTTAAGGCAGCTAGAGCTTCATAAAACAGCAGCTTGTGGTTTGTGACATTGACTCAGCAGCACTTCAGCAGCAGTTCAGAGACAGAGGGGGAAAGTATTCAGTTAAAGCTTGTGTAGGCAGTTTTAATTTGAAGTGACTGGGCAAAAATCCCATACTAAACTTTGAGTGCATTGTAATTCAAGAAATTTGAGAGAAAACTAGACTTAAACAATGAGATTCGGGAGCTCCTTACCTTCAGAGCAGAGGACGAGATGAGCCTCCTTACAACAGTGACAGTAAATGATGGTGACTGACATGTTATGTCTTTGTTATTGTTTATAAAGCCCTGCCAATGTGTATATTATATGTCACGCTAGAGGCAAACGCCCGTCATGCCTCCTTTGATCGCAGGATTCCGTGATGCAGTGTATAATCACACAGGAGCGGAATGATGCTGCCATTGTTTGGTTCTGTGTAAAATGCAGGGGCTGTATAACAGGGGGACTTTGTTGCGGCCCCATAGCACGATCTCTGTGTAAAAGTAGCTGTAGAGAGAGTCTGACAAATAAACAAAATAAAATGTGTCGATATTGGCAAAGCCTTTTCAGAAATGGACTAAAAATGTTGCTAATACTTTGGCTTTCTTCACGGCTGCTGCTTCAAGGTCATGTTTATGTACCTAACATTAGCTAGAGCCTTGAATCTCAGTCCCTGCCGGTACAGACCAGCTCCAATAGGAAACAGGTCCTCCAATGGATCCCCAATCAGCTTAGCAACCTGAATCCAGCCAAGTGTAAACCCCTGCTCCAGGGGACCGCACAGCCCCAAAACCCTGTTGGATCAGCAAACTGTCTGTTGCTTCTATTGCAAAGGTTAGACCTGGCACTGCCAAATTTCAGCTGCTATTCATTATTTTCACATGACGTCACGTCCTTATAGGAACAACCAAATGGAGGGCAAAACAATGCCTTCTGCTGCTGTCCACCAGTGCGTTTTTGGAAGGTTTGCGGTTAGCTTTGCAAAAATGTCACACAGTTGCTGTTAAATCAGTCAGCACAAAGTGATGAAAAGACAAGCCAGGGTTGTGCTTTTACAGAAGTCCCTCTGAGAAAGAAAACCCTTACAGGAGGAGACTGTGGATTTGTGCTATTACTTGCCCCCGTCCCCACGGAGGGCTATGAGTGGCAACCATCAAAGTAAACACGCTTTTGCAGAGAACATTTCGTCAAAGGCAAGTTCAAGTAAACAAGTACAATTCTTGTCTCATTTATGTTCTGATTAACAGAGAGAGCAGGGCAAGGTAGGACTGAGTGAATGTGCTGCATATGTATGGGAAACACTGGTTTATTGTATGAAGTGCATGCATATGTCCAGGGTTATCTAGTGGGAGGGGCTTAAGACAGAGAGGGGAGAACTGCAGAAAGAGGCTTTTCAATTTCTTCTGTTTTCTTCTGTTGTTTTTTTGTTTTTGTTCTACCCCAGCTTTAATCCACCTAATGACCTGCATTTTGTTAACCAATCTAGGCTTTGGTATCATTACTGCTGCACTTCTGATAAACTTTTGGGTACCACAGTTGCTACTCACCAGGAGGTCCCATGGCACATATGACCTGAATATCCACCAGGTTGATCATGGAGCAGTCCTTCATGTCATACCAGTTCCAGTGGTCCAGCCACTGGCGCAGCAGCTCCACAGGAGGCTGGGCACCATAAACCTCCCGGGCTGGCATGTTCACGTCATCCACAAATACCACCTAAATAGATACAATATAAGTATACATGTAATAAGCTTAAAAACATATAATTCCACATATCTAAAACAACACTGCATTCGTTTAAACGCACGCTTTTTTTTTTTTTACACATTCATTGCTAATGAAAATGTTATTATTATGTAGACTTCAAATCTTTGCAACATTTTAGTGACTCACTTTGCTGATGTATGTGTAAATGGAAAATCAAACAAGTCATACTAACATAAAATATCATATGAACATAATAAAAGAGGCTGTACCATTTTCTTCCCTAATGGAGGGCCAAACACTCCTTTGCGCCTCTTATCGAGCTTGGACATAATGATGTTTTGGGTTTGGGCAGCTGTGGTCTGGGCTGAAAAATTGATGAATAATGGGCTGTACACATCCTTCTGCAGCTGGTTCAATAGGAAGTCCTGAGCAAGAGTTATTGGAAATATAAACACAAATTATTATCAAATCTCATAGTAGGAAAGTTTATTTTACATCATCACAATGAATATCTATATATGTACAACACCATGATACAAAATGGCAACAAACCGCATAAAGAGAAGAGAGATATTATCAGGAAAAGTGACAATTTTTAAGGGGGCGATTAGTTTGTGTTATATTTTACTATTGAGGTTTTTCTATAGAACAATGTTTGTACTGTTTGTGTGTTTTTATGGGATATTCAGAACACATAAAATGACCAATTAGGATCTGGGAATTTCATTAACTTAATTTAATGAATAAATGTGATCAAGGTACTAAATTGGCTCACATCGGCATACTTGAAAAACAGGTGACAGAGTTGGTTGAAAAATGTTTTCAAAATATTGCTACTCTGTATTCTGAATTAGCATGCCAAAGAGCCTGTACAGGTAGAGTACAAATAAAATGATAATTTCCAGTTTGATCCTGGCAAATGGTTATGATAAGCTTTGTAATCTAATTAAATGTGGCATTTAGTGAGTATTTCATTAGATAAAAACTGGATCGCAGTTAATCCCTGAAAACGACTTTGAAATGAAGTAGGGAATTAGTTGCCCTCCGAGGACACGATCTAAAGTAATGTGCTGCGGGTCAAAAGGGTAAAATCAATGAATTTATGATTCTGCATGAGGGTTTACAAAAGGGCATCTCACTAAAAGCTAAAAGAGGCTTTTATGAAAGGCCATTTTGATAAAATGACCTTTCGGACAAATGGCCCTCCGTTTACATGATCAGAGAACAAAAATCAGATTTGATCTTTTTCACAGTATTTTTTTTTTATGCACCGTGTGTTCAGAGCACGTGCTCAAGCTTCCCCACATGTGCATAAGCATGCACACGGTGCTCTTACACATGCTTGTGAAATCGTGTGAATAACGACCTGCATAATTAAGGGGGACTTGTGATGTGAATGATCACAGGGTGCAGCCAAGGTGCATCATCATCCTCTTGTCTAAATTATAAACCAAGAGCAGCACGGCTTCTCTCTGTTTCACTTAGGAGCAGACTGGGTATGGTGAAGAGGGCTTGTGTACAGGTGTCTGATGGTACTGGTGCCAGCACCACACCAGTCTGTTCTTATGGTCTTATGGAGTGCTGGTGCTCCTTTATCACTCCTGCCAGATTTGGGATTCAGCCATGGTCTGCTGGTTGCGGCATGGGACAGAGCTGCTCCACCAAGCAGGCAGACAGGAAGAGGAGAACAAGGCAGGCTCCCCCGTGAGATGATCTCTATTCACCCCAGAGTCCCAAGTTTGAGCACACTAATGGATGAACTAATGAAGCAAAGGGAAGGGGGGGGGATTAGTCCTTGATATAAATAGCTGAAGGTCTGCTGAGAGATACTCAGTATTCCTCCAAGGTGGCCAATTCACACCTGGTGTCTGTAGCTGTGCTGCCTCCAAATGATTTGTATGTTCAGAGCACTTACTCCAGTTTCCCGAGGCTGGGACTACAGTACTTTTTATAAATGAATGCTCACTCTTCTTAAAGAATGATGTCATTGTTAGCAGTGGAGTTTTCTGATAAAATTAATTTCTACCAATAAAAATGGCATAAGTAAATTCCTGACTCCCTTGGAGAAAGGACAGAAATAAGCAGACATAAAAAGAAAGGAAGAACTAATAATGTACTACTTAATGTATGCAAATCAACAATGTGCTCGTGATTAATTCACATGTATTAAATAAATGTGCCTACAGGTATCAAAAATTGTTGTGGATTTAGGGGAATCTATTGGTAGAATTTGAATATAATTTTCATAATGTAATAATGTTTTCTTTCATGTAAAATCCACAAAGAATTACTGTATTTGCTTAGAACGCAGCCTCAGTGAGGAAACTTCTAAAAATGTCTAAAGATGTTGCATCTGCATCACTCTTGCCTCACATTTCTTTCTGCTAAATGCAAAATACCTCAGTGTGTCACAAGTGTTACATTATGAAAAAAATATGGCTCACTGTAATGTAGACACTTTTGCCAGTGCCAGTGGGGCCGATGAATATAGTGGGCTTCTGGTGGGTGACGAGGAGCTCCATCAGTGCCATGTAGCGTACCGTGTTCTCAGTGGGCACAATGATCTCATTGAACTGCATGTCTTTGCATATGGGGGGCACAGTCTTTAGCTCATCTGTCCACAGCTCCCACCTGCCTGGGCCCTGAAGAGGAATTTGAAAGAAAAAAAGAAAGAAAAAGGTTAAGAGTTGCATATGAGATCCAAGGCCACACTCCAAGGGGACCATATTACACTAGATTATAATAATATAGTCTTTGACTGTAGGTAAGACAACCTGAAGCAGGCGAATGTTTTTGTTTATGTTGTGAGACGAAAATGTTATGGATGATCATACATAAAAGGTGCTTATGCTTTACTAGTGTTCGATATTAATACATATCAATAGCCACCAAAACTATTAATAATCAAATAGCGTCTTTGTGTAGTCATTTGTAATAATAAGCATATGAATTTGTTTTATTGGGTGACAGTGACCTTTGACCTCCAGCCAGCAAATTATAATCAGTTCATTCTTGAGTACAAGTAGACGTTTGTGCCAAATTTGAAGAAACTCCCACTCCCACTCCCATGTGACAATGAGATGGACACAAGGTCACAGTGACCTTGAACTTTGAACACCAAAATCTTATCAGTTCATCTTTGATTCCAATTGAGCATTTGTGCCAAATTTTTAATTTCTTCAAGGTGATGGCCACCAAACCTGTGCAAATGAGATGAAAAAAGTGTGCAATCCAAAAAGCATGTGCAAAGGATGAAATGCATGCAACTGCACTGCCGAGCCGACAGCGTCACGGGTGTGCCTACTATTTGCATGTATGTAAATTAGGGAATAGTCAGAAATTCAGCACAAAATTCCCCCCTTCTTATGCAAATAAGCCTGGTTGCAAGTACCATCTCATTCACAAAGACCAGCGCTAATTGCCACAGGCACCGTGGGGCTATTTCATGCCACTGAGACCTGTGTATTAAATAGGCACAATTTCTCTCTTTTCAAAGCTTGTGAGCTTTGAATGATAATGAATTGATATTGAGTGATATTATAAGTGAAATCTATAGTCAGAGGGGGGGAACCAGGTTGGTTGTGAGCTTTTATCGGATTCTGAAATGAAACAGTTCTGGTGGAGCTCAGGATTCAACAATAAGGGCTGCCTTTTTACAAACAATTTTGGCGTGTAAACCTGGGATCTGTGTCTTAACAGCTGACTTGTGTGGATGTGAAGCACAATACACAACATTAATTAAAAATCTTGGCCGATCCTCTTAATGAAGCAACTACAGCACCGTGCGTAAAAAGCGCACTGTCTGTGTCTAATTTTGGAGACACATGTTTAAGTGTCAGATGCTAGAGCCAGCTGCAACACAGAGCCAACTGTGAAAAAAACAAAAATTGACACTTTCTGCAAAATTTTGTGCTCTCTGCAGTTTTCATTATGAACCAATCTGTGTACTGCAATATGGAGAAAAGCCTGCAACACTGGGAAAAGATTTGCTTACTCAATTAAACACAAAAATGGGGCAAATTGTGCCAAACTTTGTAGGCGTGTTAGCGCTGCCGTATAATTGGTGCAAATTCTTTTGTGGATAGGGGGTTAAAACACTCTAGATTGACTTTGCTAATTCTGCACAAATCATGGTGATTTTCGCAGGCATAATCCTTTCTTTGTGGATCTGGCCCTTTTTTTTTCAAAACCACTTTTGGAGGGTGAGGATTTGTTTTTCTTTGCTATGAAAACACTGCCTTGTCCACCATCCTCCATGATAAAGTAATTTACTGGCAGAAAATTCGAGGCAGGTGGAGCCATGTGACAGACACTGCAGCATGGCACTTCAGAAAGGTCACAGAGACAAAACACTTCATGTCTCTCTTTTCCCGCTATCTGAGAAAAAGAGAAATTTAATGCAGGTATGTCACCGTTTAGTCCACAAGTTCTTAATGCAGATTGTAGAGGGTGCTCTCCCTTTGATGCTTGTTGTCAGTTATTGTGGTGTTAGCAAAGTTCCTATATTATATAACCATTTGTATCATTTACTTTAACAAAAAGATATTCGGTTTTCATCCTCCTCCTATGTCAAACACAACTATATATATAATTTATTTTTTTAAATTGAGTCCCACATGTCACAATGTTGAAAAAAGTGCTCTCAGATGCGTAATTATCAAAAGCAGCCGTACCTCTTTAATGAATCGATACTGATAGACTGTTTCCTCATTGGGCAGAGGCACTGTGAGCTGTTTGGGTGGAGCTTCTACAGTAGCCAGAATACCATGGCGGGCGCGGGTCTCCTCACTTAAAGGGCCGTCCAGTACCTCTCTGACAACGGCATCAAACTTGACCCGACCTGCATCATCACAGCTGGCACCCACGGACCAGACCAGGCAGAACACAAAGATGCCCTGTGTAAAAGGAGAGGACAACCATCACTTTTTGTTTTTATCTGTGTATATAATGTGTCTGAATAGGTCCATGGAGGCAATGGTTGAAAAAGGGGTTGAAATACTTCATAATATACTATTATATATATATATAACATCAAATATACCATTTGTATATCAATTACTCACCCCGTTTTACTTTGAAATTTAATTTTGAACTTTATTTTCTCACATGCCTTCACGGTGAATTCAAAAACGGAGAAAAATATTTTAGAAAGTTCATTGGCCAGGAAGTGAAAAGCATGGGAGTGACATCATAACTTCTGGCCAATTAATGAGCTTAATGACAGGAGCTTAATGGAAGTTCAAATGTGTGCACATGCCCAGGCGCACTACTCGTCCATGTGTGTCACTGTTTATGTGTAAATGTATTAAAGCGTAATGTTTTAGTGACCATGCATGTTTGGGAAGTACTGAGTATATGACTCAGTTGTGTGAGAGTTTGTAAACTTTTTTTGCTATAGTTCTGCTGTTGTTACACCTGGACCCTATTTAGTGTAATTAATCAAGAATTTTCTCAGTTTTTGGATTCTTCATTTACCATGAAGCAAGCAAACACAACAAATATTTCTCCCTGATTTCAGGATAACATGGGGTGAGAGATAAACATACAAATCATTCTGGAGGTAAAGTATACCTTTAAAGTAAAATTTTAAATTTTAATCAAATTACAAGCATATACTCTAATTCTTAACTGTTTTTAGGTGGGCTAAATGGTACAATGGCTTGCTAGTCTATACACATTTGGGTTTTGGCATCATATGTATGAGCCTCAAACTAAGACCTGCAAAAAGTCAATTGCAAATACACTATATGTAACAACTAACCACTACTGTCAGATTAATGTAACATTGCATAAAAAACCTCCCTATGAAATTTTATGATACTTGTCTTAAAATAAAATGACTTCAATGCCAGTCCTTTAAAATTGTATATATATGATAAAAATATCACTACTTTCCATCTGCATTTTCAAACCACTTTCAACAGTACTTACCTATTGACCAAAAACCACAAAATGAGCAAAATCATATTCAGGATAGTGCTTGCAGAGTGGACAATGTAAGTAAGAAACTACACAAATGGGAACATACTGAGTTGCAGTTAAAAATCTAAGCAC
Source organism: Plectropomus leopardus (assembly GCF_026936395.1). Taxonomy (NCBI): domain Eukaryota; kingdom Metazoa; phylum Chordata; class Actinopteri; order Perciformes; family Serranidae; genus Plectropomus; species Plectropomus leopardus. The sequence goes on from NC_142185.1 coordinate 8,922,186, forward strand.
ATGGATGAGGTTTGGAATTATTGTATTGATTAAAATGTACAGTTTCCATGTAAAAGCTTTGACCAATGTACAGATTACTTTAGGACACAAACACCAGAATCCACAGAGGAGAGATGTCTTTGTTGGAAAAATCAGCAGGAATACTGTAGGAATTGGAAATGGCCTATCATGAGGCTTAGCTGCCTCATGATAGCTCCTGCTGTTAAAAGGCTGATTAATTCAACACTTTGATAATGAGTGGCTGAGAAACATGGGAGAGAGGGTTGAAAGGCATTCATCAGTGCAGCGTGCCACAGGGGGATAATAGCAGTGCTTTCAAAAAGACAAGATACAGAGGCAAAAAAATCAATTGGAACTCAGGCAGGGGGCAGAGGAAAGGGCTCATCTACTAAAACTTTTCCACTCTTGTGGGCCTGTGTGAAGGCAGATTGGGACTGTATGTGCAAAAAGAAAAAGGCAGGCTCTTTGGTGTATATCTGAGTTCACTTTTTGCAACAAGAAATCGTTTTTTGGATGTGCCTTTTGGGAGCAATGCAACGGATACCACAAGGGCCGCTGCCAAAGTTCACTTTTTTTGTTTTCAGCTCACAACTCGAGCTGTGAACTCATTGTTTTGATGTAAGAAAGGAGAGGTAACAGCAGCCTGAATCAAGCTGAAAATAACACAGATAATAGGGATGTGTCCACACTGCCGTTTAAAATGTTTGTACTTTAGACCATGGTTTGAAATTGAACTATTTTGTACCTCACAACATGACAGTTTCACAAAATTTGTAACAGCATTGCTCCAACTGTTTTGGAGTTAAGTAGGAGTTAGATAGGGCACCCTTCCTCACTTATTTATTAGGTATAATTATGCTGAATTGATGTTATCAGCCTGACAGCATGTTATAATGATGGTTTGTAAGCTGCCTTGAGCTCATGCTTGGCCAACAGCCCCTGCAGTTTCGCAGTGTATCTGGTACCATTGGCTCTTATACAATTCAGCTAGTGCAGTTTTGTCCTTTGAATTATTTCTGCCCCACCACGCATTTCTTCTTCATCAAACAAAACCACAGGCTTTTAACATCAATGAAAGGCAAAACAAACTCTCAAGTGCCAGTTGCAAACCTGTTTATCCAGATTCACAGTGGCATGAAAATTAGCTGGTTTGTCATGTTTATCTCACTGAAATGTTCATGGAGTACAAAGAAATACTACTTACTAGTTATTTCCTCTCTCTAAAGCACAGAACATACCGTGCATGGTCAGCTGTAGAGTTTTCAGTGTGTTCAAGAGCAACTTTTGAACAACATGACGATGTGATGAAATGTAAAATGACACATCAGTTTGTTGTGGAGGTGTTAGATGTTGGCTTGGTGTTTCTAAGCTCTTGTGGTTTGGCCATTTTGTTTTTTTGTCGTGTATCATATCGACAGTTATGGCAAGAAAACTGTATGTTGCATCATGCAAGGAGATGTTTAACATTCAAATCTTTTGAAACACAGACATAGTTGTATTGAGACTAGTGAGTGGATATTGTATGTGGGCATATTTGGGCATAACTTAATAAATCTGTCTAATAATTGACAATCTATAAAGCTGTAACCACTTGTAGGTTTACATATTTCAATTAAAATATAATTATTGTTAAAGTTGTAGTTTTTTTTTTAATTAATCTTTTCGTATTTGCTGAAACTATGTCTGAATTCACACAGAACTAAATGAGTAGGATAATCTGTAAAAAAAAAAACATTAAAAAAAATCATATTCATCAAATCATGTTTTGCTACACATTTTACTGTTTGCAGTTCATATGCAGTGGCTGACATGATTGACGGCTTTGTCAGAGACTCCTCGGCTCTGAGTGGGTGTTTGGCGCTCTCCAGGTGAATCGAGTGAATGCCATTATAAGCCGCATGGAGGGGAGAAGGGACGTGATTTTTCTTTTTGTCATTTTTTTTCACACATCTCTCTCAATGACTTCTTACAGAATATAGGAACAGTTTCAGCAAATATAACACAAAGTCCTTTTCATAAAAGTTACCATCTGTAGCTTTTATGATACTATAATTATAGTTATTAGCTGCAGTAGTAGTAGTAGTGTGTGCGTACACAAACCTCCAACCAGGAGCAAATATCTTTTTCATTCATGCTCTTCATCTTTGCTTCATCATGAAACTCATCCATCATACAGTCCATCAGATTCATCAGGGACTTGACTAGATTGGTGTCAGAGGTCGGGGACAGCTCCTGAAAGCAAAAAGAAATAAAACACATTAAAAACTTGGACATATTAAATTTCTGAATATACTCCTGGAATCAGAAGTCCATTTTTACACTTAATTACATGAATAAAGGTGAAAAAAACATGACCAACCATGAATAACACTTTAATCAGTGCACATAATTTTTAAGATCACCACAGATAATTTTTCATTGGAAACAGTGGTTGTTTAATGATGAAAAAACAACGCCATGATCCCACGCTACTTCACTAAATCGTCCAAGTCAGTCTTTTGTTATTGTTTTAAATGGGAGACACCTCACAGCAGAAATTACATACTCTACATTTAAACATGCCAGAAGAAATATGCACATATCAATAGAAAATTTCTGCATTTCTGCAGATGTAGAGTGAAAAACTCCCTTTTGAGTAAAAAGTTAGGAAATGCCTTATTCACATGTTTTGGACTTGTCCGAGCCTTGAAATATACTTGAAGAAAGTTTTCCAAACCTTATCCTCAATCCTTAACTCTGACCCGCAACCCAATCCTCTGGTCGCTCTCTTTGCCACCACCGGAGAGGACGATGTACGCCTGACTCTAACCCAACGGCATATGTTGTCTTTCACCTCTCTGCTGGCTAAGCGTGCAGTTGTAATCAGATGGAGGGATGCTGCCCTGCCCACCCATGCCCAGTAGTTGAGGGACATTATGTCCTGTTTTAATCTCAAAAAGATTCGCAACTCAATCTGTGACTCAGATAAGAAATTCAAAAACTATGGGGCCCCTTTATGAAATACTTCCAGAGCTATCAGTCAAAGTGATGACTCTGCATTTATTGCTTGCTCATTTTGCTCTTAGTCAATGTATACTGTTTACTTACCCATTATTTTGAAACCGCCTTTCACATAGACACCTCTCCTTCTCTCTTTCAATTTTGGCCTCCAGCTCAAACAGATTTTTTTTTCTACTCCAGTGATGGAGGATCGTCCTATTGTTTTGGGTTAAGTGGAATGGGTAGGTTTGTAATTTGTATTTATGCTGTGTTTTGTCTTGTACATGCTCTGTACAGTTTTACACCTGTCATACAGTGTGTGAACTTTTTAAATTTAAAAAATTAATAAAAGCATTCCCGATAAAAAAAAAAAGGTAGAAAATAAACTGTATTTCCTGAGGATGGTTCAGCACCTTGGTGGCCTTTCGAATGAGCTGCACACAGGCCGGCAGTATGCGGTCAAACAGGGCAGCGATGAGGTCTTTGTGTGCTGCAGTGACTGTGGCCGGCAGGCTGTTGAGCCACGACAACATGAGGGGCCGCCAGCCAAGCATATGAGGCTCCATGTAGATCATCCCACATCGAGAGACCTGCCACAGACACACAGTATATCACATCTAAAAACAACATAATGGGCAGTCAGTTTATAAGAATATTATTCTTAATGTAGCGTCTCTTAACTAATAAGCACGACCATCTGACCAGTGCCCAACAAAAGGATGACTGTCATCCAATTATTGGTTGCAATATTGTAAACTAGGTGTGGACATGCAGTGCAATACTGGTGAGCATTTCAGAGGTGTTCTGGCCCCAGTTTGACCAAACATTATGACATGTATGGCTCCCAACAGTTATATCCTTTATACTGATAAATTTTGTAAATGATTGCAAGCTGCATATGTGATGTCTAATGAATACCCGATGACTATACTCCAACCTTTTCCTAAAGTGAAGCTTTTAATGAGATCCCAGAGCTCACTATGGGAGTCCCACTCAAGGAATAGCTTCAGGACGGAGTGCAGGTGAAGTTAGAACAAAGAAGAAAGATGAGCCGAGATGGGTAAAGATATAATGTATGAGCTGTAGCTGAGAGACGTGGGGTTATGATAGAAGAGGAGAAAGACGAATGAGGTTTTTTTAAGATAAAGGAAGAAAAATAACTTTCATAGTAAAACAGAGAAGAGATGAAAAAATTAAGAGGGAAAAAAAGGGAGTAGAAATATCAACGGTGCACAAAAAGGACCCTGTGATCACAAATGTTAACGTCTTTGCATTCACGATAAAGGGAACAGATGCCAGGCTATAAAGAATCAAAAATAGAAGTCTGTTTAATAAAAAAGTAGAGCCGGGGAGATGCAAAGGAATTCTCTCAAGGCATCCATGTACTGCAATCAAGAGCCTTTGTTACTGCTTCACAACAAAGAACTTAAGAAAGAAAATTATAAAATTATAAAAAAAAAACTTATGTATGTACTGCAAAGGATTTTTACATGGATTGTAGTTTATTTCAAAGAAATGGAGAGGCATGTGATAACTTTGTAACTTGACTTTGCTGGATATTTCTTGTGAAATGCTTGCTAAAATGCCTGCACAACTAGGAATGGCATTAACATTACCATCATTATGCCCTACTGATAAATGTTATGATTGGCTAGTTAAAGAAGGCAGCTGGTGACATTACAGGCTTAGCTCATGGCTGCAAATTGAACTAGACATTCCAAATACTGAGGGAATGGGGAAAATTAACAAAACAATTTTGAAACTATTAATAACTTGCAGTTGTATGCCTCTGCAAATGAGTCAACTTGCGGTTTACATCCCTGTCTGCCCAAACTTGCATGTGGCCATACGAAGGCCACTTTTTAAATATTGATGTTGCTGAAAAGAACAAACTTTAAAATGTGGATGCTTACACACACACCGGCAGCACAGAAGATCAATACAATCAGCACGGTTTCAGGATAAATCAACCAACATTACTGTCACAAATTCAGCATCGGACAAATTACTCCCCCTCTGTTCCTAAGTTGCTGCTTTGAGTAATGGCTGGAAAAATGTTTGTCAGAACTGTACAACATCACAGTGAAGTTAACCTGAATTGAAATTTTGTCATAATAAGTGTATGAATTCTTGACCAAAATCATGTTTTGTGAGGTCACAGTGACAATTCATCGTTTAGTCCGAGTGGATATCTGTGCCAGATTTGAAGATACTCCTTCAGTGTTTCTTGAGATATCAGTTGTATAAGAACAAGATAAACACAGGGTCATAGTAACCTTGACCTCTGACCCTCATTCATTTACTTGGACTCAAGGATGAACTGAGAGTCAGTTCATCCTTGAGTCCAAGTAAATGAATGTGCCAAATTTGAAGAATCCCCTCAAAGTGTTCTGAAATATTGCATCCATAAGGATGAGACAAACGAGGTCGCAGTGACTTTAACCTTCGAGCACCAAAATCCATTTGGGCCAATTTGGAAGAAATTCGCTAAATGCATTCCTGATATATTGCATTCATGAGAATGAGACGAACAACCCATTAAACATAATGCCCCCAGCCTCAACTGTCACTGGTGCAAAGGCATAATTATTTTTTTCTATTGGCATTTTACATTTTAAATGCATCAATAAGGTGTAAAATGAGAAAAACAGAGGAATGCAGCTCTGGAATGGTTAAATCCATGAAGATATTTTCAAGAAGTATTTAATAAAAAAACACAGCAAGTGACCTAACTAACTTGCAGTTAGAGTACATCCTTGTCACTGTCTGAGCTTAATAGCATTTATTACACCAATCTGACAACCAAGATTCAACAAAGACTAAATGTGATTTGCAAATATTAAGCTAATGCTGAAATAGATAAACCCCGAATATTTTGGAAAGATGTTCCTTATGTTACAAGCTCTACACTCTCTGGGTATATAATATAAAGACCACCAGCTATGTTCAAAAATTGTATGCTTCTATATAAGGACAGTAAGTGATACATCCTCAAGTATATATATATATATATATATATATATACACACACACACACACACACACACACACATATATATATATATATATAGGGAGATTGGAAACCATTGCTGCTACAAATACAAAAACAGGTTACACTGCCATGAAAGCCCTTAATCCAAGTAAAGATGTTTCTCACCGTGGCTGGCGATGCCACCTCCAGGTCCATGGGCTCAAAGATGAGGCTCATCTGGGGTGACATCTGAATGATCTCACCGCTCATCAGACACAGCTTCTTGTTGTCGTCGAGCACTGTGTTCATATTCTCGATCCACACGGCATCCACTGGGCCGTCAAAGATAAGCCATTTCCTGTCGGGGCTCTACGGGAGGAAATAAATAGGATTTCTTACACCCTGAAGGAACCTTTTTTATTAACAGCACAATAACACATGTTTATGTCAAGAAAAAGGTTATAAACGGTCACAACACTGACCACACTGGTGGCCTGTGGATGTATGGATGTGAGGAGGCACAAACAGGCAGACAGTCAGCCGGAAAGATAAACACTTAAACTTTTAAACCCTAGAGAAGATTTTTTTCTTTTACTTTGTTGGGTGCTGCAGTGCTGAAATATACAGAATTCTTAAATATTCATGGAGCTTTAAAGTTTGGTAGAAGAGCTTAAAAGTTCTATCTTTTGGTTTATCAAGACAGCGCCTGTATCCTTTAATCATATGCACACAGTGTATTCATTTATGTCACACTGACACAAATCCCTGTGCATACTCTCAAGGTCATAAAAGAACTCCTGCGCATTATGAGCTGAGCAGAGAATGTTTGCTGAATGAATGAAATTAACACATACACTGTCATAATGGAGGTTGACAACAGGCGTCAATTCTCCAGTTAAATGGGCTGGCAAGAGCTGTGCTTTAAATTGATTTGTTGTAATATAAACAAATGGAAGAAGCCTGGGCTGGGGCCATCTGGTGCTTGTGAGGGAAGTGAGTATACTGTAATGTAATGATCTAACAGAGAGTGCTCGCTGCAAAAAAAAAAAAATCTCATTGTGTATGCAGAGAGTTTAATACACTACACTGCTGCTGACTCCAGATTAGCACACAAAAATTAGTTTAGCAAAATGTAATGCAGAAAAAAAAGCAAAACAAAGAAAGTCTTTGCCCACAGAGGATTTTTTTTTTTAAAAGTGAATTAAAACAAGCCTTGTTCTCGTTTTCTGTTTTCATTGCATCAGTATGCGCTGCCTCGGCTGTCATAACCACTCCTCACGCTCCTTTTTCATTGACGAAAAAACAATTTGTAAAATGACAACTTTATATACTGGGCCAATTTTTAAAATGACAAGTTCATTTGGAAACGATCTGAGAATAGGGCGAACAAATGATTTCCCATTATGACGTGCCTCCGCTGCCATCTGTAAATCATCTGCCCATGTTTGTCTGCTGTGTGTACATGAATGAAAGAGCGTTATTAAAGATCTAAATTTAACAAGACAGCAGAATGTTTCTTTTTGTTACCCTGTCGACGCAGCCTCTCTTTCTACCGGCTTGAAATTAATTGGAACGTCATGCTTATTGTACAATGATCCGTCCAATGCTCCTAAACTGAGACTGAGTAGACAATAATGCATCAAAATCTCATCTTCTCATTGCACAGCTCTGTATAACGTGAAGCATTTGAACATGTTACACCTTTGATCACAGGTGTAACATGCTTTAAGGTTTTAACCCACAGAAAGTGCAGCAACGAATGATCCACACATCTATTTTGAGCTGATATTACCGAGGAAGGTCACAGCAGCTATGTGGCTGACCAGCATAACACAGCTGACATATAACAAGAATACTTTTTGCTTTAAGTGGTGACACAAAGTTGCTCCAAATGCCTGTTTCCATAGAGACAGCATCAGTTTGAAAGTCTGCAACAGATCCTGGTATTATGTCTCAGCTAGGGCATCATTATTTTGACATTATTTTACTGATCATAGTAATTTTAGTGCAAGATTTGAACAGGACATAGGATTTGAGTATTCATAAGGTAGAGATTAACAGCCACTATGTATGTACAAGACATCCAGTAGCTTAGTGACAAGTAAGCTGAGCATTCAGAGCTTAACTATTATTAAAAAAACTGAAAAATAATGACAATTTCCTCTACTAGATCCTCAAACCCCTGGAAGTGAACAGTCGTTTGTTGCCTCCTGAGTTAATTAGACCCTCAAAATTCTTGTAGAACAGATCAATAAAAGGTTGAGATATGTTTTGAGATATGCATACTGACGTTTCTTAAATGTAGACTGCATTTGTGTTCTTTAGATCAGAACTGAAGCTGTAAAATCAATCCAATTCCCAATTTATTTTGATGCTAAAACATCCAATCCAAATTTATATAAACAGAGCATTTAAAAACAGCAGAGTTGACCAAAATGCTGTACATTAATACATACATTAAAAAAAAACAAGTAGTAATAAAAATAATAAAATAAAAAATAGCATAAATGACATGAGAGGATAAGAGAGGAAGAAAAAAAACAACATACATACTTAATAACAGAAGTTGAATGTTAGGTTTGAATACATTAAGACTACTGTGTGATGTCAGGAGCCCAGTTTGACACATTACTAGAAATTTACATCAAACTAATGTCCTGCTGATCCTGAACAGCAGTAATGATGGACACTACACTGCATGTACCTCAGAGAAACATCATCTTTGAAGAATGTTTTCTTTTCTACTCCAGCTAAACTTCTTTCACAAAGACAAAATTTGTCTCCTTTGAGTCTTTTGATGATGTGAAAAAGCGCATCAACACTGTTTCGAAAACATTTAAGGCGGATAACAGTTTCAGGACAACTGTTCTGTGTGTAATAAATGTCTGTCTGACATTTTTGGATGAATAAAAAAGCCTAAATGAAACCTATATTGGGTACCATTTGTAGATATAAAATCCTCGTCTCATCTGCTTCTGTTTTCTTTTACTCAATAGTGACTACATACAGTGTTTGGCATGACGAGAATACACTACGTCGAAACAACTCTGTGTGTATTTTTCGGCAGCCTGTATGAACACAGAGTAGTTTCCCTGTCACAGACTCAGTAGGTGATCTTGAGAAATGAAATTACTCTCTTAGGATAACAATAGTAAGGCACCTTCCTGGCTTGTCTCCTCTAATGTCCTCATTCGCCAGGATAAATAATGTGAATTTCCCACCTTCCATCATAGCAGAGGGAACGACTCTGGTAAACATGAAAAGGTTATCAGCGAAAGCTTTTAAATCCCACAATAAGAAACCCTGTGGAAAATAAAAAACATTTCAACTGAGAACCTCAAACATAAATATCAGTTGAAACACTGCTCTAAACTGTCTGCACGGTGAATTAAATTGCAAGTAACCATGGCAACAGCACATGTGCTTTGTGCTTGATTACCAGTTAAATCATTGTGACCATATTTTCAATGAAGAAAGGCATTCTTTTGTCCAAGAAATAAAACAAAAACAAACATTAAAAAACACTTGAATGTCTCTGTGAATTTAAAGGGATAATCTTATGAAGCCAAGTTATATGAGGTACTTATCCATAGTGTGTGTATTACCTACAGCAGATAATGCTCTGTATTCCCCCAGTCCTCCATCTATGCTCTTGTAAAAGACTCCTTTTAGAAAACAGTAAATTTAGCTTACTGAACATGGAGGCTGCTGGTCTATTGCTGCGTCAATCAGCCAGTTTGCTTGTGTTATTGTGTGACTTTGTCGAACCCAAACTAACCCCTCTAAAGACTGAAGTCACACAATAAGACAAAGCAACTGAACAAGGCAGCTATAGACGAGCAGCTCCTAAATTCAGCAATGTTAAAATACTGTTGTTCTCAGTGAAGCCTGACTTTGAAAAGTTAAATTTTTTTATATACCACTTTTCACAGACATAGGTCACAGAGGGCTTCACTAGGGCAATATTTAACATATACAAGAATAAAAACATAGAAGATAAAGCGACTACACAAGCCACGTATTTAAAGTGCAGAACTGTTGGCGCAGTACAAAATGAAAAAAATCAAAGCACGTAAGAGAGTGATCAACTGACTCCTGGAAACAGCAGCCTAAGGGCAAAGATAAATGGGGAAATATTTTAAATATAGTGTACACTTAAATTCCTTCAGTAATTCCTTCAGGGGCGCCCATTAGCTCACACAGTAGAGTGGGCACACCATGTACAAAAGGCGTCCTATGTCCTTGCAGCAGCCGTCCCAGGTTTGATTCCAACCCTTTGCTGCATGTGGTCTAATCTCTCTTTTCCTTTCACACTATTTCTGTCTGGTAAATAAAGGCAAAACATCTCAATAATATCTTTGAAAAATTAATTCATTCATTCATTTTCCGTAACCACTTCGTTAAGGGTCGCAGATTTGCCGGAGCCTATACCAGCTGACAATGGGCCGGACGCAGGGTACACACATAGAAAAAGATCATTCATACAGGCAATTTAGAGTCACTAATGACCTAACCTGCATGTTTTTGGATAAGGGGAGGAAGCAGCAGACTCAAGAGAAAACCCACGCTGACATGGAGAGAACATGCAAACTCCACACTTATATTGATATTGACTTTTTTTGGGGGACACATATTTTAGGTGGAGTTTTGTGACTGTCCCCATCCAAAGCAGTACATAGCTTAGCTTCAGTATTTCTTCAGTACACACTGAGGGGATGTCTACAGGTCTTTTTCAATGATTGATCTCTGGTTTTGTTTTGTTTTTGTTTGGTTTTTTTTTAAATTCCCTGTTGGACTTGTGGAGTGAACGAGAGTTCAACGAGAGTTTAATTTCATGTGAATCTGATCCACCATCCAATACTTATTTTGGTGAGAAATCTTTATCTTTGAACATTGAGGAGGCATAGAGCAACTTACCAACAGAAGCTGTAAACAAGTTGAGGCTAAAATGTATAGTTTGTAAGCAAATACAGTTTATCTGTATGGATTCTACTGTTGCCACATTGTCAAAAATGCTGTCAACACATGACGCCTTTCACCTATTTTTGTGGACACATACAGCATGAAAAGAAATGATTTTCCTTCCCATGAAGCATATTAAAACTTTGATTTTTTGGTCAAGGTCAACATTTGAAGCGATTATTTGTGAATATGAGCAGTACTGAGCACATGGTAAGCTGCAGAAGCCATCCTCTGCTAAACTGGCACTACAGCAGGTTTTGTGCAGCATGAAATAAATTATGAATATGTAAATTTTACCAAATTGTGTGATTACACTGGATTGCAACTGCCTCCAAAAGAGGAACAGGTGGTGTGCAACTAACCCTGCACAGCTCCCAGGGGTGATCATGTTCATCTGTGTGAGGGCCTGAGGGGGGCATGTCGCTGAATCAACATGCTGCTACACAAGTTAAATTATTCTGCATGTTTGTTTGCTTGTTTGTTCATGTCTGGACCTTAAACTGTTCAAACTGCTGCCCTCTCATCAGCTTTTTTACCTGGGAGGAAGCGAAGGCTCTGTAGCTGACGGCGAGGATACCGTCAGACCACTCATGAGAGACGGGGTCAAACTGGCCATACAGCTGGCCCATGGTGATGGATTTGGGATTGATGACTGTGATCTGCACCTGGTTCTCATCCATCAAACCCTAGTAACAAACACATACATATATACACACAACAGTAATAAAGAGAGCTGTCAAGTCAAGACAAAAGGGATTCAAAGGCAGTATATAAATACACTTAATGAATTTCTTTGCAGGTAAAAAAGCGGCAAAAACGAGCATGACGAGTCGCACATTTCACCTTCTTGTCTTCGCCAAGAGTCATAAATTGCTTAGAAGATTACTGACTGTGTGACAGGACTTCTGCTAACCGAGCAAGAGAAGCAAAAACTGCAACAAACGGCTTTTCAGACTATGTGTCACTTTGAGTTAAAAACAATGAGAAAAACAGGCTGTGAGGGAAAAAAAGAACAACAAAAAAAAGCAAAGAAAGGGGAGGGAGGAGGTTGGACATGATCAGTGGACGTGCAGCAACAAGGATGACGATGATAAATGTGGCGTTCCCAGGCATTCCATCAGCAGGCCTTCATCTGTCTCCTTGGTGGGATGCCTCTCAGCCCTCTCAGCCATGTAAATACAACAAGCCAGTCCTGCTCTTCTCTGCGAGATCAATAACTACTAAACAAAGACTACAGCTCTGACAAATTGGATGGATGTGTTTACTTGGGAAAAACATGTAGCTCAGATAAGCCTTGGATATTGAGTGTAACATATTTTCATGCACGTCAAATTTTATATGATTTTTTACTGATAGAGCAAGTTCATGTCCCAAGGTCTCCGGAAAGCCATCAAAATGTGTAATACAATACAATTAAAGAATGCATGGTTAACCGTCTGAAAAAAGACTTTTTTTTTCTTTCTTTCTTTCAAAACTTCTGACAAATTGACCAAGTTAATACCTGACGGGAATATAATGAATAAGTTGGACCTCAAGGACAACTACGGGAAATGCAACCGAGAAAATAAAGTGGTTTAAAGTAGCTATTGATCAAAACTTACTGCCACACAAGGAATTCATCAAATATAGTAAGTTGACATTCAACTTGCGGTCTAATGTGCCACCTTTGTTTCACACTTTTGTTGCCAATATCTCAGTTTAATTCAAAATACTTCTCAAATTTCTCCAATATCACAGTTATCACATATTATGGACTGACAGTGACCGCCAACTACTTTAAGAAATTGGCAAGCACTTCATGGCATTTGGTTGCCACCAGTGGCAACTAGGGCTAGGTATTGGTTCTCAATACTTTAGAGTATTAACCAAATTAACATGGTAGAAAGGAGTATTGGCACTTCTACAGTCAAAAAAAATACCTGCATGAAATCCTTTTTGTACCCAGATATAGAAAAAAAATACTATTTGCATGTTTTTGCTGGCAGCCAATCACAGCAAGCCTTCTCTAATTAAATATTACTTATGATTGGTCCATGACTGTAGGAGCTTGGTGTGATGGAGTTGAGTGCAGTGTATTTCATGAAATTATTTGTACAGTTATGATATAAATAATTAAATAATTGGACACTTTAAAATGTATTTAGGTTTCGCACACATTCATTTTTTGTGGCAGCCCGCCTCAATTGAAACATCTGCTGCCACGTATTGATTTTATATTTTTGGAGCTGGACCATTCATTAGGAGCTATAGGAATATACGGTATGTGCTATTTGGATATTGATTGCACCACACTCCAGAGAGTGCAGAGCGTACTCTGGACACAGACAGAGCAGCAGAATGTCAGATGCAGTGAAAGTGAAACTTAAATGTTCACTGGGCTAGGTCGAACTCTTACTGGACTCTCTGCATGTACTCCTCTCATCGATCTGACTGGATCAGCACATCAATTATTTAACCAACAAAGTTCCACTTGCACTGCATCCACAGTCCCACAAAAAAAACATCAAAAAATTAGAGAGGGGACAAAGACTGATAAAAAAGAGAAAATGAAAATCATTGCGATGGGAAGGAGCGGTGGCATTTTACACAACTGAATGCTTCTTCAGATAAGCTGCGGATTTCTTATCAACTAATCCTTCAACTCCAAAGATTTAGCAGGATCAAGGACAAATGTAATTTTGTTTTTTAAACTTTGTTTAAAAAATACCTTTTTACCTTTTACCTTCTTTCATTTACATGAATTTAAAAAAAAGTATTACCTGAAGTACTCTAATGGTATCAGTGTCTCTTTAACAATACAGGTATTGTTACTGACATCATTTAAAATGACGCAGCAGTCCTAATGGCAACCACTTTTAACATTTAAATAACAGGTACATCAAACAGCACAACATGCATCCCAGAATAGTTACATTTGTTGTTTGTCTGTTTATTTGCATGCCCACAGGCATCTGTTTTAGAGACAACAGTGTAGCAAGTTAAATTTTCTGACTGCAGGCTGAGAATTTCAACAAAACATTTTAATTATCAATTATTAATGTATTGTATCTTAAATACTCAAAATATAAAGTGACTAAAAATTAACCATATTTTTGGATTTAAATAGAACATCATACCTTTTTAAAGACATCATGTAGAGCTGCTGCCAGCACACGATAGGCGCTGGTCTTGCCTCCAAAGGGCTCCCCCACCAGCATGAATCCATGCCTCACTATCATCATCTCAAAGATCTGCAGGATTTTCTCCACAAAGAAATCGGTGACCTGGAGGTTCATGCGCCGGCAGTTTTCCTCAACAGCCTCCAGTAGGATGCGGTAGTCCCGATTTGGAAGCTTGACCCCTGGGAAGAGGTCAGAGGTGATACCCTGAGGTGGAAAGCCAAAGTAGTTAGGGAAACAGTGATGGCAGGATGAGGGAAAACCCATACTTACACACGGTTTTAAAAGAAACAGTGTTCATATACATTTTTGCCAATAAATTTCCATGACTTTTCCATAACTTAAAGGCAAATTTTCATGACCATAAGTTCAGAGAACTTATGGTCATGAAAATTTGCTGATACTGATACTGATACTGATACTGATACTGATACTCCTTATTGGTTTCTTTTCATCATTATATAATAGCTTTTTAAAAAAATGGATTTTATTTTCCGAGCAGGATTAGAACTGAGTATTTAAATAGAACTTAGGGACTGTTCGTTATCTATGAGAAGGGAGAGGGTGGTATAAAAAGGGAAAAGCAGTTTTGTAAGCACTGTGGAGGGACTTACATATTTTTTATTCAATCCAGTTTTGCCACCAAACATGCCCTCAAAGGCATATTTTCTTCTTTTTATTATATATATATATATATATATATATATATATATATATGTATGTATGTATGTATGTGTGTGTGTGTGTGTGTGTGTGTATATATAAATATATATATATATATATATATATTCAAAATTTATTTATTTTTCCTAAACATTTCGTGATTTTTCTTTGCAATTTTTTTCCTTCGATATTTTTTAGCATTTATTTTCTTAAACAAATTTGGCGATTTTTAAAGAAAACAATCTGTCATTTCTTTTTCTTCTTAAATTTTGTGCACTTTTTAAAGAAAAATGTTTTCCCTTTTTTCTATTATTTTTTTTTCCGATTTGGAACGCATGTTGTCTTAAAAAAATCACCAAAGTTGTTTAAAAAAAATCTAGGACTTTTCAAAAACTTTCAGGATATATTTAGTTTTCCAAAACATTGCTAGGCCTGGAAATTGCTGACCATACAAACCCCTGTACAGTGGAGACACACACACACACACACACACACACACACAAACACATTCACCTTGAGATGCGTGATGGACATACATTTTCAGAAACATAGTGCAAAACCACACACACACACACACACACACACACACACACATTCACACATACACAGAATCATAGTGCAAAACCATTCACACACACACACACACTCCAGTGAACTGTTCTGACTCAAACAGACTTAAATTGTCCTTGTGCATCACAGCTCCAAATGAGCTGACTGGAATTAACATGGGCTGACATCACTTGATGTGTAACGCTCCATTAATCAAGACAGGAGGAGCTCCACTCTATCGCACCTCAAATAGCTTCAGATCATGGGCCAGGAACTTGGGCAGATTGACATCAATAATGGATCTCAGCAGCAGGGTGTCTTCATTCTCCTCTGGAAAAGTGAGCTATAGTGTAACAAAGCCAGAAGAAAAAGAGAAAAGGAGAAGATCAACATTTACTGAGAAACAGCTGAGTGATGGAGCTTAATGAAGGACTGTGCCACATGACAATTACAACCAATCAATGCAAAAAGCCATGTCAGTAAGCAGCTATAGTAAGTGTCTAAATGACACCCTGTTTTCCAAAAGCAAAATAAAAAAAGGCAATAGTCTCATTGTTACTGGTAAGTCTATATTTGGAACCAGGGGAAAGAAATGATGTGTGCGGCAGGTCACATCCCTTGTATGTGTAAACAAAGCAGGTGCCTGTTGATGACTTTCTCTTTGAGAAGCAGACTGACAGCTCTTTTCTTCCTCTCTCACACATCACTGCACTCCGCAAAACAGTTTGTCACGTTGTGTTTGGAAAATAAGGAGGAGGTTTGTGCCAACTGTGACAATTCCTCACTATGTCGGAAAGATTACTGCTGTGTAGAGTGGCATAAATAAAGTTTCAATTGTGTACTATACACGATCCAAATAGTATCAGAGACCTACCAATGTGTAGCTGAACTCTACTTTGAATAAACTTGATTTGTCTGCATTAAAAATGTAACCAAATACATTTTAAGGATGAGGCAAGACATTACACATGGCTATGTGCATGTCTGCCCTTTAGCTTGATCAGTGCTTCTTTCATAAAAACAGATTGAGCAAGAGTTGAGAAATTATTTCCACCCAATTAGGTACAATTCTAACATTTGTTACACCAAACGACTGTTCAAGCAGTTGTACTGTCACAGCAATATTTGCAACATTGGAGTAAAATCACTGAGAGCTTCATCTTAGGTGGCCAGCGTCCCCTTTGATCTCCAGCATTTAGTGTTAAGTGGCCATAAAACTCAGTGCGAGCTGTCTTAAGTCAGTCTTTTTCTACAATCTGACGTCTCAACAATATATTTAATATTATGTTTTTAGTTGTGGCTCATGCAAACACTGAAGTTGAATGATGTAAACATATTCAACAACCATTCAGCTACGACTCTCCAAAATGAAAAAACAGCAAACTCAGCATACAGTTAATATGGAGGTGACTCCAGGGAGGTGCAGAGAAAGTTAACAAGTGTCATACTGTGGGAGAGGGGGAGAAACTGGCAGAGATGTGGAGTTAAAAAAGACTATGTTTAATTGTATCTGATCCATCAACCAGTACTTACTTTAATGAGGAATCTTTTTGAAACAGTTTGCCTCTCATTCCCAAAGTCTCCTCCCACTAAAATAACGCAGCCAATCAACAGAGGCTGGTAGTGAGGTGAAGCGTCAACATCCATCACGGTCACTGAGGTCTGCTGTCCCCTCACTCCTTGTCATCCCAAAAACAAGGTTGAAACATAGGGGAGACAGAGCCTTTGCTGTCACCGCCCCCAAAATCTGGAACAAGCTGCCCCCCCAGATAAGACTAGTCCCAACCTTGCCTGTGTTTAAATCTCGTTTAAAACTCATTAGTTGTCCTTGGTGTTCTCAGACCTTGTATGAGAGTTGACAGTTTTATGGTTTTACCTTGTGGTTTTATTGCCTTTTTGATAACTTTTTTTGTCCCATTTTATGCTACATATGCTATTTTTTAATCTATTTATTTATGTATAAGACATGGTCATCTCTGTTGCTTTTAAAAGTACTTTATAAATACATTTTTTATCAGATTAGAACACCCAAAATGTAAAGTCTGTGTGCAAATACAGTATATCCTTATGGATTCTACTGATGCTGAATTGGCAAAAAAAAACTGTCAAAATATAAATGCCAGAGGGAGTCAGACTTAAGTGCTTGAAAAGACTTTAAAAATACTTCAAAATATTCAAGTGTATGATAGGCATTTGTTTGATGATCAGAGATTGTTCCACTTTATCAAAATGTGTTTTCCTGAAAAGAACTTACCATTGTCACAAAAACAGTATGGGTAGAAATAAACACGCTGATAATGGCAATATTGTTATGTGTAACTGAATTCTGTGGGAATATATTCAGGTAAAAGTAGAAAAAAACCATTATATTAAAAATTATTTGTGCTGAGATACCTTAAGGTTTCCAGCAGCAGTCAGCACAGACTTGACAGCTCTCATCCCATAGTCGTAGTGATGCTGTGAGGACAGCTGCTCTGAACAGAGTCGATAAGTGGCCACAATTTTCACCGACAGGGGCCGCGCGGTCACAAAGCCACACGAGTAGAGCACAATCTCTGCAATCATGGCGTAGTCTGGTACCATCATTGCCACAGTCCTGAACAGAGCCTGATGTAAAGAAACACTTTTGCTGAATGGAGAGAAGTTTTTCATTTCTGAAGATATTTTTTGTGCTGTTCTGTTTTAGATGATTTTACATCAGTAATATTTGCATACATGTACAGTACAGGCCTATATTTTCTGCTGCTTTTTCAATTTTAATTCAATCACCTTATTATAATCATTTATTTAAAGTGACTATACTGCAAATTTTGCAATCGACTCAAAGTTCGGACATCTCAAACAGACAGAACGGCTGAGAAACTGATACAGTACCTTGAGATTGTCTGGTAACTCAGAGCGTCCAGCGTAGCCAGGGTTCATAGTGATGAACACAGCACAAGAGGGGTCAAGTTTGAGCTCTGTCCCTTCAAACATCAGCATTTCAGCATGGGCAGCAATCCCTGGACACACAGATGCAGTTAGATACAGCATGTTTTTAAATGTCTTCTGTGCCTTTTGGCACTGATGAGAACAGTGGAAAGAAATTTGCACTATCAAAGGCAAATATATCAATGTGCTTCTGTCTTTTTGGACACGTCTTTGTAATGAGTACACGCGGAGGAGCACATCCATAAATGCCATTTCTGCCATATCAGTAAATTAAAAATGCAAATGCTCATCAGAGACATTTCGTAGACAATGTGGACAACATATAACACCCTTTATTCAAAATTTGGTTACAGAAAAACTCCAAGTCTAAGAAGAACGGTGGAAAAATAGTTTCATCAGCAGTTAAGCAACAGACACCTATTAGCATTTTCAAACTTTAGTTTTTGCCTTTGGCTCTTGCATCTTGTGACATAAGACATTCGACACCCGTAGGACACATGGGACACACTGCTGTGCTGCGTTGAACAAAGCTATCCTTGAAGGTTTGCTGGCCGGCCTACACAAATTGCCTCAGCTCCGTGTTGCATCTCTTTGTAGTCCAAAACCTGTTTTTTTCTTTGCTGGTGAGAATACACCAAATGTGTTTCTGGTATACTGCCAGCTTCTTCAAAGACCAAAGGGAAAGAAAGCGAGAATGTCAAAAAAGAAAAAGAGAGCAAAAGACAGCACAAACCTCTCTGTATGGTGAGAATCTGTTGAGCTACGACAGACAGCACCTCCAAGTCAATGCGGTTAAACTCATCAAAGCAGGCCCAAGCTCCGCAGGACAAAAGGCCCTGACCACACACATATTGGCACACGCAGACACACACAAACACATCAACACACACACAAAATTCATTAATACATATTTAGATAGTATACATGAGGAAGTTTTGCCTGAGTACATGAGTTATTTTGGTATGGCAAGTGGGAGGAAATTTCAGCAGGCTGTAAGCAATTCCAGTGTAAACAAATTTTTGTTTCAGTGTGTTGTTTACCATGTTCAAAACCCACACGTAACTATAATCAGCTGACGCCGATCAGCTGAAGCAGTACCTGGGGGGCAGTGAACAAGACCCCCTGACTGAGCCATCAGTGCATTGCTATTTTAGAAAGGACAAATCTTTATATTCTACACTTCTTACAGTAGGAGACTGTGAGAGAAGAAATGTACATTTGTAAGTGACTGCATGTATTCTTAGTAACAATAAAATAATAATAATAACAGAAGGCAAATACAGCTGCACTACTGCACTGCATTGTATTTGTGGTGACATGCTGCAGAGGTGTAGAGACACTGACATTTAATTTTTTTTTTGTAAGTCATTGTGAGACTGGAGGAAATAAGAATGCAGAAATCTCACCCTGCGTCCTTTTCTATTATCCAACTGTTGATAGTTATGCTGATATGCTATAATCCAAGGCAGAAGCATAGACTGTATATAAAGATTTATGATGCCTCTTCACTTCCTCCCGCAAGCTAAAATATCAGATGCGGGCACTGCCATCTTGCACTGGTTTCGCCTTTGAGAGCCAGAGTCTGCGCATCAACGTGATAGGAACTTACTAAAATAATAGAAAGCATCTCTAGGAGACGTTTATTTGGCTTGTACTTTGCGATATTATTTTGGCCCATGTCCAATCTGCTAACATGGAAGGGGCGGGGTTTGTGACCTATCCTGCAGCCAGCCTCCAGGGGGCGATTGAGATGTTTTGACTTCACTTGTGGAAGCAAACCCCCAGGAAGAGCGTTGGGGCTTTGAAGCAAATTGTGGAATTACATTGTCAAGTGATGCTGTGGGGCCCTGAAAGACATCTGACAGACGTCTGTAAATCAGTGAATACATTTTTGTAAGCGACAAAACCTCTGCGAAATGACTAATTTCACTATCATGATTCAATCCATTCAGCTCAAAAACATTTGGAAAGTCTTAAAGGGCTACAAGATTAAATTATTTGATCACCAGTCAAGCTAACGTAGCATTAAACTGGAAGTCAGTAACTCTGCAGGCGGGGATAACCCACCGCGCATGCTCTACGGACGGAAGAATGCGGAAGTTATGGGTATTCTCATACTGCGGAAAATATAGCTTTTTTTGCTTCATGCACTACTGAGCAAACCTCATAGGAATGAACGAGGCCCGATACCTATCAAGTTTTCTTAATAAATCCATAGTGGGGAGCTGTCATGTCATCCATCTTCCAGTTTATAGAGGACACCACTGATGAGTCCTTAAACCGGGGAATGAATTAGCATTTCAGCACCTCCAGTTTTGAATGGGTTTTGGTTAGAAGACTTTAATAAGGTTAATACTTACTAGAAAGACTTTGGCGTTTTTGTTCTACAACATAAATTGCGTCAGTAATTATCCTACTCCAAAACTCTGAAGCTTTTATGTATCTTAAAAAAGGCGGTCTCCAACAAGGGGCTGAATGAGATTACAGGATGTCATCACACTGAGACATGCTAAACATGGCTTTACAAACTTGCTGTGGGGGCAATGGGACCATAGTATTAATTTTCAGCCTAACAATAGCGTTTTATTTCCACTACATTTAGACTAAAAGCTAAAAACATAAAAGCGGTGTTCATTTGTGGAGAATATCTTGTTGAACAAGAAACTTAAGTACCATAAACATTTGTTTACCGCAGAGCTAATTATCTGCAATAATCCAACAGCCTTTTGATGAGGGACCCCAAGTGATGCTAACATCCTGGTCAGCCTACAAAAAAACGTCATCCCTGGGGCACTCTATTGGAAGACATGCTGGATCCTTGGTGATAAAGCACCTACTGCAGGAAAATCTTCTGATTGGTGAAACTACTTTTAATAGTTTGTGTAGGAAGTGAGCAGCATAGTTTGGATTACTGGTGCCTTATGGAAAGAAAACTGTACTCACTTTGAAGAATTTGCCCAAAGCAATGTAGTCCAGTCCGTCAGAGCAGTTGAAGACCACACACTGTTTGGCCACAGCTTTGGCCAAGTCTTTGGTCGTCTCTGTTTTTCCTGTGCCAGCTGGGCCCTCGGGGGCTCCTCCCAAATGGAGGTGGAGGGCACCAAACAAAGTGCTGAAGAAGGAGGAACAGACACGAAAAAGCACCATGTACCACCTCACAACTCATCAATGATAAATGTGATGATGTGACCCCTCACTGTATATACAGTATATACTGTGTATATTATCAACAGAAACATGTTGACAATAGGTCCACTCCAGCTCGCTGACAAAACATTTACTAAAATGTTGCAGTGACTGAGAGCCTTACTGCAGGGAAGCTGGATTGTGGAAAGTGTCAGCTTTTGAGTGCTAGGCTTTCAGACACACCAGAACTAAATTTCTGTACATAGTGTGATGTGGAATATGTTTGCATTAATATATTATTCAATGAACTGATGCAATGATTGTTGTTAAGGTTTTTAAAACTAATTTTAATTCATTCTAATCAGACCGTATACATGTTATTGTCCAAAATGTCATGGTAAGACTGGTCACTCTATATATATATATTTTTTTTATGTAAACCTTATTTCTTTATCATTTTGAACGTTTTCTGAACAAAAAACTAAAAACATATATTTGTTATCAGTGCCTTCATTGTATCAAGCAGCAAACTCCATGGCTGAAAAGTAAAGCCAACGCCAAGTGTCAAAAATTGCAGTTTCACAAATGGCCACTTGAGGCTGACTCCAAGCGTGATTCAATCCCCAAAGAACCCCATGTTAACCCAACTTCACAGCTGAAATAACATGTTTACAGCCTGGTACAAAAAATAGTTTTGGTCTCTATAGCTAATTTTAGCATTCAGAAATTGGTGGTGAATATATGTATAATTCACCTATTTACATTTTATTAACGCCAAAAGTTTTGCATTCTTACAATTCTACAATTCTACAATTTCATTTAGCAGACGCTTTTATCCAAAGCGACGTACAACACAAGCAAGACAGGGCCACTTGAGTGACAGGCTGTCTGTGAGGTCTTGCTGCATTCTGTGAGTCAGATCCACCTTCACTCCTCCACAGCTCCACCCTCTCATCCAATTATGGTCACTTTTGGCTCCAAGAAACCAAGATAGCATCACCCAAAATGCTGAACTTGAGGCTTCATAACGGAGTCCACACATCAATGGGTGACATGGTAGCTTTGTCCACTATTTTTAACATGTACATACTTTATATACAGAAATATCTCATGCCATTTGGACTGGAATCAAAAAAAAATAATTATGAGTTTAGGATATAATTTATTGTTTTATGGTATTACAGTGTGCAATAGTACTGCTCTTCATTTTTTTCAGATTTTATTATCTAAATTAATATAATATTAATCCAAAGTATTACAGAGTAAGATTCATGGGGTGTCTTTATCTGATACTTTGGATATGTGGCTATAGAGCTGAAACCACTTACTGATTAGTTTTCAACTATTAAATTATTTAACGACTTTGATAAAATAATGAATGCATCAGTTTGAGTGCATTTTTTAAGAAAAAAAAGAGAAGGCAGAATTCTTTTATTCGATCTTCTTAAATGTGAATACCTTCTGGTTTCTTTATTCCTAGTTAATTGAATATTTTTAGAGTGCTGATTAATAAAACATTTGAAGATGTCATCTTTTGGAAAGCACTGATCAACATTTTTCAACATTTTCTGACATTTGATAGGCAAAACAACTAATAAAACTAATAAAACATAATTGGCAGATTATTAACCAATGAAAGTAACCATTAGTTGCAGCAGAACAAAGTTGTAACGCACTTTGTTCCTTGTGATGTTTAATATTGTAGCATTGTGTGTTCTTCTATTTTGTGTCCATTTACTATCACTTGTTTTTATCTTGTACTGCTGTGTATCTTGGCCAGGACTCCCTTGAAAAAAAGAGATTTTAATCTCAAGGGAACCTCCCTACCCTGGTTAAATAAAGGTTAAATAAAAATAAAATAGAAAATTGTGTCTCTACACATTGATCAATAAACTGCCATTCGCAGCCAAGGCCGATAAAGTCACCCCTGCCTCCTGGAGACAGTAGTCAGCCAAGTTCTAGCAGTCATCTTTAAAAACTTGGCAAACTGCCCTCGTGGCTAGCTGGGGAGTATCATGCACAAACAAACAGGTCTGATGAACATCAGTTATTACCAGGAACACAGTAAGGAAGAACTCCCAGTGGCTCAGAAACAATATACTGTCTCTTTAAGATGAGCCTAACAAAAAGGATGGACAAGGAAAGCAATTAAGCATCTGAAATGAGACAAGAAGAGTTCTAGTAGACAGAATAACAAGGTAGAAAATTGATTATATTGTATATGTAGCCATGAAGTTTGTAGTCATTAGACAGACAGCAATTTTGGATTTAGAAAAAGACTGCTTTTGATAGAGAGTGCTTTTGTGTTAGCTTTACCGATAGCAGCGATCAGTGAGCGGCGTAATGACCAGACGTGGAGTGTTGCCCAGGTACTCATAACCGTAAGGCAAACCTGCATTGATCATCTTGGTCTGGAGGTGATGCTCCTGCGGTGCAGAGATCAGAAATAAATTACTAAATATGCATTATGAGATGAAATGAATCCCCAAACCGCCTCTTTTAACATACCACCCAGTAGTAGCGCAGTTGGCTGAGCCACTCAAAGTCATTCTCGTCACTTATCCCTTTTTGCACCAGTGTAGCGAGCACATCTCTAGCGTGGACATCCAGCACGACGAGGGCTCCCAGGGTCACCCGGTTCTGCTTGGATAGCTTGCCACGTACAAGCGCCACAATGTCGTCAATCTGTCTGTTGTTTTGCTCCAGGTAGGCATCTAAGGCCTGAGGGGAGAGAGAAGCGTGATTAAAGAGAAGGCAGAGGATGCTATCAAGACCCCATCTATTAACTGAAGGTCACAAGTTTGATCCCAGCAACAACTACTAAGTCCATCACTGTCTTATAAGTGCATCGCTAGCTGTCCTGAAGGATATTAAAAGAAACATATAACCTGTGATACAAAGGGGTTTTCCGGTCCAACTTCATAAGACGGGCTTTTTACCGCAGACCTCGACTGGTGACACTGACTAAATAAGATGTGTCATTTTATGAGATATCAGTGTAATGTGACAGATTTGTTATTCTCATTCAAACCGACTGCTCCCCTAGTCACTTCAGCCTGTTTGATTAAAGCTGAACTGTTTGAAATATTGCAAAGAGCGGCTATTCAGGGGTTCAAGACAGCATGGACTTTTAAAACTAAAGCTGCGTAGAATCGAGACCAGTTTATGACACCTTCATTAAAAATAACCATCAGGTTTTATGACAATCGGACAGATGCTCATTTATTTATGTCTAGGCTGGCTATCTAT
Organism: Plectropomus leopardus; assembly: GCF_026936395.1. NCBI lineage: Eukaryota > Metazoa > Chordata > Actinopteri > Perciformes > Serranidae > Plectropomus > Plectropomus leopardus. The sequence goes on from NC_142185.1 coordinate 8,946,774, forward strand.
GGCTGAACAGTCATGGGGTAAGTCTAATTTATGTGACGAGCCACACCCCCTCAAAAGTTTGTTGGTCAGTATCTTCAAAAGAGAAATCAACAAGATTTTGAAAACTTTTAATAAGTTTGGTTAAATGATAACCAACAGAAAGTTTGGTACAAATTGGACCTGTAGGAGACTCAGAAATGAGTCCAAAAAAAAACCTTTCAAAATTGCGGAAAATTTTACAGTGGAACCTTAATGGCTCATATGTGGGTTTTTTGTAGAGTGCATTAAGCTGGAGTAATTGGCACCATATTTGTTGAGCAGCATTTGCACACAACTTCCAATCCAATCAATGATAAAAATGTCATGTGTCTATGATGTAACATCTCACAGGACTTTGCAAAAGCAATGCTGAAGAAAAAAGTCAAGGCAAAAACAATAGGGTTTCAACCCTTCAGGCTAGAACCCCTAATTTGATGGTAACTTGGAGCTAGAGCCACCAGGTAAATCATGACTGATACTTACACACTCACTGTCAGGTAATTTGATTGTAATACAATTTATCCAACAGTCATCGGACTTTGTTAACCTCAACTTCAGAACCTTGTTAATTTCACTTTTATGGCTGCTTCTCATGCTCTGTCTGGCATGACATACATCACAGCGTATGTTGCCATGGTTACAACTTTGACAGAGACATGCAACTTCAGAGAGAACTGTAGATTATGTGTTTCAGATGCTAGCTGTTACCATGGTTACAGCTTTGACAGAGACATCACAGAACTACAGAGCATATTGTAGATGATGTGTTTCAGGAAACCTGCCACTTTGCATTGCTTTTAAACAGAACTGAGTAATGATGTGTGGTAAGTTTAGAAAAAAATGTCTGCTGCACAATAAAAAGATGTCTAAACAAGATTTGGGTAACACTGATAACCAAGATTTAAAAATAATATGGTTAAAAGAGTCTTTGAGGATGCTTGAAGTAACTTCAAAACTGCAGTTAAGTCTTCTTAAAAGACATGCTGAGTTTTGCAGAGATTTCAAAGAAAAGGCCGCCCTAAACAAAAAAAAAGAAAAGAAAATGTCTGGAGCTGCAAACATTTTTTTAGCCTTATAATGAAGGTTACACCACACATCAAATCTAAAGTAGCCAGTCAGCATTACTAAGGGGTCTCAAAAACCGTTCATTAATACGTTTTATAACAAGGGGGCTGCTACTTGGGCTATTAATGATTGTTTGGTTCTTTTACTTTGTACAATCTTAGTGGAAGCACACAAAACCGTCCCAACACTATTAAATTCTTATTTTTTTTGGTTTTTGATTTGGAATCCATACATAAACCATAATTATCTTAGCTAGTGAGACTAATGACAAGCCATTGTTATTGAGGTTTGGCGAAATTTAGAGGAAAAGGTGCCAGGCCTAATTTTCAGACGCTGAAAAACATTTTTTTTTATTCCATGTACAGGCTACACATGTTTATCGTTGGAAAGGGTAAGAGCCATTTTAGGCCTACAAAAAATAATGTACAATGTTGAAGTTATTTATTTCTATAGAATTTTTTAAGCCGCTGGGGAGGGGCTAAAGAGCCACATGTGGCCCCTGAGCCACAGGTTGACTTCCTCTGGCTTATACTATAAAAAAGGACCTTGCCACAACACTACATGTATAAACTTAAATCGGGAATATGAAATAGATATAAAAAAAATTTTAAAATGTAAAATACAATAAAAAGTTGAATACCTTCTGTCCTGACTTAATGGCTTCATGAATATCCTTCGTCCAGTAAACCTGTGAGACGCAGAGCACAGTCTGGCCTGGCCAAGCACGCACCCAGTTGATCCTCAGCTCGTTGGGGTACGCCTCAATTGCCTCTCCAATTACCTACAATGGACCACAAGAGGGACAGATGCTTTAACCCTTTGAAACCTGGGGTGACATCACTTTCCTTGTGCTGCTCTCAGACGCCTTTCACAAGTAATTTACCATCTGAAACCTGAAGAAATTGATGCATTTTCTTTAAAAAAAAAACATGGGGAAAAAGACAATATGTAACTTGGTAAGAAATTATCCACAAACTGCAAGAAATTAGTAGATTTAGAAAATTATTTTTAGAAAAGCTAGGGAAAAATGTCTGGGGAAAAAAAGCGAGCACAAAACTATATAAATAATCAAAATCATGTTTACCCTTTTTGTTTTGTTTTTTTCTTTTTCTTTATTTTTTTTGCTTTTCTTTTTTTGGTCTAATTTTCAGGTAATTTACTTGTACTTTTAAATAATTTCTTGCTTACTGTGGAGTCATTTCTTCTTTTTAGTTGCTCATTACCTTCTTTACATGTTTTTGAAAGAAATCAAACCAATTTGCTTAGGTCTCAAAGGGTTAACTCTTTGGTACCTGTGTCAGGGAAGATGTTAGAAAGCATACAGGGAGAAGCCTCGGATGTGATGGCTCAATGTTGGTGTAAGACACCGAGTCAAGTGTATTAAAAATCTTGTCTGAACATCACAAAAACCCCATTCATTTTTTTTGTTTATATCAGTAAAGCTCGAGTCCTAAAATACTGCTTATATTTCAAATTTTACAACATCAAAGAGTGCCAACATTATCACAAAACCCAGAGACCCCCTCAGTCTCATGAGGTCCTAACAATAGTGCAACCAAAAGGGCAATGGGAGAGCGCAGACCTCCGTTTAGACCAAAAGTCCATACTTTTATGATATGAAAGCCTGCAAGCACAACCAATTATCATATTTGAGCTACTACTGGCACTGTTTTTGCAATCCAGCTGGTCCTGTTGCAAGAGGACAGTGATGAACTCAGCAGTGTTTATTATACTTCTCCTTTTTAAACATTTGGTTTAGGCGATCACCTATTCAGTACCTCATTAAGGCTTGTGATGGAATGGAAGGGCCACTGTACATACAGAAATCCTGATTTCAGAAAGATTTGAAAGGGTCTCTTATTTCTTCCAGAGATGTATGTCTGGATATATTCCAAGGATTATTAGGATTATATCAAAATAAAAAATAGTGTGACAAGCTCCTCATTTTAGCTGTGCATTTACTATGTACTTTATTATTTACCTGTAAATATTTCATATGCTTAAAGGTCCAGCATGTAAGATTTAGTGGCATCTAGTGGTGAGATTGTAGAACTATAAAATAGAACAAAAACAGAAGGCCTTTGTTGTCACTGTATAAGTACAATGACATTTGAAAGTGATACTTCTGAAACGGTACAAGTATTAAAAATATAAACGGCACACAAGGCAATAAAATTAGAGGCACAAATACAACTATTAAAGGGCTGGTAAATAAATCATCAATAACTTTTTTCCATATGCCAAGCATGCAGGAGGTTCTTTGTGGCTGACATGAATTGCTTATGTGGAGCAGGTGTTTGGTTTGTCTGTACTAGGCTACTGTAGAAACTGAACTCTTCGAAGGGCAAACAAATGCATTGTAGATATAAATGAAAATACAACTGTTTTTATTTTCAGTTAATTCTCAACTAATGAAAACAAACTTATGGATATTATATTCCATTTCTGTCTATGGATGCGATAAAACTCTACACACTCGACCTTTAACATCGATCATAAAAACAAGAAAATACCTAATAACCACGGGTCTCATTCATAAAATTTGAGCAGAACAAATTTGTGTGTAAAGTGCTCGGAGAAGGAAATTCATGTGTATTCCAGCAATAATCAATATGTAAGTAGCCCCAGTTTTTTCATAGATACTTACAAAATCTGTGCCTGACTCTAACCTCTCTTAGTGCTTGTGTAAGTAAGGAATGTTTGTTAGATAAAAAATGCTTGTTATTATATGAAAGTACAATTTTAATTTGTTTTGTGCTCTGCTGTGTTTACAATATGCAGATACCTTTGAAACTCATAAATTAAACATGACAAAAGAGTAGAAATAGAACACATGTTGCTAATTTAAAAGGCAATTAGCAAATTCAATAAAAAAATTAAAAAACAGATCAATGATGGCTGTCAGGATGTATAGCCATCTATGAGATCATCACATGGATTTACTGACATTTCATGAATCAGACCCCATGCGTGTATGTTGAAACACCAAATGCTTCACAGGGAAGACATTTTTTACTTTAGTCAAATTTGAATTAATATCTGAGGTGGAGTTTATTGCAGACTATCTACATGGGTTGTAACAATATAATTGTTTGAACGAAATTAGCGTATTTCCATTGCTAAAAATTAAAGTGAGGAAAAAATGTTACAAATATAGTGGTGTCACAACTGTACTGCTTTTCCCATGAAGCTCCTCTCCCAGAGTGCTCCAAAATGACTGCTTTCCATATGGAGTTTGAGCAACTGCATGTGTCCCAGTGGATTACTATTAGCAGTTAATATGAAATTGTATTTTCTAGAATATATTAAAGTATATATTAAAGTTCACTAACATCTACTGGATTTTACAATATGTGGCAATATCTGGCCCGTGCATCGGATCCGCTCCAAAAAATAATAGTCTCTTCCTTGGCCAATGCTACACCCTCCCTCCAAGTTTAATGAAATCCGGGCCAGTGGTTTTTCCATAATCCTGCTGACAAACAGACAAGCAAACAAAACATAACCCTTCTTGGCAGAGGCAATAACAATCCACACAACACCTTATGCAGGGAGGCAATCATGCCATTCTCCAGTTCCAGAAGCCACTTCTCCACCTGGCCCCTGGCTTTGGAGGTGGAAATGATATCCAGTAGCTGCACCACTTCCCCCTCACTGCTCTTCATGTGAGTGATGTCCAACACGTCAGTGAACACCACACTAGCGATGCCTTCAAAGCACTTCTTCAGATGGGGCTGCACTCTGGAGGAGAGGAATAAGGAAACAGAATCACTCAGGTGTTGTCTAATATCTACACTTTATCTGATCTAATGTCCAAAGTATATCTCACACTGGTCGTTCACACCGTTCTCTAAGTGGCATCATGTGGGCAACACAGCACAAATCTGTTTCCATTTAAATAGATGTTTCCACTGGCCGTATAATTGCCCGAGTTTTACTTGCTTTATTGTCATAGGTGACCCCCAGAGTGAGAGTGCTTCATTAGTCCACAGTTTGTACAGAGTCTGCCTGCTGTTTTTTTTTTTTGGCAGATAATGATTCGAACATTTATTACATAATGAAAGTACCGAAGCACCCAGTTTGAAAGGCGGTCCCCCTCCTGTGCAAGTTTGAAAAATGAAAGACTGCAGACATGAAGCATGGGACAAGGAACTGTGTCTCAGATCTACAACACATTTTTTATTGTTCCTGATCCCTGTCTTCCTTTTTTTAAAAATCACGCGCTGCGCTTTAAGAGAATTACCGTCAAGCATGGTTGCATTTCCACCTATTTCTAAAGTCACAAATGAATTTTAACAGCTATTTTCCTGTGGGGTTATTATTTCAATGGTCTTTGAATCACTTAAGGTTGCTCACTGTCTTTTTACATAATGATGAGGACTTTTGGTTACGTTTAAAAGGATTCATACACATTTTTACTGATACATTTCCATGATTTTTCCATGACTTTGAGGCAAATTTTCAAGTCTCCACATTCTCTGAAATGACCATCAATACTCCATGTCGTTTCTTTTTCATAACTATATAGCTTTTAAAAAAACAAATTCAGAACAGGATTAGGACTGAATTTTTTAATATAACCAAAGGACTGTTCATTATTTATGAGGCGGGAGGGGATGGTGCAAAAAGGGGCCAGCATGTCAAATTATCTTTTCAGCACTGAGGTGGGATTTACGTTTTTTGTTTTGGTTTAGGGTAGGGGCATACAATTTTATATGTCTCTATTTTAAAGAAAACATTAAAGCTTTGTTTAGGGCATTTTGGCAGTTTTTATTGTTGGGTTTTAAAATTTCCGTCAGTCTGTGACCATATCACGTGTTATGATACATGACTTCTCCAGGTTTTTCATGACAGTACAAACCCTGATTTAAGGACTAAATAGATCATATAGTATTTATAAATATATAAAATGTTGTAGTTTAGTTTTGATTGTGATACAATCCAGCTGCATCCCTCAAAGCTTCCAGAGAATATTCTCCAGTATTTTCATTCGCATTCACTACAGCCAGCCCACTCTTGTCCTTGGTCCTGAGTAATGTCATCGCAACTAAAGTGCAATGTTTGCTGAGGTCCTTCCTATTGTTACTAACTCTTCTTGAATGTCACACAGTAAACAAAGTCTTTCCTCTCTTTTTAATACTGCTCCATATCTCTCTGTTTCTGTTGCTTGTTTTCGCTGTGTACATAAACATTCAGAGAAAACAGGAACAAGTGTTTCAATGTTAAAGCATTAAAACTTTGGCATTTGAGTGCCTTGCTTTCTCTACAACCCTGAAATAAAAACAAGCCCTTTTGTTAGCATTGCATTGCAGTGACAAATGATTCAAATTCTCGAAAAATAAAACTAGCACTTTCCAAACATTACACTGCCCTGCACAGCCTGCCAACACCCCAACTTCTGCAGAAATCCTTTTTTTTTGTTTACAGAAGGTCGTGACTGTGAGTATCTGTACTGATGTGATGACAATTCCCACATGCCAAAGAGAGAATAAGCGATACACACGTGGACAAAATTGTTGGTACCCTTTGGTTAATGAAAGAAAAACTCACAATGGTCACAGAAATAACTTGAATCTGACAAAAGTAATAATAAATAAAAATTCTATGAAATTTAACCAATCAAAGTCAGACATTGCTTTTCAACCATGCTTCAACAGAATTATTTAAAAAAATAAACTCATGAAACAGGCCTGGACAAAAATGATGGTATCCCTAGAAAAGACTGAAAATAATGTGACCAAAGGGACATGTTAATCCAAGGTGTGTCCACTAATTAGCATCACAGGTGTCTACAATCTTGTAATCAGTCAGTGGACCTATATATAGGGCTACAGGTAGTCACTGTGTTTGGTGACATGGTGTGTACCACACTCAACATGGACCAGAGGAAGCAAAGGAAAGAGTTGTCTCAGGAGATTAGAAAGAAAATTATAGACAAGCATGTTAAAGGTAAAGGCTATACGACCATCTCCAAGCAGCTTGATGTTCCTGTGACTACAGTTGCACATATTATTCAGAAATTTAAGATCCATGGGACTGTAGCCAACCTCCCTGGACGTGGCCGCAGGAGAATTGATGACAAATCAAAGAGACGGATAATACAAATGGTAACAAAAGAGCCCAGAAAAACTTCTAAAGAGATTAAAGGTGAACTTCAAGCTCAAGGAACATCAGTGTCAGATCGCACCATCCGTCGTTGTTTGATCCAAAGTGGACTTAATGGGAGACGAACAAGGAGGACACCATTGTTAAAAACAAATCATAAAAAAGTCAGACTGGAATTTGCCAAACTACATGTTTACAAAGCTTCTGGGAGAATGTCCTATGGACAGATGAGACAAAAATGGAACTTTTTGCCAAGGCACATCAGCTCTATGTTCACAGATGCAAAAATGAAGCATATCAAGAAAACAAACACTGTCCCTACTGTGAAACATGGAGGAGGCTGTGTTATGTTCTGGGGCTGCTTTGCTGCATCTGGCACAGGGTGTCTTGAATCTGTGCAGGGTACAATGAAATCTCAAAACTATCAAGGGATTCTAGAGAGAAATGTGCTGGCCAGTGTCAGAAAGCTTGGTCTCAGTCGCAGGTCATGGGTCTTGTAACAGGACAACGACCCAAAACACACAACACACAGCTAAAAACACCCAAGAATGGCTAAGAGGAAAACATTGGACTATTCTAAAGTGGCCCTCTATGAGCCCTCACCTAAATCCTATTGAGCATCTTTGGAAAGAGCTGAAACATGCCGTCTGGAAAAGGCACCCTTCAAACCTGAGACAACTGGAGCAGTTTGCTCATGAGGAGTGGACCAAAATACCTGCTGAGAGGTGCAGAAGTCTCACTGACAGTTACAGGAATCGTTTGATTGCAGTGATTGCCTCAAAAGGTTGTGCAACAAAATATTAAGTTAAGGGTACCATCATTTTTGTCCAGGCCTGTTTCATGATTTTATTTTTTTAAATAATTCTGTTGAAGCATGGTTGAAAAGCAATGTCTGACTTTAATTGGTTAAATTTCATAGAATTTTTATTTATTATTACTTTTGTCAGATTCAAGTTATTTCTGTGACCATTGTGAGTTTTTCTTTCATTAACCGAAGGGTACCAACAATTTTGTCCACGTGTGTAGTAGTGTGAAAATGAAAAGAGAAGTAGAAATGGCAGGAAGAGAGTAAGAGGCTACACCATCTTTTGTCTGAAATCACATTCGTTATTAACCAAACACCACGGGTGAAATACGACAAAGATAGGTTATCAGTAAGGACTTTGCTTCTGGGGGAAGCCACTGTGGGGGCTGAGTACGCGTCGTAGTTAGTGTAATATTTTGTAGCCCTAACATCAGTTTCTTGGACGTCTGCCGAGTCGGCCACAGGACTGAGAATCACAAAAATTACAAGGCCATTAGTTGGATCCTTAAAACAATACAGATACCAATTGATGTCTTTATGCAATACCTATAATGGTAATGGTGTGGCATGTCATATACCGTAAATCTTTTATTAATAGCCAAGGCTTTTAATTGCTTTAATCACTGTATTCCACTGGATTACATCTGGACAGGCATCTATATGGGACGGGTCTTTAAATGCTTTCACACCAAAGTCTTGCTCAGCAAAGAGGAAATAGTATTATTATTGCTTATATTAAAAAAAATGTGGCTTTCTGATAACATATTTAATTGATCTAGCTCAAACAGAGAGTACATACCCCAACCTCATGAGAGAGAAAGAGAGAAAAGAGAGAGAGAGAGAGAGAGAGAGAGAGAGAGAGAGAGAGAGAGAGAGAGAGAGAGAGAGAGAGAGTGCGTTGAGACAGACGTTACAGTATCCGAGGGTTACGGCACCCTTCATGTCAACACAACACCTTCATAACTTGGACATAATTTTGTGAAAACCTGGTTGAATTTTCTTGATTGTTGGACCCTTACAGACTAAAGGAATATAAAAAATTGAGGAATGGATATGGCCACGTCAAAGGTTGGGATTCACCGCGTTTGTTCGTCTCTCATGTTTACTTATACTGAGAAATTTTAATGAAACTCTGCTTTGGTGCTCATGGTTTCACTAAAATGAACTGAAAGGCTGAATTGTGGAGAATCTAATCGAGCTAACAATGTGTGGCAAAAGTTTAATCCAAAAGCAGCTAACTAATGCTAGCTCAAATAGGTAGCCCAAAACTCTGTGTGCTTTGAGAGGTTTTATACATCCAAAGAACTTTTATAAAAATGACCAGACCTGGCGTCTAATTGAGACCTGCGCTTATTTCTCAAAATGTTTAGTCACACCTGCTATGTAAACGAGACTCTGCATTTCGTTGGGGCTCTGCTTTTAACGGGAGATTGTTAGCCATAATTTTGAATGTTAAGGTGGCATCTCAGCAGGCTGGTGTGCTAAATCCACCAAATACACCATGCTTGACTTTACCAGGCTGCTGGAGCAAAAAGGATCTAATACAGCTTTCGTTTGACTTGAAACTTCTTGATAATACTTGGTACTGGGTTATATCAGTTGATATCTCAAAGGTATCCGATACCCAGCACGAATGGGCTGTCCTTCAATATCGCAGAGGACACATGAATGATTTTGAGTAGTTTAGCTACAGATCATGACGGCTGGGGGCAGTCCAATGCACAACCACAGATGAAGATAACTATAATGTTTACCTTGTGGGGTCTTTGGTCTCAGAGAGGATTTCCAGCAGCTCCTCATTGGACAGGAAGAAGAACCGTGGAAAATAGAGACGCTTCTTCTCCAGGTAGTTATTAAGACCTTTGAGGATCATCTCCAGAAGCTGATTGGACTTTTTGAGCCTCTCCAGCATCTTGTCGATGGCTATCACCGCCAGCACGTGCTTGTCCTGACACAGAAAGGGGGAGAATAGCATTTAAAGCAAATATTCTCTTTGGTTAACCCTTTGAAAGCTGAGCATATTAGCTCGATTTCTTTCAAAACATGGGGAAAAGGCAATGAGAAACTTAAGAAAGAAGAAATTAGCAAAAATAAATAAATAAATAAGGAAAGGGAACCAGAATATGACCTGAAATTTAGGAAAAAAAATAAAGAAAGAAAAAAGTTTAAAACAAAAACAAACAAAGAAAATGGCCCAGAAATGCGTAAAATATATAATAATAATAATAATGATTTCATAATTGATTCATATAGATAATTATTTTAAAATATTTCATTTTAAATTTAGGGGTTTTTTTTGGATATTTGTCCTTTAAAAAAAAATATCCAAATCTACTAATGTCTTCAAATTGCGGAACATTTCTTACCAACTTGCTCACTGCCCTTTTTCCCCAATATTTTCAAAGGAAAGCAAACCAATTTCCTCAATGTTTAAATGCTTGTGAAGGCATCTAGCTTTCAAAGGGGTTAAATATTTTAGCTTCAGTTCAACTTCTGTAGTCTACCACCATCATTAGTCATTGCATCACTGCCAAAAACAACACATAGAAAGGATATACATATATTCAAAACACATGAATTTTTGAATAAATCCATGTCCACTCAGGCTCATTTCAAGTCACAGTTCCTGTTCACTAGTTTGACAGTGGCACAAACGGCTGATAACTGCACACTGCAGTTTTCTCTGAGTTTCACATAGGCACTAATAAAATATATGTTTTCTTTGGCGTCTTTGGACCGTAAAGCTTTTTCTAATGGAGCACTCAAGATCGCTATCTCTGCAAGAAAGCAGCAATTTAATCGAATTCTCTCTTCAGACAGGTCCACCCGAATTTTTCCACCATGACTACTACTCGCTCTGCAAAGCGGCCTACCTGTGTTGTAAAAAAAGCACTGGCAATATATTGTAACTTTCTGTTCATTGAGGAAACATATGACAGGAAGATGGTTTGTTGCATTCATTTTTTTCCAGCATTGCAGTGTTGTCACTGCTGCCTTGGAGGTGAACACTAAAACACTGCAATATCTTCCTTCAGCAATATCCAATTCATGTTCCACAGTGAGGCCCACTTGTCACACAGCGCACTAAAAAAAAAAAAAACCTGCGATGGGACTGTAATAGAGATTTCACCTGAGGCCTGTCTTGCACCTATGAAATATTTCAGCTCTGATATCATCTCATCTGTACACTAACTCAATATCCTGTAGGACTGTCACCCCCAGGAAGTGCCTAAATAAAAAAAAAAGTATATCTAATCTTCAAGGTTGGACGGTGGATGCCTGAACCTGCTCACATGAACACGTTGGCGATTCTAAAAATGAAGCGCACAGGCTGATATCATCCCCCAAGTGTAATGACATAAAATGCAGGAAGGAGCAAAATGCAGAGGTGGTGTGGAGTCAAAGTGAAAAACACGGAGAAACATACCTTATCTGCTTTATATGATTCCTCTTGTCAAAAATCACGAAAACTATCTTTGTTTTGATGCTTTCTTCTTACCCAAGTCTGCCTATGAACTTATCGTTTATAGACCATTTTCCTTTGCAAGAAATAACAGCACTCTTCTAAACAACACTTGTCAACATGGGTTCTTGCTTCTGCAAATGGAAACAATTTAAACTGTAGGGGAAACAGCTGATATAGTTGAATAGCTAGCCCACAAAGAGGATGGTGTACTTTCATCTTTGTTTGATGTGAACAATTTGCCTTGAGCTTGTTTTTGCTGGATGGGAGAGTTTTCACATCTCCTAGCAACATGCAATGTGAAATGTTCAGAAAATAAAACATTCAAACATCAATGATATGTCTTTAGAAAGGATATATACCGTATATAAGGGCTTCCCACTGAGAGTCAAAGATTCAAATCATCAGTGGGGGACCCCTTAGTCGGCTAAAATTCTTCAAATTCTTCTTTTTCAGTCAGTGTGCAGCATACTTATTTTTGGTCATGCTCTCTGGGGTAAAATCATTACACTACTTTCGAGTCGTCCTGTGCGCTTGGTAAAGATGTCTGTGACAGGTACAGGCAGCCGTAGACCCAGAACAAGGAGAGCCTGAGTGAGAAGGCTTTACTCGGTCAAGATAATGTTATTTTCTTCCATTTGCGTATAAGTGGTAAATTTACAGCTCACAGCAACTCAGTACTTTAAGTTTTAATCTGGCTTTTGTTTGATATCTAGTGTCTGCACAAATGCTGCTTTACATTTCCAATCTGTCATTAATATAGTGAACACGTATTAACTCGGAAAGCTGACTTAGTTTGTCTACAATATTACTTGAACATCATTGTCCTCCTGAAAGTCCTTCTGAATCGCGTTCAAAAATAGTGATAGTCTAACGGTGGTACGTTTTCATTAAACACCCTATCTGATTCAGCTGATATAATTCTGAGTTGAGTACAGCCCTCATTTTTAACAGTAAATCAGCTATATAAGACATTATAATATTGGTAAAATGTTGCCATATAACCCAACAGAGAACGAGAATTATTGCCTTTCGATTGTATGAAAGGTACAAAGTGAACATTTGTGCTAAATTTGTAAAAAAAAAAAAAGAGTTAAAAAGAGTTAAAAAAAAAAAAGAGTTATTGCGTTCAAAAGAATGAGAATGGTGAGGACACAGTGACCTTTATGTTTGACCTTTAACCACCAATATCTATTCAATTCATCCAAGTGCACGTTTGTGCCAAATTTGAAGAAATATCCTCTAGTTGTTCTTGACATATTACGTTCACCAGGATGGACGGATGGATATATGGACAACCTAAAAAGTTAATGCCTCTGGCCATGACTGTCGCCGTCACCATGGATGCATAAAAATGTATGTAATTTATTTTACTTATAGGGACAACCCACATTATTCAACATTTATATAAATGTTCCAGTGTTTGCCAGATGGCTAATTTTCAACTGTAGTCCTTTGGCAAGATGTTCTGGAAAAAAAAAATTGAGGTTGAGTTTTATTCTTGCTTCTTGAAGCTCAACTTTATAGACTGCATTAAAATGTATAAACCTAATTCATGGCCATTTTGACATCTGTTTTGAAATACTTAAAAAACCAAATACATAGCAGATATTTAATGTTAAGCAATGTTGTGTGCCTAATGCTTACATGTTTAAAGTAACAGGGAAAATCTAAATTCAATAAATTGGGAGTACAGCAAAGAGGAAAATGTACATTATTGCATTGCTTTAACTTGGCACAACTTCTGGTTTGTATCAAGTAGGAATCACTGTCCATTTAAAGAGGGCGCAGCCACTGAGAGACACTTTTAATCAGGTTCTGTTTGAGACCACAACCACAGAGAGTATAAAGAATGGGATGATAATTATGTTTTATGTCTCATGATTTGCTATTGATTTCTTCTGATGACGGAAGTGGAAGCAACAGCTGTTCATCGACTCATGCCAAAGTGACTTTACCCTTGCCGGGCTCACCATATGATACAAGCCATAAACAAGTGGTAAGAATGATTAAAACTATTTAGATCTTCTTTTATGGTCAGCAGAAAAGACTTTGGCTGCAGTAACTGAAAGTCACTTCGAAGGCTAAATCAAACAATCAAGCATTGAATGTGTTTCAGTGGGCCGCACAGCTAAGGGTGTCTGACTGATGAACTGTGATTCAAGAATTTCATAGATTTCATCAGGACAATGTAATTACAGGGCTATTTTTATGTGGCGTCTGCCAGCGGGAAGCTATTCATGAGCACACTGAAGGGATAACAATGCTCTAATGCATGTATTATGCACGTGATAATGTGGTTTTTATGCACGAAACAGATGGCTTCAATAGGGGACAGCAACTGCCCACGCCTGATATGGCAGGTCTGCAATCTGTGAGGCAGAAAAAAAAACATAACCTAAAGAGAGTATTTTCCTTTGTACAAATCTGACACACACCACACATCCAGGAAAAATAATATCTTGTCTGTTCAAGGCACATCCTGCAGAGTGTTATATCTGCATGAGCGTGAGTATAATATTAAGTAAGCAATCTTTTTACTGCCTATTATTTTGTTGTTAATATTGGGTGAATCCATCAGTCTATTAGTAAACAATATGTCAGTCATCTTCTCCACGAGCTCAGATGGCCCACCTTTTTTCCTTTTCTCAGCTCATTAGACATGGCAAAGGTGTGGTGTGCTGCATAGTTGAAAGAAAGCAGGTTCATAGAAATAAGTATTTTAAATTGATTTGGCCTTGTTTTTTTCTGCAATTGTGCATGCAGAAGTAGATAAATGACACATTAAAGCAGGCATAAAATCAAAAAAAAAAGGGGGTGGAAAATGAAGTTAAGATGTGGAGGCTTGAAAGAGCTGGAACATCAGTGGATCTTGAGCAACTCCCAGTGGCCGGTCTGATGACAACAGGCAAAAACCCTGGGGTGATTTGTGGGTAAGATAGCTGTACTGTTCTGTGGTGGTATGGAGTTGAGATGATTCCAATTTCATGCACTGCTGATCAATGCCATGGACAAGATGAAGAGATGTGTTCTTTGTCAAGATGCTGATGCACTGTACGCCTACACAGAGGGCTGTTTTTTCCTATAACCGGCCTACATGATGCGGCGAATAAGAGTCATTAGCTTTACATGTTGGAAGACACTGGTGATTGCAGGAGAAAGCAAAGTGTAAATCGTACCACAAATATATATATTTTCTTTCTTTCATTTTGTTTCTTTTTTGTTTGAAGTGCTGTCCCACCCCCTGAGATATTTTAACATACATGGGCATTACAATTAATTGTGGTCAGGACGTCTTGTAATAAATCACAGTACAGATACATTTTGTGTGGCAATATTATTATTATTATCAACACATAGACGCCAAGTATTGATATTTCTATTATAGAAATTATTAATGTTGCAAATACAAATTAAATCTTTGCTAGCCTACTGGAATAATAAAAGGAAAAAAAATCAGCTCACTAGATACAATGAGCTGCAACAAACAGGAGTAAAGTGAGACAGACTGAAAACTTATTAGGTAAAACAGATGTCGAGAGAGTGTTTCTTTGGGGGCATTATATGCATTTAAAGAAAGGTAACAAATCACAATATATCTTATTGCAAAACTAGCATACTGCAAAATGTTTAATATCACAACAGTATTGTACTGTAAATTAGGTATTGTGAGAATATTGTGTCATGGTGCCCCTAATGATTTTTTTTCTCAACTTTTTTGACAGATTCCTTTCTCAAACGGACTTAATATTTTCCTTTCAACACACAATATTAAGCAACTCAACTCAAGTCAGGCATATAAAAAAAACTATACCAAATAAAAGTCTCAAAGCATTATACTCTTAGGTAATTTTTATATTATCTTAAGTTTCTATGAAGAGGCAGAGGAGGCTTTTATGAATATTTACCTGCTGTGTCCAAATGACCACTGGGGATACTTCAGGAGAATAGCATCCAACTGTAGCTGAAACAATTATCTTATTATGTTTTCAGGACACTTCCAACTGCTCCTGCGTTCACTGCTGAGTCAGATGCCACACAGGGTAGATCATCACACCCATATTCACACAAATAAAAGTGATTATTTAAACACTGTCCCAAATATATTTTAGGATATTTTTTAGGATGGTGGAAATTAAGTGAGTTTTGAGTCTTGATTTCCATGACTGATAATTATGGTCAGTAAAACACAAGGATTTTTTTTTTTTTTTTATGTTGACATATTGTGCAAGAAATTCCGCTCACATCTTTAACACATTCTTAAATAGCAGTATACGTAATGGCAAGTATGTAGTCTTTCTTGCACTTGAAAGTGAAAGACTAGATAGTTTGGTGAACAATGGCACTCAGGAATTGACTGCAGTTACTGTGCAGAGTGACTGAGTGGCTGTGGGTGTTCAGACACTCATATTTACTTTTAATACTGAAATTACAAATGAACAATTCACCTATTCTACACACACATAATCATATTTTTTTCCTCAACTTTATCACCACGCTTTGCAGAAAAACTATTCAATAGGTTATAATCTACCTCACACTGAATATACATTAAAGGTTATTCTTGGAGACTATAAAGAGCAATAAAAAGATTTTCCCTGCAACCAGTACGAGCTGTTTCTTATAAATGTTTTAAAACAGTAAGCAGCACCAGGAGGCAGTAAAGCAGGTGCCTGCCAAATCATTTGGAAAAATATTGACAATCTCCAGTGCCCTGAAACTACATTATTAAATGCTTATAGCAAATTTACTTTCTGATTAAATTCATGCAGTGGGTAACAATGACAAATCCTTCCTGACTGTCTGAGCCCACTCTGGTGACTACGCAGCTGTGTGGAGGCTCACCACTCAAAAAAAATACAAACACTCAGCAAAAACATCATATACATTATGAAAAAGACATTTTGTTCACAAAATGCACAAACAATCAATCGATATAAAGTAAAATAAAGGTATTGTAAAAATGCTGTAAGTGTGTTTGTCTGCCAAACACCCTGGCTAGGATTGGCCACACATGGCTCTCACCTCTGACATTACAAGCAAACATGGAGGCGACTGAGTCAGAATGGCAGTTGCTGTCAGTGCTATCCAGGCTAACAAGTGATGGGCGAACCTTTTTTTTTTTTTCTTCAGTGTCTGTTCCTTCGAGTTGATACCAAGCGGCAACTTTTGAGGCTGAAAAGTGAAACCAATGCAGAAGTAAAAACTGCAGTTCACTGAATGACCACTTGAGGCTGACTCCTAAACAGAGTACACGGCTATAGACACCATTGCTACAATGCCCTACTTCACAACAAAAAGAAAAATGTTAACAGCTTGGTACAGATAACTGTTTTAGTCTCTATAGCTTATTAAACACCTATGACAACTGTATTGGGGTACGTTTTTTTAATAACTAGCCTATTTACATTTTATTAACTACTAATACTATGACTGATGAATTACACATATTTAAGGGCTGAGTCTCTTAAGTGACAGACTGTCTGTGAGGCATCACTACAGTCTGTGAGTCAGATCTATCTCTCCCTCCTCCACAGCTCCACCCTCTTATCCAAATATGGTCACTTTGGGCTAAAAAAACAGGATTGTGATGGGATAAAATGCCGAACTCAAGGCTTCAAATTGAGACATGTATAGCTGCAGCCATATTCTATTTGAAGCCTACGTGACATTCACCCTACAAACCATGCCCACCACCCATACAAGACACTCACTAATGCCACAGTTAGATAAATTCTGCTACAACTCCACTTGTAGTGACTAAATATGAGACCAAACATTGCAATAACCACTTTTACTTTGATTATTATCCATGGCAATGTGATTTACCTTATAAGTAATTAGATTTAACCCTTACCCATACCCTAACCCTAACCTTAACCACCTCACTTTTAATCTAACACTTCATAGCCATCTAAAGCTGTTGGAACTAAGGGGTGAATGTGGACTGATCTTGTGCGAGTCATGTAGATGCTCCAGCTGAAGATAAACATACCTACTTGTTTAAAACAGCAGTTCACAAATCAACAGGTGATACCCAAGTAGCTACAACCCGTATTTGTATGGTTAAAAGCAGTAAATGTATCAAACCTTTTAGTGTTTTTATACTTTGCAAAATTGCCTTTAATTATCTCTGACACTCAGCATGTACATGTTCGACAACTAGTGCCACCTGGCCCACAATATTCATCTTCAGTCATCATGTATAAGTTTACATTGACAAAGAAAACATTTTATTTTAAATAACTGACTCGGCATCACACTTGCAGTGTTACGTACCGATTCCACATATTTGAAAGGTATTTATACTCATTTTCTACAGTATGAATACTGCACTTTCTCGTTCTCTCTTAATGTCAACGGTCAATCTGCTGCTCTCTGCTACTAACCACGAAAAGAAAAGTTGTTGTAATATTATAGCCTGTATACCCTATATAATTATCTTTCATGAAAACTTAAAAATGTTATGCCCTTAATGTAAATGTTTCCCCATGGTAGAAAAAATGGTACTCAATATCAATATTTCTCCAGGTACTGTATAGAATTTACAAATTCCACTATTATGACAGCAAAACTCTTTTGTACGTAGGTAGGCTGTGTAAGATCATTATGATGTAACAAAGATGTCACTAACCAACAACTGGTTGTTCTTTGAGGGGAAAGAAGCAAATGTCCCACTTACCTACAAAGTCTTTTTCTTCATTCATGTGGTGTCAGAATCAAATGGGTCAGGACTGTGCTATCAGTAACCGCAGTTTGAGTGCAGTATAGAACGACAGTGACTAGCTAGTCAGTGGGACATGAAATGAGGAACTCATATACACTTACATTTACGCACGGCAGGCCTGGCTACCAAAACAAAAAACAGAGAAGCTCAGATTACTACGCATACAGAAGGAGTGTAACTTCTCTGGTTCTCTGGCTTACATTTATTTGATTAAATGAAGTAAATTTAATGCAATCATCTATTTAATTATACAGTGCATAGTCCCTTTTCCAGCATACATACTGTACTTACTGAGTTAACTTCACTGAACTTAAGGAAAGCTCAATAAACTTACAGTTAGAAGTGGGGCCCTATTTTCCTAAAGTTGGGTAAGCACAAATGCAAGTGTAAAGTATTACTGTAGCAACATTTGTGCCAACATGCTCCATCACACAGTGTACACAACTCACAGTAAACCGGACCGTACACGTGCACGAGTGTGTGTGTGTGTGTGTGTGTGTGTGTGTGTGTGTGTGTGTGTGTGTGTGTGTGTGTGTGTGTGTGTGTGTGTGTGTGTGTAGGCCCCCTGTCCCTTGGTGACCTCATTTTCTTTGTGGCTCAGCACGGCCCTGCCCCTTCCAGACAAAATCCATAATTTCTATTTGATGGTGCAGTCAGGCCGGGCTTTCTGGAGGACACTGCCTGAAATTGATGTGTCTCATTTCAGGTCTACTGAGGACGCCAATTACCCTTTGGAAACTCTTTGAGGATGCTGGTGCAACACTCACTTTCTAGCCTCGCTCTGTTGTTTCTGTCTTTGCTCTCTCTCCCCTTTTCCTGCTGATTCCATCCTCTCTCTGCGCTCTCTTCCCCTACCTGTCGCAGTCTAAGCACTCCTTTCTGCCTCTACTGTATACTTCTGTGCCTCTCGCATCCCTCTTTAAACCACACTCACCCTCTACTGTCACTCTCAGTGTGTGCATGTTTGTGTATTTATTTTTCGCCCCCACCTGGTCAGTTTATGCTGTGGGTTAAATTTGGTCTAACTGTAGCAACAACATTATATTTTAATGGTAATACACCAGGCCTGAGTTTTGGATGTCATACTTGAATGTGGAGCCACAGGACTCTGGATTTTGTTACAAGTCATTAGAAAAAAAATCTTTTCAGCCTGTGAGCGTTAAAACCAGCTTTGTGCTGCTGATGAGTAAATGTTTTGATCAGGCTTGGATCATGTTAATTCCAACTATTGCTTCTTTTTTATTACTGAAATGTATGATGTGGCTACAAAGGATTATTATCACTCCAGTTAAATAGACATTATTAAAAAAAATAGCAACCATACTTTAAGAAATGGCTCAGTGCGGTCAATACACCAACTGGATGGTAGAATGTTTTCCTGTTTGACTCACATTTTATTGCTGGGATCGATGCCTTTCTTTCTTTTTATTTTATTTTTTATCTTCTTGCTGGGGAAGTATGTCATTGTATCCTTTCTGTTGCTGTTAAAATCATTCACTCTGAGTTGGAGATTAAAAATGTTAAAACAGTTGCGTGTGTCCTACATATTTAGATTTAGACCACTTTGTGTTTATTTGTCAAGGGCAGTTAGTTCATCATGGGTGACAAGCCCTCTCTGACACAAGAACGACATGTAGGTGAAATTACACCATATAGCACAGCAACAGTCCTCAGTGTGACTTTTTTTCTGACAATAAACCTTTAGTCAAATAACATTTTCCCTGGTAAAGGGCAGCTTTATTGGTGGACACCACCTATTGGCTGGTGTTCAGAGCCAAGACATTTTACTTTCTGTTGTATTCAAGTCTGTGTAAAGTACATTCAGAGATTTGTTTCAAAACACATTCTAAATGTTAGAAACTGATTGTTGAAAACATATTACAAAGACCCTTTACTATATAGTACTAAATTGTGGAGTTTTTTGGTCATTCAACTTGGTCAGGTGTTTAATACCACATCTTTCTGTGATATGACAAACTCTGAACACATTTTAATTACCACTTTACAGAGACTTTCAGCAGGGTCAGCCAACAGAAGACTGCAAGTTTAACAAGAATTTTTAGCAGTTAGTCCAAGTGGACGTTTGTGTCTAAGCTGAGGACATTCTCCAAAATCATTCTTGAAATATTGCGCTTGCAAGAATGGGACGGACAACCTCAAAACATTATGCCACAGACCACGTCATGTCACGGACACCAAGGCAGGAAAAAATTGGGGTTGAGTTTGATTATTCAAGTATACCACCATAGACTGCACTAAAATGTATGTTGTGGCAAACCTAATACCATTCATGGTCACTTTTGACATTTGTTTTTATATACTTGATTTTCCCTTCCAGTTATGATTGCGGTCCTGTCTGACTAAATATAGCACTCTTATCTAGGTGATAACTGTCCTGAAAAACATATCCTCTTTGCATTCCTCCTTTTAGACAGTGATACTCAACTGATCCACCTAAGGAGAAGTGCAGCTTCTTGCTCATACCCCTCCAAACAGAGTTCCTTGTATTAAACATGGTCTTCTTGATCTTTCCAGTATTTTGCTGTGATAATAAATTCACAATAAAAACATAAGAAAATCTGTCAACTCACCAGTGAGACTTGCTTCATGGTGTCCCTCCAGGTTTTGTCAACGGTTGTGAAACGGCGTCCCTCCTCTGGCATCTGAGTCATGATGTCTGGGGAGCTGAATATGGGCTCCAGGTAGAGCCAAGTGGACTGCACCTTTAACCATTCATCCAGGATCTCTTGAAGGAGCAGCAACTTGCCCTCCCATTCCCTGCAGGAGAACATGAGTACATGTAAGTGGGAATACAAATTTAGGTATATAAAGAGGCACAACTACAGCTTACTACAACTCACTCTGCAGGCCAATAAGATTTGTTTGTCAAATCGTCATGAAGACAGACTCTCCGCACAGTTCTTTTTAAGCAACCAGATCAGATTTATGAGTGCAGACATCGCAGATCTATCTGCATTGGTTGCTATGGTAGCAAGGAGGCATCAGTAACAACACAGCAGTGCTGGGGACATGATTTTCCAACAAGGAAGCATGAGAAATGCAGGTCCATCACGTTGCCCTCCAAGCAATTTATTTTGGCGTCTGTGCACAGGCTGTTGTTCCTTGTGTGGTTCTCTTCAGCGCTCTGCTAGCAGCAGCATGGATCTGCTCAACACTTCTGTCACTCCGGATTTGACATTGTTGTTGTCTCTTGTGTTTAAAGACACACTGAAATCTGATTTGAGCGTCCAGAGTATCCTGGCTGAGACGCTTCAAAAAGAATCCAATTGAAATTGCATTTCAAACCATATCCAACTGCGGTTTGGATCAGATTTGCAAAAATGGCATTTTTTTCGTTTGTTTTTTTTTGTTTGTTTGATTATTTGTTGGTTTTTGCTGTCCATATTTCCTTAAATCAAACTGACTACAATCTGGGATATACCAAAATACTGATTCAGGCTGGCAGTTTGTTCCTATTACAAGTCACATAGTCTTGTTCAAAGTTCCAAACACAACTTGATTGGAGGTTCAGGGTAAAAAATCAACTGTAAACAACTTATACTAATATTACTTAACTATGTTTACAAAATAATTCTCCACTTTTTGTGGAAGGACAAAAAGTCACAGCTCAAAGGTAAAGTGGATTTGGGAATCCTAGATGTGTATTTATATTATCTCGCATTTAAAGCCAAGAGTCCTCTGATCTGTAGTTAGTGCACTCAGAATAAAAAGTAGTTGGGATTGTCTCTCTGAGAAACTTGTACAACAAAGAGATTTCTTAATCCTCGCTGTTGTATTATCCTCTCCCACCCATAAAGCTAGATAATGGCATTATACAATTCTTATGTGATATTGCAAAAAAGGTTCGTAAAAACCTTTCCAGTAGCTGCTTTAGCGTCCTGCCAAATATGGCACAATACGTTTGTTTTAAAATCTTCAGGAAATCCTGTGTCAAACTGTGCCTGGCAGCAACAAAGTATTGCAATATTCTCACAAATTACAGAGGATGGAGGAATTTCATCATTTGCTGAACTCAGAGGCAGATAAAAACAGGAAAGTAGTGAATGAATTATACAGTATGCTCAATGGAAACCACACTTTTTAGGATTCACAAAGAGCATCTCAACTACAAATCTGAGACAGAAAAACATTTTGAATCTTTATCTAATCTAAAGAGAAATTGTATATTTTTATCACGTGATATTAGCCCTAGATTAAAAAATAACAAAACTGAAGCAGTTTCCTTGTTTAAGCCTTTGAGACCAAAACAAAGTGGCTTTTTTTTTTCTTTCGGCAACATAGAGAGAGGGCAAGGAGCAACAAGAAAATTACCCAAGCTAAGCGAAATAAATAAAAACTAAAAAAGAAAAAAGTTTTCTTGATATTTTTCCGTAGTAATTTGCTAATTTTCTCCTGCCTTTTTTAAACCTAATTTTCCGATCATTTTCTTGTCACCTTTTACTATTTTTTTTTAGCAATTTGTGAGATTTGCCCCCCCCCCCAATGTTTTCCACAAAAGAAATGAAAAAAAAATTGCTCACATTTCAATCCTTATAAAAGGTGTCTGAACAAGAAAACTGATGCTGATCCAGGGCTTAAAGGGTTAACTTTGAACTAGCCCTTCCCTGTGTGTGTATTTCACAGGACTAGTAAATAGCTCTTTCAAACAAGCAAAAAAAAAATCTTAAGCAAATCTTCGCATCTCTTACCTGATCTCCACCTCAAAAGGCTTAATGAAGGGTGAGCCCCTCATGGTTTGTGTCTTCACGATGTGATCGTCCAGCAGCATCTGCACTTCATCCACAGATGACAGGATGGAGGTGCCCGTCTCTCGGTAGGCCAGGAGGCTGAACTCCATGTCGCCCCACTCGCCAGCCATTTTTTCCATGGCCTTCTCCAGGGAGTGCTCCTTGCTGGCCGCCTCGCTGATGCCCTCAAAGCTGCTCAGGTGCTGTTCCAGGCGCATGGACAGGAAGTTAGCCACACAGGCCTGATCATCAGCTGGCTGCAGGGAGACACCAGCCACCTCTGACATGGCATCCCAGTGGCGCTCACGCAGGCCTGGGTTGCACAGAACCTATGAGGGAGGAGTGGTCCAAAAAAAACTGTTATACTAAACATAATTTAGTGGAAAAGCATGTCAGTTCATACAAAGATTTATTAAGTTTGGTGATGATTTTAAAGTAACTGAAAATAAAACAATTCTTTCTTCTTAAGATCTTTTTTTTCTGTTAAGGTCTTACCTGCACCAAAGGAATGTGCTCCTTGAAGTCCTCCACCTTAGTCTTCATTGTCGTGGCAATGCTGAGGGCATTGGGCACATCACTGAAGCCTTTCTCCAGCTTGTACAGAGTGCGCCAGTAGTTACCAACATCCCCCTCTACCTACATGAGTGGGATTGTTTTTATTAAAAAGACACCAGAAAAAATAGAATGACTATGAATGACTAAAGCAATGAATCGCCAACTATAGTAATAAAATAAAACAGTCTATTATACCAAAAACTGTTTGTGTATCATGGATTTATCACTGTCTATTTATCAGTGTATATATGTTAAAGAAACTCGCCATCCTGTATGCACAGTAGAGGTGGCCCTGAATAGGTGACTTTTCTACTGTTGGATCTAAAGGGCCGGATTTAATTTTCAATTTCACAGCTGATTCATCGCAATTGCCCGGAAAATATGATGATTGTAAATGGAGAGCACTTGTGTAGTGCTTTTCTTGTCTTTTTTGACCACTCAAAGCACTTTGGCACGACATGTCTCATTCACCCATTCACACACACACATTCACACACTGATGGCCAAGGCTAATGTACAAGGTGCCAACTGCTACTCATTAACCACTTACATGCACTAACACTCTGATGGCACAGAATCGGGAGCAATTTTGGATTCAGTATCTTGCCCAAGGATACTCTGACGTGTGACTGGAGGAGACGGGGATTGTACAGCCAACCTTCCAATCAGAGAACCACCCGCTCTTCCCCTGAGCCAAAGCCTCACGACACAAGGATCTTTCCCCTTTGGGCTTTATGGGGGCGCTGAATGTCTGATTTTATGTAGAACTGCTTAGTTTCTCCCCATAAATCATCACCTATAAATGTATCAATAAGAGCAGTCACATAAGAATAGCTTCATATTTTTGGATTTTATTATTTTTCTTTTTTGGGGGCAGACAATTGTGTAATTAGTGATAATCTGCTTTCCTATTTATTTCAGTTTCAGGGCCTTCGTTATATAAATAACAGCTGACAGGCTTCATTAAAACATCATTACTTTATTAATATCACCTACGCAAATATATACTGCCCTGTAATTTTGCTTTCCTTTTTATTAGTCACTTTGAACTCTTTTTGATCTTTTATTTCATCTTACGTTGTTCTATTTAAATGCATCTCCTTTTATCGAGGTGTGTTTCTCCTATATCTTGTCTTAATGACTTCTTACGTCTTCTACAAAGCTCTCTGTTCTTTCTTCCGCTCTCTCTGCTTTAACAGACCAGTATAGACAGAAACTGAGATGTCAATCAAACAGTGGAAAGCAGACCACTGATGCAAATGAGTGTGTTTGTGAATTTTTATCCACTCTAACAAGCAACAGCACACAACACATAAGTGCTATTTGGACAAAGTAAATCAGAGCAAAAATACTTGGATGTATGACATACAGTATGCTTAAAGACTGAAATTCATAAATGCATGTGTAGGTGTGAAACAGTGCACAACAAAGGGAGCCTTTTTATATCCTGTCAAGTCACTCTGAATGAAACCTGAACAGCTGAAGGTTTCACAGAATGGAAAGTGAGCTTTCAAAGCATTCAGAATTTTAAACAAAGCATCATTCTCACATTTCTCTGTTACTGCTGACGATCAAAATTCATCGATAGGCACGCACGCTAACCATGAGTGCACCATCTCTAATAGAATGTCTTCTTGCAGAGCAGTTTTACCCTTCCTTACCCACCACATGAGAGCTGAGCCCCGGTGAAACACAAATAACACTGGCCACATCCCAGTGCACACAGTTCAGGCCTCGTATGATGGCATTTTTTTAGCTGCACGGAAGCAGTAATGACACTAAAAAATGTCCCTGTTCATTGTGAGGTGCTTGATGGTGTGCTAACACTTTTATATGATGTGTAACCTCATAACAAAAGAATTTCCAAATTCTGGTACCTTATCTGGGTTCACACCCGACAGTGGTCCGTGCAGCCACAGCTCATACTGGTTTAGGAAATCAGTGGCTGTCTCATAGAGCCGCAGAAAGGGTGTCAGCTTGTCCTGGATCTTCTTACGCTGTGGGTACTGAGAAACAGACCAGCCATAGGCCTCCTCCTCGAGGTTGAAATCATTGATCTTAACAGAGTGGCAGGAAGGTTGAAAGAGAAGCATAGAAGGAAGAAAGAAATAAACAAAGCCAAGACAGATGGATAAGTAGATGAGTGTCTATGTATGAGTTTCAAACACCTGATGAAGCCTCTTACAACTCCTGTGACGGAGTTCATTCTACAGGCAATGCTGCCCTCTACAGGTTAAAAATTTGAAAGCACTTACTGTTAATCAACTCCAAATACTGTGTAATAATCAACTGTATAATGAATGTGTATCTTTCATCAGAAGCATGCCTATCCATTACCACCAGTCCGCACAACCTCTCCTCTCTTCAATGTTAGATGCGAAGTGATGTACTTCAAAAATCAGAGAGCCTTGAAAATTGTCTCATACACGTCTATGTAAAGATGCTCTTTTATAAGACAAACTGTGTTTTATCATGGTTTGGGTATCATTATAACTAAAATCCGTATGCATTATTCATTGCATTATTGTCCTACTGTGACTCTCCATTAGCTTGTATATAATAATGCTGTTGCTATAAATTACAAGTAGACCTTTTTCTCTACTTCTTATGATTTGCAGGTGCCAGGGTTGTAACAAGGACCAGAAAGGCTCAGCATATAACTGCAGTTCTCAGATCACTATGTTGACTTATAGTTTCTAACAGAATCAACTTTAAAATTCTATTAATTGTCAATAAATCACTAAACAGTCCAAGATACTTGTCAGATATCCCGTCTCAGTATGAACCTCTCAGACCGGCTGGTTCTGGATTAACAGTTATTCCCAAAAAAAGAACCAAACATGGTGAAGCTGCTTTCTATGCTGCTGAATGTGGAATAGGTTGTCAGAAGCAATGCTGAGCACTTTGAAATCTAAGCTAAAGACCTATCTTTTCACCGCTGCTTTTAATTAATTCTCTATTATTTGGGTTTTTTTTTATTTGTTTGTTAAATTGTTCTTTTATCTATGTGCTTTTGATTGTTTGTTCTATTGGTTTTTTTTATTGTTTCTATCTGTGTGCTTTTGCCTTTGCTTCTTTTCTATGTGCTTTGATTGCTTGCTTTAATAGTTTTATTTTGCTTGTTTACTGTTCTTTTACCCGTGTTATCTGCAAAGCATTTTGGATTGCCTTTGGGTATGAAATGTACTTTATAAATAAGTGTCTTGCCTCCTCTCATTTGAAGCATTGAAATCATGTACCTTTTCCATGGCTAACTCCAGTTTAGCACTGAGAGCCTGGGATTTCTTCAAGTACTTGCTGAGATCTGTCAGCTCACCAAAGGTGATAAACTCCTCCACCTGTACGCTGTAGCTCTCCAGTTCTTCCACAAAGCGATCGCGGCACAACTGGAATGTACGTACAGAAATACCCTCAATAACATTTAACATTCAAATTAACTCTAATTAACTGACTAACTGACTTAAATTAACAGCGCTACAGTTCTAATGCAAAAACATCCAGGTTCCAGTCAACAGATCAACAGTTTGAAAGATATAGTAGAAATACACACCTTTAGGCTACTCTGATATTGCTCCGTCTTTTCAGCAACAATCTCTCGGTGTTCCTTAAAGATGGACGGCATGCGCTTGAGCCACTGGACGGTCTGTGAGTTGAGCTCCATGTCCAGCGGTGAGAGGGTGACAAAGTCCATCAGGAAGCACAGTTGTGTGTTGGAGTTGGCCAATCTTTTCTCCAAAAGAGGCATCTCTGTGGTCAACACCTTATTCATGAAGGCCTGACCGGGAGTACAGGGCAACAACAAACACTGGTATAGCACTTCACCCATTTGATTGCTCCCATTGCCACAGTCCAGTGACCACCCTAAGCTAATTAGTGTTTTCATCTGATATTACAGACTGGATCTTTAAAGGGGAAAACCACCTAAACCAAGAATTAAAATCTGTTATTTCCATGACCTGAGAATGTTCGGTCAATATTTGTAAACATAATGTACAATCTTTCGAAGCAGAAACCAGAGAAGTAAGTCTTAAACTTGTAATGTCTTGTGATCCAGAATGAAGTCTTGAGCTTGAGTTTCAGCACTTAAAAGTCACAGAAGTTTTTGTATTTGGGTGAGATTTTACAAACATTTTGGACTGTCTTAGACCATAGATCTTTAACATGTAAGTCCATCTGTAACTGCTTTGTGGACAGAAGTGTGAAGGCCAGTTTTACACAGTGAAAAACCTCACGTCAAGCTGCTCTGTGTGACAAGCATTTGGATTCGTTACCTTAAGCTCCATCAGTTTCTGCGTGTCAGCTGGTGTGCTCAGTGCCTTCTCTGCAATCTTCTCGAATTCATTACAGAGCCTGTGAGAGGAAGAGCAATACTTCAGTGACATATACGAAGGCTTTCCCAGACTTACAATCTCATTACGGCACAGCTTGGAGCGTAGAGGCACCATTGGGATAGAGGCCAATATAGCAGCTACCATTGGGTCCAAAAACTGAAAACATTCCCTTTAACTGGCACAATGTTTATTTCAATGCCCCAGAGTGGCTGACTAAAGTCTGAAAGATTTCTATTATTTCAGCTGTATATCTTAAACAAAAATTGGTGCTTATCTCTGGACTAATCTAGCTGCATTTTGAGATTTCTGTGCAGACGGGGAGGGGAAAAAAGTGAAAAAGGTGAACGAACTGACTTCTTGTTGACTTCCTGATGGTCCTTTAGCATCCGTTTGACCAGTTTCTGCTGTAGCTCCTGAGCCCGCTCGACGAGGGAGTGGATAAGCTTATGGGACTGAACCTCAAACATGCCAAGACGAACCACCTAAAGCCCAAATTATTGGTCAGTACACAACTAACATCATATACGTAAGAGATAACCTTCAATCAAGCAAAAACAGTCATAATCACGGAAAACATCAAGATTTAAAGACTGTTGCTTTTGAGATTGTTTAGGAATCCTGAATAATTAGTCAGTGTGCTGTGTGGAATAACAGCTATCAGTGGAATTAGAGAGTCAAGAAACACGACCAAGAAAGTGTTAGTTCAGTCTTGTCTTTTTCAATAGACTACACCTCTTCTACTTTTGCAAGTCTCATTATTACTTTCTTTAGATATCAGCAGCAGCTAATTGCCTAAACTATTAATGTAATATACAACTTTTACAGCCATTCCACCTCACTGATCAGATACCTTGCATGATGTGTACTGGATCTGGTCAGCGAGCTGCTGGTAGTGCACCATCTCTGCCATGATCTCCTGGAACGAGTGCTGCTCACTGAGGAAATCCTCCACATCCTCCTCCGCCTGCCTGGATACCAGCGTGGCGTATTTATCATACTCGCGGACATACTCCTTGGGCCTCACACACTCAGCCCAGAACACTCTGCGCACCTCCTCCTGGTGGGCCTCAAGGATCTCTGGCAGGATGATGGGCTTCAGGGTGCTTCCACACTGGAAGCCTTGCTAGTGGAACACAGAGGTAGGGTATTAAGCCAAACAGAAAGCTACATTGTGTAATAACATAATCAGTTATTGTAATTTTAAGATACAGAACAGTACATAAATCATACACAATGTCAATATTAAGGTGGGAATGACTATGGTGACAAAAAACAGTTGGAGCATAATCAGTCAGATCTTAAAGACCTGATTTACTGCAGTTATTTTACATCTTCTCAGATGGCAATTTGTTAGGCAAACCCAGCTAAAACTAATGCAGTTGAATACAATAGCCCTGCAATCAGTCCTTCCTTTATGAACTTTAGGTTGTTTTGTTACATTTTAGAGAGGTGCCGATTCCACTTTATGATCACTGTGTTCTGCTGAACCGCATTGAATTAAACTGACGTCATATTGTTTCTATTATTTTGTATAACCCATTTATATCAGTGAGGGTATGATAAAAAAAGAGGAACACCTCTTATGATCTTCACTCTATAATCATTCTCCAAAATATCACTAACTTGGATGTAAACTAGGTCTGGGTGATATGGAGAAAATCAAATATCACAATATGTTTGACCACATACCTCAATATCGATATTGTGACAATATTAAAGGGTTGACTTTTCAAAATATTTACACACTAAGATATATGACCAGAAATCATCAGCTATGTGGGTATATTACCTGGTGTCACTCCCAGCTTGCTGAATACCAACACTTGTTCAGTGGCCGTCGGACAGAGGCACCCTTTATCAGCAGTATGAGAAACACCACACAGGCAGTTTCAGATGCTCTGACCAACAATATTGAGAGAGAGTCTGCATAGGTTGGGTGGGTGGGTCAAACAAACTCCGGACTTTCACCCAGGAGACAGATGCTTGTTTCCCGTGTGAAACCAAATGTCAATCGAGTTAGTTCTTCCTTTTTTTTCAACTTTATTTATTGTCTTTTTGAACAATGTAAAAGTAAAGTAATACCTTAAAATTACAATTTTACAATCAATCAGCTCTGACTAACTACATTCATATATACACACAAATGTACAGTATCTAAAACATTATAAAACAATAAAATATATACACAAAATTAACTAAATAACAATAATAACAATATTAATAATAATAATAATAATGATAATAGAAATAAGAAATTATATTCGCCCAAACGTATTTAAAATAGAAATTATCGCAGGGGCTGAGTTAGATGGGTCTGAAATAAATAATAATAAATCATCTGCGCACAAGACTTTATGTTACGCTTTTCCTCTAAAAATTCCACCGTAGTCAAGTGAAATTTGTAAGGATACCACATGAGGTTCAATTGATATTGCAAAAAGCAGCGGATAAGAAGCTTATCCAAAGGCACATTGCTGTTTTGCACGGTTTAAGATAAAAGGAAAAAAAATTGACCCGTTCCCTAAGCTACCTCTCAACAAATAAATATTTAGGACTTCTGAACCTCAGTTTTTCACTAGGTTTAACATCAAACAGGAACAAACAGTGGCAGCAACAGATAAAAACCTAAGTATTAAGTGCTTCATCTAAATCTATATACAGAATGAAGGAGAAAAAAAAGTTGGCTGTTCTTATCCTGTAGAATCATCTCGCCCTATAAAACGGTCAGCATTACATATTCAAGTCTTTTAAGTTTGTAAGTGTAAACACAAAACTAAAAAAATAAAAAAGGAGGAGGAAAGAAAGAAGAAAAAACAGATCTATACCACTTATGATAAGCGTGGAATATCTATAGAGCAGATGATACTAGAAAAGTTGTCAGTAGGCCAGCTTGCTGCTGTAGCCAGTAACAGTATGTTATCATTTTGTATGCCAGTATTGTTTATGAATCCTATTAGTCATGTTGTTTGGGTTGACTGACAGGCTCAGGTTGATACTGTGTGGTCTGAATTAGTCAGAAAAAAAAAACTCGGCTTGCTTGTTATCATCTTATAGCCACAATCAACCCAAAATGATCCCTAAAGAGAGTCTATAATAAACCATTCAGGTTACTTGCGTGAAGATCAGTTCACTTTGGCTCTTTCCTGGTTAAAGACGTCGCCGGCAGCCTGTGAGGAATCAAAGCACCGAGATGGAGAGTCTGGCTGGGTAGAACAGACTGTAAGTAACGTTGGCATCTCCAAGTTTTCTCTTCACGTGGTTTAAAGCAGCGCGCTGTCAGGACTCAAGTCTGGGGGAAAATTGCACCTGGTCTCCTCTGTATGTGAGTCGGCCCTTCGCTTTACCGAGATCCACGATCCACCGTTTGTCTGCGTAATAATAATGGCTCACAAGTATGGCACGAAGCCTCTCCTTTCTGGTCGGCTTCGGTGCTAGGGTGCGATGTGCCCTGTCCATCATCACCGGGGAAGTCGAAGTTAGCACCTCCGAGCAAAACATCAGTGAGAAATTTGATCACGTTACCTCCATCGGTTCCTTCTTTAATGCCGACCAGCCCAAAATTCTGTCTCCTGCTTCTGTTTTCTAAATCCTGCCATTTGTTCTGTAGCGTCTTACGTTCCTTGGTGATAGCTTCATGTGTTTGTTGTAGCGCTGTCACTCTGTCCATCGTTTCCCTGAGTGTGATTCCTGTCTCCTCGTAGTTGTCTCTGCCTGCGCCGAGCGGAGCTTTGCTAGCTCGCCGGCTAATGGCCCGTATGTCAGCTTTTGTGTCTTCACCAAGGTAGGATATGTCTGTCTGGATTCCTTTAAATTATGTCATAATCTCAGCCTTTATCTGAGTCAGTATCGTTTCTCTGAATATCTGTAGCTCCTCTTTCTGAAAAAAGCGTGGTCTCAGGTGTAGTCTCAGGTGTAGTCCCCGTTGAGTTATCGGCCATCTTTCGACTGCCGTGTGTGAATGGAGTTACCGTTTTCTGAGTTTGTGTCGTTTTACCTCTTCATCAGCGCAAACTCTTCCTCATATAAGGACTTTTTGTTGTCGGGTAAAATATATGTGGGTTGTGTCTAGTTTTATCGATCAATGGAGGTTTAAATGTCAATGTTTAATATTTTCTATCACTGGAGCTCCTCTCCTTTGCTACCTACCCCATCAAGCGGAAACCGGAAGTCAATTGAGTTATTTCACAATTTCACAATATTTCACAATGTAGTGCTAGTTTTTGTGGCATGTAGTCTTGTGACATAATTGATGTATATTACATGGCGTTAGGTTAGTGACAAACATACACATTTCAAGCCAAACCATTATGTTTTTTTTGTCTCTGAATCTTAGAATGTGTCTTTGTTGCGAACGAATGAACGAAATTAAGATAAAAGTTTATTTTGAAAAGAGACAGGCTGTCTCTGAGCATCCAAAATCTATGCAGGAGAAGTACCCAGAGGGTCATAGTTTGACACTTAGGGCCACTGACCAAGCATCTATATTTGATGAGATGGGAGTAACAGTGTTTTGGTATATAATTAACAAGTGGAAAAGGCAAATAATATAATAGCGAGAGCAGTCTGTTAAGTTTAGAAAATTACATCGCTTCACTGTGATCAAGCCTCTAAGACCAGGAAAAGACAGCACTGAGATATCTAGTCTCATATCACTATATCTATATGATATTGTATAATATATATTGTCCAGCTCTTTTTTAATACCACTCTAAAACAACAAAAAATGAGCATAATAATGAGGAAGGATGTGTTGGAAGGCATACGATTTAGCCAGGGGTACTTAATAAACTAGCAACACACACACACACTTTTCCTCTTACCAACTCAAGGTACAGTTTGGTCTCCACTCGAGGTACCGTGCTGATAGACCTGAGCATGAGCTCATACACATTTAGGATGGTCTCTTCATACGCTTTGAATTCTGGCTCAAACTTGATCTCCTTGTCTTCCAGGACCAGATGCAGCACAAAGCCTGAGTGCTCATGGGCTCGGTCTGACTGCTGTGATAGTGGAGAGCAAGGCCAAAACAAGGCAGAAAAAGAGTTACTCTTTTAGTGTCTACCTGCTCATTTAGGTCAAAATCTAAAAAAAAATAGTTGAAATCATGTTTTTTTTATATTGAAACTTTGCTTTCACCTACCGGGTCTTGGGAAATTAGGTGTGTATAGTCCCTCATTGAGTTTAATGCAAGGCGCTGCAGCTGGGAGGTCATTAGTGTAGCCGCACAGTTGAAGAAAGACAGCAGTTTGGCTATGTTGCTGGAGGCAGGTACCTGCCCGCACCTGCACCCCTGGAAGTAAATGTTGTGCACCTCAGAATGCCACCTGGTGTAGAAAACAGAAAACTCAAAAGTGAGATTTGTGCGTTTTTATGTATGTAATACTCAACTACAGAGGCAAATATCAAATATTACAGAATGAAATAATAGGTTGAAACTTTAATGATACCAATGGTAAAAACTAGGCCAGAGAGGATCACTCACACATCATTTCAGTTAACTGGCATACATGACAATATACAGTGTGTGTATATATATATATATAAATATATATATACAGTATGTGTTGTGTGTGTGTTACCAATTATTTTGAGCTTATATAATGCAACGTTAGAAAAAGATTCATAAAAACCTACTTCCCATGTCTGAGTATTTTTAAGACTTAAGTTTATTTAATACCTATTACGGCCTTACTTTTAGATTCAGTGCCTTTTAAGACATTTCAGGATCTGCGAGAACCCTGGGACAGGACTCACCCATGAGTTCAGGAATTGCTCCTATAATAGGAAGATTTTGAAACTCAACTTAAGATAGGTCAAGCAGTTTGTTTTTTTTCTGTAATTAGGCCCCTGAACCACAGAAATAGGTTGTATCTAAATTGAAATTGCTTTTGCTCTTCAACAACAACATTATGTTTCTTTATATTCAAAAGCACTCCTAATTGTTATTTAACTGAGCTCAGGTATGTTGGTGTGAAGTGATAATATGGACTCACTGTTTGAGGAGGATTTCTCTGGCATTATCCACCTGTCTGCTGACAATCTGCCGAAACTCAGAGAGCTCCATGGACTCCTCTCTGCTGTGGAACTCCTTCACATCTATCAGACGTAGATCTCTGTAAACAGGTCATCCAGGAGAGTGAGATGATGATGGGAAACATGGATTTACTACGGCAAACGTTCAGTGGGATAATATACCGTATGTATACCACAAACATTAGAAAACTACGGAACATTGTTAAATAATCCATCTAATACCCTTATCTATAACTAAAAGCTTTCCTGTGGTTCTTGAAATAAATCTGTTAATGTCCTTACAGCAACAGTAATTTGGGGAAAAACTGCTTTCTGTAGGTCTGAATTTACACATAATGCAAATATGTTGATTAGTTTCTGTGTAAATATCTTCAGTTTTAGCTGAAAAAGTGCTCAGAACTGCTGTTACAGCATTACCATAATTATATACTAATGGTTACAATATTTCAGGAATAGAGTTTAGGGTAACATTCAATTGTGCATAATAGCCTCTTGTGTTGAGTAATACTAAGCGTATCGTCTTCAAACTACATGGGCTACTACTGTCTACTTTTCAAATGGTGCTCGTCTGACTTTTTAATTAATTAAATTAGTTACAAGTATCATAGAACAAAAGATATCAAAAATATTGAACACTACTTTTTTTCCCCTTTATATCTTTGCCCCACATTTTTTAAGAAAGGCTAATTTGACCAACATTTATCAAACTCAGTACAATTTTTATTAAAGTGAGTAAAATTAAATGAACTCCAGGTGTCGTTTTGATAAAAGTTAAAGACGAATTATAGCACACTTACTTGTGAGAGGCGTGCCAATTGCGCATCACTTGCATCATAGTGGGGTTGAACGAGTGAAGTTTATCTCTCATTCTCTTCCTCGCATGGACAAAGGCTTTGTTCCATGGTTTTGGCACTGCTTCCACTCTGACAATGAAAGATAACAAAAGGACTGTAAGGAATCCCCTTCACACAAAATATATGACTTATAGTTCTAAAGGCTTCCACTGACTGCTTATCGAAACGCCAGTTTTGATCCAAGCAAAACAAGAAATCTCTATGTCGCCTGATTGTGAAAATCTTGTGAAACAGCATAAGTAAAGGAAGGACACTTCAAAAGCTAAAACAATGTCCAACCATAAATCAGTTTCAAATATTGTATAAAAATATTGTAGAAAAATATGATTTTCATGAGGTACGGGGACAAAGAGAAGGTCTGACAATCATCAGCCATGTACAGGGGCTACTGTTTATACGTATATATGGTTACTTAATTTTTCTTAGTTTATCTTACCCATTTTTTCTGTAAATAATAATGTAAAATTGTAGATATTTATTTTGGGGCATGTGAGTATATGCATATATGCTAAATTTATTAGTGTAGGGGTTTAAATTAATAAGGAAGCTGGTTCACTATAAATCAGTGACATATGGAGAAGGGGTGGGATTAAATAGGTTTGTACTTCTCACTCCTTCTTGAATATGCAAACCAAGTCATTTTGTCTTTGACCATTTCTTTTGCTTTATGATCTTGATTATCTGTGAATATTATCTTTTTTTTGTCTGTCTGCTGTATAATCGCTTCTCTATTTCCTTTTTTTACATGATTGAAATAGATCAAATTAAAATTTAAAAAAATAAACACGCAGCATTCTCTGTCATGTCCTGCTGACTTACTCAAGTCTGTGTGGGGGCGGGACTTTAACCTCGTCCTCGTTGTCCTCCTCTGAACCTCTGAATGTATATTTCACTGCAATCACACACAAAAGACATTTAAAAAAACTATATCATATTACCACATTCTTATGCATTACACATTATCCAGTCACTAAATATTTTTTGGGTAACACTGCTAGTTTGTAAAACCTGAAGTATATTAAAATAATTACAGATTGCTGTCTTGACGCTGAGCAGGTAGTCCTCCTTAATCTCATCAACCAGCAGCTCCAGCGGTGCGCTGAGGCTCCTCAGGCGCCGGGGGACCATCCTCTGAATGTTCTTCAGCCAACAGTCCTCCAGAGGAGCCACGCTCTCCAGGTCTATGCCTTTCTGGATGTAGTAGTTATACCTCTGAATAGAGGGATAGAATATTATGGGATATTATTAACATTGACATTTTAAACAAAAAATACCTGACATAATTTTATTTTTTATTTGTTTTTGGTGACAGTGCTGATTACTGGATGATGGCAAAATATCTACATCCATGACCTCATTGAGAGTCAGCTTTGATTTTTATCGAGCATATGATTTTAAGGGTAAATATTCATATCCACTGTTGACCTTTTGAGAACTGAACAAATTAGCTTTATTTTTTCAGAAACACCGAAGGATGGCAATGAGCCATGAGAGAAGAAATTGTCCCAAAACTACCAAGAAATACATGAAAATTAGTATTTAAAGAAAAAATTACATAACAATTTAAAATTAAATTACTTTTTTAAACAAGGAAATTACCTTAAAAAGATGCTTACAATGAATAATAATTCTGTAACATAATTTCAAATGTGTAATTATGATAACTATGAATATATTTTCCCCTTGCTTTTTTGCTTTTTCCCTGGATATTTCTAAAAAAAATATTTTCTAAGTCTACTTATTTCTTTCAATTCTTGGGACATTTCTATTTTTTTGTTTTTGAAGGACATCACATCAATTTGCTCAGGGTTCAGAACTTGTAAGGGCGTCTGTAAGCTGCACAAAAAAGGTGGTGTTGCTCCAGGTTTTAAAGGGTTAGTTATAACACGGGTTTATTGATTTTACGTGAAGACAAAAGACTGCACTGAAAGGGAAAGATACCTAGCAACTGCCACAACTGAGACCGACAAAACTAAACAGTGATTAAATGCTACCATATCAAGTGTCTTGAAAGACTATGTGAAAGTAAGATGTGCACAATGTCTTCAATATGAGCACCCATGAAAAAAGAGGGCCAGTGGTATTATATATGGTATCAAGATTATTTTGCATTTTACCATTTCACGATTATTCTTTGCTGTGGATTTGGAGGGGCCACATGAAGGAGAGTCCTCTTCCTCCTCCTGGCTACAAAGAGTCAAAGAAAAGGCAAAACAGGAGTTACAACAATTGCCACTTTATGATAAACACAATATTTCCACCCCTAAGCAGTGTGATATAACAGCGGTGTAACTGTTTACAGTACAAAGATTTCTTTTGACAAGACAAAATTTAAATGTTATTGTTGAAGTTAGTCATGTGCTTCTAGTGCTTCCAGACCACATGGAGGACACACTGATGTTGAAATGACTAAATACATAAAAGAAATGTCATGATGGATGATTTAATCTTCACAAAAATAGAGTAACTCACCATATGAATTTAACCAGAGTTTCACGGAGATTCTTGCGCTTTTTAATGAGCTGCGTGCGGCTGCTGCTGAAGCGCTTGGAGGTCCCATGGATCCGCACGGCCCTCCTGCTCTGGAGCAGGTTCTGGCCCCTGCCATAACTTGGTCTACTGTCCGCACCATCAAACTCATCTCCTACAACACACACAGGGCAGATAGTTCAAACAGAATTGTAATATAGGCTCCCTTGTAAAAAAAAATGGAAAAAAAATATCAGTATCTCAGAATATGTGATCATGATATGTGATTTGAGTAAGGATAATCTATTTCATCTTTTATCTCATTTAAAGTTGTAAGGTACTGTACTTTATTTATGAGTAGTGGAGAGGCTGGGGAGCAGCTTCATTTGTTTTTATACATCCTGAACCTCCACGCTCTAACAAAGAGTTTTCCATGAACCTCCCCGAGTGACTGGGGAGAAAATGCATGAGCCTCTCTCCACCATAAATAACCATATTTCACAGTTGCGGACTATGATAAATGGTGTGATTTTTTTTTGGTTTGTTTATTTTTTGAAAACATGCCTTTAAAACCCACTTGCTGGTGTTGTTGTTCTGAGAATATTTAAAATAAATACAAAACAGTTTAGTTTTCTTGTGCTGCGTTCAGGCGCCTCTCACAGGCTATTTGAGCCTTTGAGACTTGAGCAAATTGGTTTGATTTCATTTCAGAAAAGGCAACGACCAACTTGGCAAGAAATGTCCAACAAGTTGCAAGAAATTTAGTAAAAGGTGACAAGAAAATTTCCTAATAATTAGCTTTGAAAGAGGAGGGGAGGATTATTGTAAAATTATCCAAAAATATGGGAGAAATGTACAGAAAGTTATGTATGTTATAATAATTTTACATTTGAGATAATGTTACAGAAACTATATAAGAATATATATAAAACGTTTTTTTTATTTTCAGTACTTTTTTCAGGCTTTTTGTTTTTATTATTATTATATCAGTGCTTTTTTGTAACTATTTCACTATTTTTGGCTAATTTTAATTTTTGTCTCATTAAGTTGTATGTTGCCTTCTACCCGTATTTAAAAGAAAATTCAAGCCAATTTGCTTAGGTTTAACAAAAATAATTAATTTAATGTATTTATGACTTAATTGTTTAATTAATTTGACTAAATCAAAAAACATGATCCCTCCCACAATAAACTCACTTCTCTCAGCTGTAGCAGTTCCTTGAGGTCTCTGGAGGAGAGGATACAGAGAAAATGTGGGCTTTGTGTCCATCCACGGCTGTTTTCTGTGGACCTGGACAATGGACAGTGGACAGTTAACTCCTCGGTTGGTGATTTTTTGACACAAATAAGTTGAGAGAGAAAAAAACATGCGACCGAAAAACTTAGAAAATAGTACTGAGTGACATGGATGCGCACGACACCGGGCTTTTTCAGTTTTACTGTCAAGTTTCCACATAAACGGCACAGAAAGTGTTTGCTCGTGTCACGGTCAGTAAAGCGAACGTTAAATAAGCGGAAGTTAATACGGTCGGTTCAAAGTTTTTACGCTAACAAAGCACGTAGTGTTGTCTAAACTTACCTGTGGTGGAATTGGTGGAAAGAAGTCGTGACTATCGGTAAATTCAGCTTTCTTCCTGACGGAACTCATTTTGGTACTTTAGTTATCATAAGCTAACGCTAGCTCTTTCACTTGTGTTGTTGCTAGGGCCGTTGCTAAGGAAGCAAAAGAGTACTCGCGTGAACTCCTCAGCACCAGCAAGAGTTACCGTCAAAGGAATGTTAATATTTGTTAATCAGTAATTAGCACATTCGTAAGCCCCTAATACAGTTTAATTTCTGTATATATTTCAAAAAGCGCAACGTTAAATTTAAGGGTGACTAAACTGTTTCTGTCGTGACTTGAGTACCAGTTTCCCTTAACTAAGGGGCTGTTCTTTATTTATCAGGGGAGGGGGGGTTGCCGGACAATTTTTTTTTTTGGCTTCAACCCTGAAGCTGAAAAAGGCCTTTGTCATGCATGCAGGAGAGCAGAATTTAATGTTTATTTTTACAGGATTTTTGTTTCAGTGACATTTTGTTTTTGATGAAATATCACAATTTTAAGCTTATATTTGATTACGGTTCTTGATAAAAGCCTTGTGTTAAAGGACCCTCATACAATAATTTGTTTTCACAGTTTCTGGCTATGATAAATGATGTAATTGCCATGAGTTTAAACAGAGCCTACCTTTCTAACCCACTTACAGGTTTGGGGGTTATTTTAAATAAATACAAAATACAACCATTTAAAGCTGAATGTCCCTCCCCTAAGCCAAATCATTAACATGACTCCGTCCCAGTACTTAAAAATATATATAATTGAATTGCCTCCCCCATTTTGCAACACCCCCTACCCTATCATAAGTAATGAACAGTCCCTAAACTTGCTGCTCAACTTCAGAAGGAAAAAAAATAACAAAATAAAATAAGTGGAGGGAATTTGTTAAATTTTTGGAGAACATTTTTATTTGGCATTAAAATGTAAGCTGACAACAAATGTTACAGTCATTTACAGTCTCAATTCAAAACAGAGAAAAACAAAAACGCTTCATAAATTTTCCAGCTACTAAATAATTTAAACAGACAACAGATAAACAGCAATATTAGTAAAGTCCAAATTCTTGGCTCAACTTTATATAGTAACAAGTCAACAACATTTTTTTAGCATGGCTACCATAAAATCTATGGAAGACTAGAATGTAAGTCGACAAAATGTAATGTGGTTATGGTGTAAAAATAATTTTTCCACGTCTTGCTGAATTTTTAGCTCTATAAAAATGCTATTTCACTCTGCACGAGAACCACATGGGGACCTAAGGGTACGTAAAGGCATGTTCATCAAGTTGTATAAAAAAGAAATCCTGGAGACAGATGTAATCCACGCAGTTACGATGTGTGAGAGTATTTAAAATATTGAGACTGAAGATATCTTAAATAATGGTAAATCTAAGAGTGGTCAAAAGATGTACCCACTGCTTCAGTAACTAAAGTCAAGGTTTCCTTGAGCAAAGAACTTTATTTCTCATGTGCCTTACTTGGATGCTGTTTTCCCCCAAAGAATCAGCTGCTTCAGTTAAATGGTTTAGCTGTCCACACA
Organism: Plectropomus leopardus; assembly: GCF_026936395.1. Classification (NCBI taxonomy): domain Eukaryota; kingdom Metazoa; phylum Chordata; class Actinopteri; order Perciformes; family Serranidae; genus Plectropomus; species Plectropomus leopardus. The sequence goes on from NC_142185.1 coordinate 8,987,083, forward strand.
AAACCTTTTTGTATTTTGGGTTCTTCCAGGTGCGAATATATATAAAAGTCTGTAACTGTTCTTTAATATGTAATGACTCCCCTTGACTGCTGCAACAAACAAACTTGCGTTTTCATTTATTTCCAACCTGTAAAATATTAAATAAAAACTATCAATATAAATATTTACAAAAAAAAAATACAAAAGGATGATTGGCTTCCATATCAACTGAAAAACCAAACGTATCCAAATTAAAGAAATTACCTTGTTTCATGTTACAAAGATGTCATTTGGAATATAAATGCTTAGCAATAGCATTATTATTCGGGATCATTTGGTTTCTGCTTGTCAAGAAACTATATTTAATTCATCAGAGTAGGCGGTTGGGTGAGGGGACTGGAGTGTGGAATATATATAGATATATATATATATATATATGAAGTGCTGCGTTTGGAAAACCCAACTCTGGTCCACAATGATAAAGAAGACAAAGAAGTGTGCAACTCGTCCAGCATTTATCTGGCTTGCATTTGGCCTTGGCTGTTGAGCTGCTCTGAAAACACAAGTTTTTACAGCTCTACCCTTTAGCTTTATTTCTTCAGCCCCGGCAGTGTGAGCTCAAACCTGAAGAGAAGAGAGAAAATATTCATCGAATTATGTTTGAAGTAAACCAGCTATTTGTTTTCCCACAAACATTTCTATATATTATTACTGACAGAAACATTTATGACAATAGGAAGTATTTCACTTCAGCTCAGAATACTTAAGCTACTGTTTTCTCCAAATCATGGAAAAAGAAAATAAACTGGCCCCCATACCATTCTGTGATGCCTTTGGTTAAATCCAACTGTGATAGATCTATCAAAACCTGTGGAGAGGAGCACAACCAGAATACTCTGTCAGACTGCAAAAGCGTGACATCCATAGCAACCAAGACATTGGTTTTGCAATATACTATATGTATAAAATAAACCTTTACAACATTGAACAATAATGACTTTGTACTTTTGTCTCACCAGCAAAACAACATAAAGCATTTCAAACTTGTGTCAGGAATGAAAAGTCACAGTCTGTCACAGACAGGATTACCCACCATGCCAATGTCCTTTCTCTCCCGTGAGTGGAACATCTTGCCATTTTTTACTGACACATCCAGCTTCCTGGTTTGTGCTTCTTCAAGTGACACATCAAATTCAAACCTGTGATGAAAGAGAAAGAAACAAGTTTCAGTCACTGAACATTGAGCTGTATGTGACATTCAGAGCATTAATATAGCAGCAAATAACTATTGCTATGTCATAATATAGTGAAGTAATGGTGTCCAGCGTGGAGAATGAAGTAACACTCACTGTTTATGTTAAAATCGGATTTTTCTGTTCTTTGTTTGTAGTAGGCTGTCCAGCCACGCATGCATGCTGGTGTATCTGAGTCCCTTTGTGTGTTTACTACTGGCTAGCTAACCGCCAATGTGCACTGTGCCAGTGTGGTGGCACTGATAACAGTGTCCTTGCCCGCACTGGCGAAGCAGCATTATCGTGCAAGTGTAACGTTTATGTTCTTATCCCCCCAGTTAACCATGTCAGCTCTGTCTGCACTGTTGCAATTGTTAGCACTGTTAGCACCATTAGCTACTAACTCCTGGCTCAGCCACCTCCATGTTCAGAACCAAACGCAGGCAATCCCGGCTTAAACTCTGAATCATAGACATGCTCTGAATGTTACTTACAGCATCTTTAAGGAATTACTTAATGTTAATAAGAAGAAATGTTTTTTTCATACAGATGTGTGATGTAGTTTGTATCCAGGAAGCTTACTTGTGATTGAAGACAGGATTGACTGTCCTCTTCTTGACTTGTGTCCTCTTGCGGTGAATCCAGGATTGGTCAGGGAGAAAATACAGGCGGACATAAGAGTCGGTGCCACTCTCACTAAAGCGGAATAAGTTCCTGCAGGAAACAGGTGCACATAGCGGGTTACTGTAGGTGGTGAGCTATATGAAATAATAAGGAAAATCAGCTATTTTTTTCTTTTCTAATGTTGGTTTCAGTGATTTAAACAAAGGAAATACTGACTATATGGGTACTCAACACTAATCCTATTTTGATGATCTGAGGACTGAAAAAAGAAATTATATTAGTTAGTTTTTTTCTTCAGAGCTGTTCTGATACCAGTACCAGCATTACAAATTTATTATATACTGCCTAAAATGCTACTCTGAGTATTTGTGAGTACCACTCTGCATTGATCCCATACCATGTCATTTTGACCCGAGCAATGCCACAAAATAATGACAGCAATAATTTCACGTCTCTTCTGTCCGTCAATGCAGCACAGAGAGAACTCAAAGTGAGATCTTTTTTTTGCCACAGCAGCGTCTTGTGAAGTTTGATTCAGGTGGTGAATAATTGATCAGTAAATCATCAGATTGATGGAGAAGAGGAGCAGCTGCTGCAGAGGCCAGTGAATACAAACTTTTAGACCCAGCGCAATTAACGATTAAGTTTCACCTTGACTGCACCTGGCATTCTGCTGCTCCGTTTGTACCCAGAGTATGCTCTGCATTCTGGGAGTGTGGTGCAATGAATAATGTATAAAATGTTGATTTTTGTTTCCTGAGATCTTAAATGTATGCAAAACTGAGATGAGCAGGTGGTATATTCCTGTTCAATATTGGTGCTGCTAGGTAACTAGTGAGGCTGGATGTTTCCTCTGTACCTGCAGGAGTTAACCAGGACAATGAGTTTGTTCCTCAGGGTGGCATAGCGCAACGTCAGCTGGATCTCTCCAAATGAACCCTGATGTTTCCTGATGGCCCTATAATAATAAAAACAACATTTGTAAATGTCACTTTCATTACCAAACTCTTAAAAAGGTCAAAGGTCAGTGCACTAAAGGTCTGAAAAAGACAAAACCATAGACTCACTCTGGATATGAGGCCCCTTCTGAAACGTCGAAACGTGACGAAGCCATGGAGTTCTCTGACAGCAGGCTGTGGGAGTCATACCGACGCATGTTCGGCGTAGAAGAGGGTGACCGCCAGGTTTCATCTGGGCCATTCTGGTTTTCGGCCAGTCGGGTCGGAGATACGGATTGGGCAGCGGGGACGGTGTTGGGGGATAGTGCAGCAGACGATGCAGCGTTCGGAGTAGCCAAAGAGGCGTTAGCTTCTTGGTTAGTCCGTGCCCTTAGTTGTTTGTCTTCTGGAGGATTCAGGACAATCTTGGGTGGTGGCTTTTCAATAGCAAGAACCTATTGTGGGATTGAGGACATGACTAATGTCAGTGACACAATGTAAAAACATCAATGTAACAGAGCTCACATGCAGGATTTCATGATCTAGTTAGAACATCTGAGTTAAAAAAAAGTACATAGCAGCATTCAGGTCCTTTATTTAAGAAACAGTACTAACACCGTGAAAATACTCAATAATGTTACAAGTAAAGGCCTGAATTAAAATGGTGCTTATTTAAAAGTAACTAAGTATAATCAGGAAGTATAAAAAGCAAAAGTACCCAATGCAGAAAAAAAACAAATAAAAAACAACACATCCAAAATAAAAAATCAAAATTATTATTAAAATAATAGAAAAACATCCCAAACCCCATATTATTAAATATGAATACCTAAGACTTCAGAATTAATTAATTAATAGACAAAAACTCACATACTACCACTTAAAATAATACCCCAAAAAGCTTAAAATAAAAAAATAATAATATTAAACAGAGAAAGCCTGAAATGTTTATCAAAATAGTTGGCAATTAATTTACTGTGAAACAACTGATAGATAAATCAAGTAATTGTTGCATCTGTATTTGTATAAACTGTTTCATTACTTTAATTCCATCTATAACAAACATCATATTTTATGAACTCTTTTTATGCAAAAATCTTAATTTGTTAATTAACCAAAGTGTTCAGATAAATGTAGTGAAGTTAAAAAGTACAATATTTCCCCTTGAAATGTAGAGACGTTGAAGTATAGAGCAGCATGAAAATAAAATACTCAGGTAAAGTATAAGTACCTTGACTTTATACTGAAGTACAGTACTTGAGTAAATTTACTCAGTACACATGAACAATATATTTTTTTTTTAATGATATCCGATACCGATATTGATTTCTTTATTGATCGATATTGATATCTTTCAGTGATATCAATATTGTCTCTTCTGCAGTGGAATTAACATCATAGTATGCATACTGTTATCATGAAGGCCCACCAGCAGATGAAAATAAAATATATTTACACTTTTCAATGTGAGTTATGTTCATTCATTGTGCAAAATAAGAAAAAGCATGCTGGCCCGTTCCTATAGTTTATTTCAAAGGCCAACATCGGCCGATCGCGATGATGTACCGATGTTATCGTGCATCCATATTGTGTACCCACCCTGAGAGTTGCTTTCAGCTTGATCTGGCTGTTTGCTCCGGAGCGCTCGAGCGGGACGCGCTGGTCGAAAGTCATATCAGAGGCTTGGAGGAGGCGACTCAGAGGCAAGTTGAGAACTCCGAGCTGATTCTTTTTCTCATGCTCTTTGACCTGGAGAGCACAAATAAAACTATTAAAGCAGTGAATGGAAAAGGTTTTAGAAGAAGTCCAGTTTTCTAACATTTACTCTTTTTTAAGTCAAGTTAAGGTAATCGTCTTTTGTCAGGGATGAATGCATAAAGTAGACCATCTCAGAGGTCTGATCACTGTTCCGCTACACCACATTCTCTAATATGAAATCAAAACAGAAAAATATGAATTTTGTGTGCAACATAAAATGACAAACCTGAACCACGAGCTGCTGTGTTCTAACACTGTGCACAAAGAAGGTGAAGCCCTCCTCCCATTTCGGGTCTTTATTTGAGAACACAACCTGTGGAAACAGAAGACGGGGACAAGAAATAATTACAGCTGAAAGGGTTTCATTGCAAAGACGTTTAGTGACAATTTCGCAAGGCAGAAGTGTTGATTTGAAACGTCTGACAGTTGCCAGTCTGCCGTCTTGTACAGTGCTAACATACATGAAAACATTAGTTAAGAGATACTGTATTAATTCAACGACTTGAAGGGAAACTGGTGTAGCGCAGTGATAAAGTGTGAGCCGTACCTTGCTTTTCTGGATGTCTTCATCAATGGAAAACTCCACATAGGAGTTTGGAGCAGCAGTTCTCTTTGTGAGCTGGAAACAAAGTAAACCAGTGAGGCGGGAAATGTTTTCATACAACACTGACTCAGGAAACCTCAGGAACAATGAGGAATATATTAATACATTGTGACAGTAAATTAGCATGAAACATTGATCATTTATTGCCATTTTTCTATTGCTGCTAGTCAGTCAGGCAGGATTTACACACGTGTGCTGGGGTTCGCTGATGAGAGCTTGGACTCTGACCTCTGTGGGTCATGTTAAATATGTTACACATTTATATGATGATGCTGAAACTATGTCACATGAAAGATGTGTTAAGCGTGCGCCATGTGACATTTTGGGATAAGTGACCACGTGTAAGGATCAGAGAACCAGTTCTGTAAGACTTACTCTGTGCATTATATTTTTCATCAAACCCATCAAATGCTTTCTGGGTTTCTTCCCAAGAGCTGATTGTTTGCAGGCAAATTCCACCACATTTTTTATAGCAACTGTACTGCTCAGCAAAGTGACAATGATCACAGGCATAGCACCAAATTCTGGGCCTTATGCATAAAGCAGCGAATAGAAATATGTACGAGAAATCTTTGTCTCGTGTGCTGTCGAGGTGATAAATGATACGGGGATTCATACCTGGGTTAGTGGGTGGTGCTCCTGAGAGGTTTTTGCACGGCATTATAACTCTAAATGAGTATTTATTTATTGTAAATTCCATCTGCTCAAATGTGTATCACATTGTGTGTATCATTTCTATACTTTTTACATGGAATGTCTTGTTTTTATTTTATGTTTTAATGTTTTTAGGACTCTTTTATGTATTTTATAGTGAAACTGAAGGCACATGTCCACATAAATTCTTAAATAAGCAGTCTCTGTGCTAAAAAAAATACAAAAACTGATAACTTTTTAAAGTTAAAATAATTAGTATCTTTTTACAGTGTATTATTATGATTACATTTGGTGATTTTTTTCCAGACAACATAGTTACCTGTTATGGTGAAGCAGGTTTTAAATTCTTTTATCAATACATTGTGGCCCCCTCAATATAATCATGGCCTTGCTCCACCATAAATAACCAGATTTTAACGTTTCTGGCTATGACAAAAAGGAGTGATTTAGGAGATTTCTTGAGAAAACATGCATTCCAAACCCATGGATTTGGGGTTCAGAGGGTATTTAAATTAAATACAAATTACAACCATTTGAAGTTGAATGTCCCATCACTACGAAAGTGGATTGCTTCTTTTGTACCATCCTCTCCCGTCTCATAAATAACCAACAGTCCCTATGTTCTGCAAATGAACCAACCAAGCTTAAAAAAGTTTTTTTGTAGTACTCCTCAATTACGTTATGCTATAACCACAATGGAGCTCAAAATAATGACACCTTAAAATGACATGTATATATGTCTGTATTTTCTTTCTTTCTATTGCCCGCTTATTTAATTTCTGCACATATATAGTTTTAGTTTTGGTTTTTTTTGCCTGTTTTTCTATTGTCTTTTGTCCTTTTACTATTTGCATCGTGGGCATGGAGAGAAATACAATTTCAATTCCTGTATGTCTAACAAACATGTCAGAACTGACAATAAAGATGACTTTGACTTTGAATGTAGTGCTCACACATCCCCGTGTTTTCACACACTGACCAGCAGAGGGCATTCAGAGGCAATAGCTGCTGCTGACAGTGGGCGTTAGGTGCAGCAATAGCAGGAGATCCTGTATTGTAAGTGTGATGGATTTGTTTGGCAGCTCTATGTTAAAAGTGTCCTCAAAAAATTCCTGTAATTTGATTTCAGTTGCCTTCATTTTGAGTGGGTCAAATGTTTGGCACAGAAACTGCAAAGCAATCATTTATTGATTCGTCCCACTCAGAAATCTCACTATCCTAAAATCTATCAGCATATATTTACAGTAGATCCAGTAAACGTTTCATCTGGGAATCTCACCCTGAACAACCCTCTGAGTGAAGGCAGAGATGTATCAACAGACACCAGCTGGTTGTAACACACCCACAAAAAATGACAGGCATGCACCAAGCAAACGGGAAATACCAGCTACGCACAGGGACAAATACACCCGCAGCGCTATCAGAAAACATCTGATCTGAATGAGGCTTTTGTCTGACATCGACACATGAAATGACTGTCAAACAGTAATGCAGTGAGGAGAAGCTACATTACTGCCTGGTTTAACACTAAAAGAATAAACATGGGCTTTTAAGAGGCAGTCAAGAAACTTAAAATTTTCATGTCAGGTTTCCATGAGCTGTCTGACAACCCCTTACACATTAGGCCTAAAGCATTCCTATGCAGTCTATACAAAAGCTGTGTGATTACAAAAAACTGACTTAAATGAAGATGGTGTGTGTGTGTTTGAGATGTATGAAAATACTTGTGTCTCTCGTTCACACCTTATAGGGAACGTCCAGTGATTAAACGTTTGTACAAACTGGTTATGTTGGAAAAGGGGTTGGGCCTCTGCATACCACACAGCCATGGATTAATCACTCTCATATGTCAAATCAAGTACAATATAACAAAATTTTAGCTACGCCATGCCAATGATTAAGCTGGTGCTCGAGAATAAATTAAGCTGGTGTTCCAGAATAAAAATATAAACATGGGCTTATATATATATATATATATATATATATATATATATATATATATATATATATATATATATTCTTTCTAGACGGTTTGAGTTTGCACCTTGTAATTTTACGTTACTGTTTTTTAACCTTGTTTTTTTAATCATACTTGGCACTTTGTTTTTTATTATCTAATATTTTAATATTTTTATATTTGTAATTATTTTTTTTACTATTGTATTGCTATTTTGCTGCTTATCTGTACCTTATACTGTAGCTGCTGTAACACTGTGAATTTCCCCACTGTGGGACTAATAAAGGATTATCTTATCTTATCTTATGAGAACCACAAAACACACAAGTAGGTTTGAAAAGCACATTTTCTTTAAAAAATCTCCAAAATCATACCATTTATCATATCCAAACACTGTGAAATATGGTTATCTATGGTGGAGGGAGGGTCACGCTTTTTCTCTCAATCATTCTGGGAGGCTCAAGGAAAAATATTTGTAGCTCCGGGTCATGACATAAAAAAACAAAATTGCATCACAGCCACCCCACTACTCTGATTAATACAGTGCAGTCCCTCATTAGGAAGAACAACTAACATACAGCACACAGACTATATGACTAAAATAAACCATTCAAACTACAACAAAGTTGGTCTAGGGTTGCTAAGGCCAATCTAGCTCCTTCTTTTAGCAACTACTGAAGAGTGAGGGCATCTTACCCGAGCTTCCTTCGAGTGCTTCCCATGTTTGTGGTGCTCACCGATCTCCTTGCGGTCTTTCTGGAGACAGACACAAGTTTGCACATCAGCACATTTGTCCATGCATGTTTCATCATCTGCTCTTAACAACAACGGTCCCCATTACGGGCCACTTACTGGCAGGTTTGAGGCGTTGTCCAGATACACAGAGAGCATAGCACAAGCAAGGCCGTCCGAAGACTGAAAGAGAGCGATGGAAAAGAGCAGTAGATGACTTACAAAACTAACTGCCGAGCCAAAAACTCAAGTTACACAGAGGGGCGACCAACAGTTATGATATATGATAACACTGAATATAAATGTTAAGTAACACTGAGCCTACCTCTCTCAGCAGGCTGGGGTCGGTCTGAAGTGAAAACCACTGGAGCTTGAGATGAACTTCTCCACTCTGGACCGCTTCCAGAGGAAACCACTGCAACAGCAAGAAAGAGTCATTCATCAACCACACATCCATACAAAGACTGTATTTAAATAGAGAAGTTAGGAAAATAGTTTAAATACATTATTTAAACTTTTTTACCCCCATTCTTATAACTCCTGCTGCTGCACATTCACAAGATATTTCACAAAGAATTAAAACAGTGGGAAACAGTAGACTGTAATGTCCTGTATTGCTGACAATCAGTTTGTGAGTGCAAGTTTTTTTCTTATTTCTGAGAAAATACGGTAGTTTAGGCACAAAATTGCAATTATTTTTATACTGTTATTTCATTATCAAAACTGCTTTTAGTGTGTGAATAATGTGTGTATTTTTATGTTGTGTGTATTTGCGTGTACTCCACTTTAAGATCTTTAATGACTTATGTAAAGTGCCTGAGAACTGTGAAAAGCATTCTAGGAATAAAATGTAATATTAATATTAATATCACAAGTGCATTATTTCAATATAAAGATAACAATGCTCAGTCTCTTGTGATAACACATAATTTACCTCGACTCTCCACAGGACAAAAGGCGGATTTCTCATGATAACGACAATTTATCACAAGAAAATAACTTGATTTCTCAAGGATGAAGATGATTATGAATAGATAAAAAATACGTGTCTGGGCTTCTTAAATATTGAGCTGCTAGGAAAGTTATTTGTGATAGGAAAACTCTCTGCTCTTTCTGCCTCTGTTAGACTCTGAGGTACAGTCTGATGCACCGATTAATAACAGGCAGGCAGATTTTTTTATTTCCAGAATATATCAGTTGCTACATTTGTCAAGAGCCATCTATACACACTGGCATGGTAACCCTGATCTGTAATAAACATAGGTAATAAGAGGAAAATGATGTTTTGCTTTATATTGATCATGGCTTAATTACGTCATTATCTTGAGATAATTAAATAGTACATTTGTAATCTCAAAATAAAAAATTATTGCAAGCAGAGCTGTTTTTGGCTTCCATACAAATGGCTTTGTTAAGTGTATCCACAATGTAAAATATACACTCACCTTATCCATTTCTACTTCCTTCTTCACTTCTCCAAAATCAAGGTTAAACCTAGGGTGATAATAAAAAAATAAAAAAATGATGGTGAGTGGCTTAACATTTATGATAAAAATATTTTCAGCACCGATACCACATATAGGCTACTCATATTTCTCCCTATCACTCTCTAAAAACATATTTGTTAAAACCACTGTACTGCATATTTTCAATACAGTAACCATGTTTAGTTATAGAATACCTTACATATTTGACAAACTACGTATGTAGTAAAATGAATGTAATACTCAAACAGCGTCAGCCCCACATGTTGGATAGTTTCTTACGTTCCAAGTTGGTCATCTTTGTCTGTGTCCTCGTCAAATACTTCCACCTCCAGCTCTTGCCCCGGGGCTTCATGGACGACAAACTGCACACAGATGAAGGAAAGATGGATACTATAAAATGTATTTAAGACGAGAAAGTCGATGTTTACATCCATGCCCAAGTTTATCATATGTAATTACATTTCTACAATATCTAAAGAAAACCTTCTGCAGATTACACACATAGAAGGGAACCTTGAGAGTGAGCATTACACCCAAAAGAGTAAGTAACACTGAAATAAAGATTTTCACATATCCTTAAATCACGACTGATATTTTGCATTTTGCCAATTATCCAATTTGTTTTAATGAAAGCCGATAAAATTTATTAATGAAAAAGTGTGAGTATTACACTTAACCAATACCAGGGAGGGCAGTTGCAAAACATGCAAAGAAAGTGTTAGCATGGGAGGAATCTCAGAGAGCTATTTTTATTCATTCATTTTTTATTCAAATTTTCATTGAACTCTATAAAAAGTTGCAGGAAACTTGCTGTATGTGATGTTGAAAGTTTCAGTTTTGATTAAACATTAGCTAAGGGCATTGAAACTAAGTTTTGTGCTGGAGTTTGTTATATTCCAAAATTCTATTTTCATTGTATATTAAATGCATATCAGTTCCAAATATCGGGTCTCATTAAGTACTAATAATTGATATTGGCCCTGAAAAAACAATATTGGTTGACCCCTAGTTGCAAACAGTGATTTTAGTAACTTTTTAATGCAACTTGTGACAAAGTTTGTGTCTTAAGCTTTGTTTTTCACAAACAAGACAATAAGTGATGGGATTTTATCAGGAAAACAGTAAAGATCAATCATGTTCATGTATTTCTCAGCTTATCTAGGGGTTATATGAAGAAGTTATACATGTCCCTGATTTTTTTACCTCATACACTTCATTCCATCTGGGATGCAAATTCTCTTTGATGGTCTTGCTTTTAAAATGTCGGTTGCCCACTCTGAGTGTTGCATAGGGGTCAGATTTTCCTTTCACAATACCCATCATGTACGTGTCCTTCGCCATCAGGTCTCTGGCTTCCAGCAAGTGGACCCTCACCACACCCTAAGGAACAGACAAGGAGAGATTCAAGCAAAAATACTGTCCCACATGACAGAAAAAGAGATGTAGTCTTCACCTGTATAAAACTAGAACTATCACTTTGTCATTTTACACTATTAGATACCTTTTGCAAACATTTAAACCTCAAAAAAATGAGAAAATTAGTTTAACTTTATTTTTCTTTTTTTTCCAAAAATGCATGATTTGAAACTTGGCAAGAAATGTCCCACACACTGCAAAAAAAATATGTAAAATATGACAAGGAAATGACATGAAAATTGGTGGAGGGTGGGGTTTTTTAGATATTATATTTTTAAATTTTGTTAAAGGGAAAAAAAAGAACATAGTGTCTTTTTTTTCCTTAGGTCATTTTCTGTTTTGTTTTTTTTTTTTAAATGTTTTTTCATGTTTTCACTTTTTACAAATTTTTTGTGCCATTTCTTAATACGCTTTTTGTCGTCTTTTTCTTTGTTTGCTTTTTTTTCATTGTTTGTTTGTTTTTCTAAATATTTTTTTTCTTATTTTTAGGTAATTTTCCTCTAACTTTTTACTCATTTCTTGCTAATTTTTTTGGGTTACTTGTCGCCTTTCCTCATGTTTCTGAAAGAGATTACGCCAATTTGCTCAGGTTCCAAAGGGTTAAAAAAGTCCTTCAGTGTTTTGGACATGTTCATCAGAATGAGGCAGACGTGAGGTCACAGTAAGCTTGACTTTCAACTTCCAAAATCTAATCAGTTAATCCTTGAGTCCAAGTGGACATTTGTGCCAAATTTGGAGAAATCCTCTTGAGGCGTTCTTGAGATATCTCATTCACAAAAATGGGACGGATGGACAGACAACCCAAAACATAATGTAAAAAGAGAAACCTACAAGTGTCAAAAAAACACCAACATTTTTAAAAGTTTCTATTTTGCTAGGGGGCTTTTAGACTAAATTTAGTATTTTATTGTGTAAAATGGAATGTGTATCTTACATACTCGAGGTAGCGGGAACCTCATCTGGTCCACTTTGACCTGGTCTATGAGGGGCACACACATGCGATTAGGCAACACCATGAGTGAGGCAATGATGTCCATGATGGTCCCCTCAGACAGCGAGCTGGAAGGTGACAGACGAGATGAGAGAGCTTTATAAAACACTATACAGCTAAATGTTGGGGCGGCCATCGAGACTCCAACAAGAGAGGATTGGGCATTATAGCAGTCGGGGAGTTTTCTGAGGAGTCTGACCTGAAGGCAGGGCTGTCCAAAAGGTTGGTCATTCCAGTCCAGTTTATCTCAAGGGTCTGGAAAGGATTATTTAGAGTTTTAAATTTGTCTCATAACAAAGTTTTGTTAAAGAAAATGAGGCCATAAAAATATCACTCACAGGGCGGCGAATGAAAAAAAAGGTGACTCCTCCCACCAGTGGCGCTTGACCAATGAGAGGCTCCAAAATCACCCTCATCATCCCGCCGAGCTGGAGGATTCAGAACAGTTTTTACAAGACTGGTAAACACATACGATAATAAATATAATGCAGAAAATACAGAAACATGAGATGCTCACTTTAAGTCCTTTGACACCAGCTGTGATAGGCGCCTGCACCTCAGCGTCGATGTCCACATCGCCTTCATAACTGCAAGGTGAACAGTGCTGGTGAGGGAACGCAACACGCACACCCACATGGCTCTTGTTTAGAGCCTAGCATGTTTAGCTACGAAATGACCAAACAGAAGCAGTTCTGATGTGAGAAATGTGTCAGACCGACCTTATATTCATGTCCAGAATGACCTCCCTGTGATCCACTTCATGTGTGTAAGCTTTCATGCCAGTGATCCTGGGAGGCTGGAAATAAAGAAAACATATTAAAGGAAAGTCATAAGCTATCTTTAAAGGACTACTTCAACCCCAAAATGAGGAAATACAGTGCTGTGCTCTGTGTTATGTTAAATTTGTAAAGGATACTTTTTTCTTGCATGTCTCCACAGTGAATGAAAAATTCAAAAATGGAGAAAATTCAAGACATGATTTCATAGGGGCCCCGTGTTCAACAACAGCAAAACTATATCATAACATCCATTTACAAACTGTTACACAACTCGTGGCATAATCCAAGTCTCATTTATCCAGTGTTGTGCTCAGTTTTTCCTAAACGCACATTTTTTAATGAAGATCTGAATGATAAGTGAAATGTTCACTGCAACGACAGACTTCATTGACAAAAACAGTAATTTTACCTCCCTGAACATGAGCTGCTGGTCTACCACTGCCTCGATCTATAGCTTCCAAACTGATCCTTTAAGTCACAAAATTACAGAAACTAAATAACCGATTGAGGCAGCAGTAGACTAGCAGCTCCAGTGTTCAGAGACGTAAAATTACTGTTTTTGAACAAGCAAGGTTGAGGGCACTCGCATCAAGGTCGGGATCAAAAAATCAAACTAAGGCAAGATTCAAACAGAAGATCTGCACAGTGTATTAAAAGCTCCCAGTTATTTAATCTAACAGAGATCTTCATCATCTGAAAATGCCTGACGGGGATCACTGTCAGAGCAAAACGTCACGCTGGAAATGGCCGTATGTTTGTAAAAGTACTAAGCATACAACTGGATAAATGAGACTTGGATCACACTGCACGAGTTGTGTGAGAGTTTGTAAAGTGATGTTTTAAATGTGGACCCCTATGAACTCTATTAGTCAAGAATTTTCTCCAGTTTTGGGAGAAAAGCAAAGTTTTCATCATGAATTCAGGATTACATGAGGTGAGTAACTGATATTTAAATGCTCATTTTGGGGGGGTGAAGTATTTAATGAGACACTGCGCTCTCAGTTTATCATTCATGTGTGAGGACATTTCTGCCTACAGAAAATCACAGGGGTGTGCTTTGCTTTATAAAACATGTCGTCAGTAAAAGATTTGGTCCCTGTTTGACTGAACATAGCAATGCATTTAAATGGCTTTCATCATGCATCAAGTGTCAAAAGCGGACAAATGCAAACTCACCACGTGTCCAAAGTGGACCTTGGTGAAAGTGAACATTTTGAGCGCGGGGCTGGAGAGCCTGACAGACGGCTGGATGTTTTCCTTTAGGAGTTTCTCCATGTACATCCCAAAGAAAGGCCAGGCCTGCTCCAACACCTGAACATGCAAAGCAAAACAGAGCGTGTGAAAACGCCTTGATTCAACACCTTAATCAAACAACACGTGTTATTTTGCTTGCACTTTGAAATACAGGTAATACTTGAAGGCAATATGCATAAAACAGCAGCATTTCTTTTTTAAAAATCGTACCGATGGAAGAAGTTTTAGTTTGTAGGAAAATGAAATGATACAGTTGAAAATTGGTGCATTCTATGTGTTGCTTTCAGTTCATTTATCTCAGAGTCCATATGTCAAAGCATAGCACTGATGAGTTCAGCCTCTGTCCAGCCCTGCTTTTAAATTGAGCCCTTTTGACCTCTACCATAAAGACACACAGTTATGGATGGGAAGTATGCTGTTGAGCCTTTAAAGAGGAGTCAAAAATCAAAAGCACCAGCTCAGTTTAGCAAGTTGGGGTCTCTTCAACCCTAAAAGAGATGCTTAGCGTCATCCCATAAAACTATAACACCCAAAGAAGAAAACTTTATCTTGATACTGTACCTTGTTAACCCAGTCAACTTTCTCAACATCAGAAAAGTGGACCTACGAATAAAAAAAGATTTTGAAGTCAGACGTGGGTCTGTCAGTATTTATCTAACGCAAACAACATGGCAGCATGCACAATGGTGGTGATGGAAGATAAAATCGTGTCAGTAATTATTAATTATCCATCATGCAATTTCTGAGATAGATTAGTGGTGAAATTTGTCATCATGAAATCAGTCAAAAAAAAATAATCAAAAATCAATGCAAGACCGGCAAATTCAGTTCAAACAATTCTGCACATTTTCTGGAAAATTTAAAAAGTTAAAACTTCAAATTTAATTTTTTTTTAAAAAATTACAGCATTCCTTAGTTTTACAAAAAAATGGACACGGAAAAATAAAGTCACAGCAGTATTTGTGATTTAAGGCTTACCAAAGTTTCTTTGCCGCATGGAAACTGTGGACTGTAACAGAGGTTTGGAATCATGCTCTAATAAAGCTCATCTGTCTAAATATCTACCCAAAGTATCATCAGTAAGCTCTGCTTAACCCTTTAAAAACCTGAGCAAACTGGTTTGAATTCTTTAAAAGACACGGAGATAAGTTAATGAGCAACAAAAGAAGAAATTACCAGAATATTTGCAGAAATTTTGGGAAAAGTTTGAGAAAATAACCTGAAAATATGTAAAATAAATTTAAAAATTAATCATAATCATAACACCAATAAGAGAAAAAAAAGAAAATGACCTGGGAAAAGTTCTTCAAAAATATATAATTGTGTAACATAATTTTAAATATGTAATTATGGTCATTATAAATACTTTTTTTCCCTAGACATTTTACCCTAGGTTGTTTAAAATAATTCACAAATTCTATTGATTTCTTGCAATTTGCATAACAATTCTTACAAAGTAAAGGCTTACCCGTAACTCAAGGTACATTTTTAAGACCTACAGAAGGGGTAAAATAAGATCTATTCATATAACAGTTTAACTTTGGGAGAAAATCAAAAATCCACATATTTTCTAATGGAATTCTACATGTATGAAACAAGAGTTTTAGTGTTTAAACCATAGAAAGTATGTCATAATCATTTCTCCGTCACAAAAACAGAGAGTGAGCTGCAAGAAGTGAAGCGTAACCTGATCTGCTGTGTATATGACATTCCTCTGACATTAGAAGAACCCCTCTCACTGTCTCTCCTGTCCCAGTTCCCATGAGTCACTGTGCGAGTGGGTGTGGTGTAACCAAATGCAGAGAAACAAAACCTCATGTGAAAGAGCAGCACGTTTGGCTGGCGTAACCCAGTTCTGAGCGCTGGGAGGTTCAGCCCCAGTCTGGCATGTCATGCAAATACAGTGTCGTGTTGTCAGGGAAACAGAGAGCGTGACATGTCCTACAGTATGGGTTTCGTTTAATGATGTTTAACACAATGTTGCTACCGCTGCACACTAAGTGTTACCTTACTTGACCTGCAAAAAGCTGACAAAATCAGTGACTCCACAAACAGCAAAAACAGGTCCGACAATAAGTTTGGACAGTTTTTTTCAGTGACTGGAATGCTGCCGAGTTGACTAAATGTTGACACCTACAGCAAAAAGTAAAGCTTCTCAGTGACAAACAGCAGAAATCTGTCATTTTACTTTATCGCATATTAGCAAAATACCTCTGGTGGATATGGCTAAGTACATTTACTCAGGTATTGTAATCAGTGCAAATCTGAAGTACTTCTACTTTACTCAAGTATTTTCTTTTCATGTCACTTTCTATTTTATTTACTAGTTACCCTTAATCATTGTGATTTCTACAAAAAAATAGTTTGTAAAATATGCTTTGTTATAAATTACACTTTTTTACAGTTTTCACAAGTACAACTGATTTGAGTCAGTTTATTAATCAATTAATTAATTGAAGATTAACTGGCGGCTATTTTGACAATGGTTAAAGTCATTTTTCATATCCAAACATTACACAGTTCCAGCTTCATAAATGTGACATTTTGCTGCTTTTCCTTTTAATGACCTTAATAACTTTTTAACAGTTTTAACATTAGACTGATAGTTGTGCAAAATAAACACTGTCAAGGTATTTCTCACTATTTTCACTATTTTAACAAACAAAATTATAAATGTAATGGAGCAAATAATTATCAGATAAGTCTATCATGAAAATAGTCATTAGTTGCAGTAGTTGCAATAGTTCAAATGATCAAATGATCTCCACCTCAACCAACTACAACAGCAAAATCCTGCCTTTACATTAAGGGAGAACACTACCTAAATTAACAACTCCAATACGTTATTATCATGGCCGAGAAAAAACACGAGCTCCTCTTTCTCAGATCCAGAGAAGACAGTTTCAAACTTTCAAACAAGGTCATCAAGTGTAAAGTCTGGAGCTGCTTTATAGTCAGTGAATGGGATTGTGTTTGGGTTTTTTTCATACCAAAATTAGTTTGATTCAGTTGTAATGCTCTGAGTTGTGAAACAAAAAATGTACCCAAATACACAAACTTAATTAATTCTGTTAGCCGATCACAATGTACCACATCATCTAAAGTGGACTGTATTAGATCCACGCCCCCTTTTATTCACAGTCCTGAGGCCAGGAGGAAGCAAAGGGTGCATTTTCATCTATAATTCACATTGCTGAAGCACACAATTTATGAAATATTATTAATTACTCATACATGTAAAAAAAATCATATGCAATATTTGACGCTTTTACTCAGGATTTAAATACATAAAAACCCATCCATTTGAGTGAAAGGGATCTCTGAATGTCACTGGAAAATTACTATGGAAATTCTTTTTAAATAGGGAAATACTTGTCTGACTCGATTTTCTAATGATGCAATCTGCTAGTAATGCATCTTTCTTAATTATGTACAATTATATTCATCTATGGAGGCTTTCAACATATTGTATTCAGGAGATTCTTCAAAAATATAAAAATATAAAAATAATGAGGATATTTTAAGTACTTATGACACATATGATATATGAAATATATCTGCAATGCGATTTAAGGCATCACTTTGTTCATTGATACAAATTAAACCATTCATGAAGGAAAAAAATGGTGAAAAAAAGGTCTGTTCAAACCATTTATTGTCATATTTACAAGGCAATTGTTAGGTTTCTGTGTTGAGACCGTCCGTCGAAAGTTGAAAGAACTGAAGAACTTTGAAAGAAAAAAATACTAATAATCATTATTATTTATGAGTGCATTTAGAGTAAAAAAAATCCATCATAACATTTTTGTGAGTGTGCCTGAATATAATTGGGCTAAGTACATTTTCCTGTTAATGCAGGACGTCAGCTTGCTACATGGTATTTTCACAGTGTGGCAGCTTAACTTTAATTCAGGTAAAGTATTTGAATAAATCCTCCATCACAGCACAATACATACCCATGATGCCATCTGTAAGGCGCCCTCCAGCTCCTTATTGACCACATATGTCTCATTGTCCACGAAATCAATGGCGGTTCCGATCCGGGCGTCTTTCCACTGGCGGTTCTTCTTCCACCAGGTGACCATCACCATGCACAGCAGCACCCAGCTGACACTGAGGCCCAGGTATCCTGTCAGGTACACGGGGTACAGCACGACCATGGCTCTGCCGAAGTACGCGAGGAACTCCATGAGGACGCGGTTGACAGCGGCGGAGTTCAGATTGTCTGAGCTGCCGCTGCTCGACAGGCTCTCCCCGAGCCCCGCGCCCTCCCTCGGATACATCTGTCCGGCGGATGCCATGGGGTCGGACTCCCGCTGGAAACCTGCTTCCTGAAGTCCGGAACACTTGTTTTCGCTCCCTTTCTGAACAAGTTTGATGTTTTGCGTATTTCGGTTCACTTTAACATGGCTTTCTGAAGGAAAACAACCCAGGGGAGTTAAGCTAAATGACAACTCCGAGGTGCAGGGCTAAAGTGAACAGTGACAGTCCTAAAACTTCCGCGTTTGAAACTTTGAAAACGCAGGTAGCCTAGGCACACCTGCACCCATGGGTGGGGAATGCAAGCTACAGAAAAGAATTCCACCCCAAAAATACATTCGAAAAAGCAGCTGTGTAATATTGGAGCCTTTTTGGTGTTGTTGCTATTTGCAGTTTTTTTAAAGTCCCATATATATATATATATATATATATATATATATATATATATATATATATATATATATATATATATATATATATATATATATATATATATATATATATATTTCAAATAATTTTCAGGTTTATAGCCTACTTCTATTTTGTGTTCCTGCTTAAATGTGTTTATATGCTTTAAAGTTCATAAAACGCCTTATTTTCCACGTACTGTCTTCCTGAATATACCTGTATTCACACTGTCTGAAACACTATTTATCAAGGTAAAAGATAGATTTAAGTTAAAATTTGTCCTTAAATCCTGCTACATCTTTTGACCAAGATAGGTTCTCAGCAATTTTCAGCATTTTCACGTGAACTGCAAAACATTCCAACAGGAAATACAAAAGGTGTGCTCAGGAATACTCGCTCTGAATGCCGGAGCACACGCTGGAAAAAACTGGACTTTTCGTGTTGGAGCATCGTTGGAACTGTTTTTATTTTTTTTCAAACAGCACTTCTGTCATATTAGTGTTGAGCATCACATTAGAATTATGAATGCAAGCAAAGGGACCCATCTGGAATGATTATGTTTGAGTTTGAAACAGTTTGTGACATCACAAATTCACAAAAATCCAGACGGCTCGTTTAAAGACACAGATCCTAATTACAGATTGTGTTCACTCCTCTGTGGATTGAGCGTTTTGATACTTTCACTGTATTTATAGTGTACCTATGCCTGCTTTATATTAAAGAAATCTGACTTTTTACAATATGGGACCTTTTAAATAAAATTTTGTTGCCTTAAATGTTTTTGTGACCAGCAGTAGTGTAGCCTTCCATTGCTGTGATACAGAAGGACTAGTGTCAACCCTTATATCTCGGACACAGGAGATAATGGTCAGGGAGACTGTATCTGCACAGATGCAGTAAGACCTGCAGATGGAGCCAGACAGTCCAGCAGAGAACTTCATTTCCATAAACCTCTGTGATAACAAGTCTGTGATTTCCTGGCCTCTCTGTAATAAAAACTCACTTAACAACAAGCATATGAATGTTTTTCTAATGAAAAGTAAATGCATTTTTAATCACCTGTTAAACATTAAATTACATTTTTAAAATCTGAAAAGAAAGCTGATCTTAATGTAAAGGCTTGAAAGTTTGACGGGTTTTACACGAGGAAATCATTGCATATTA
This sequence comes from Plectropomus leopardus, assembly GCF_026936395.1. Classification (NCBI taxonomy): domain Eukaryota; kingdom Metazoa; phylum Chordata; class Actinopteri; order Perciformes; family Serranidae; genus Plectropomus; species Plectropomus leopardus. The sequence goes on from NC_142185.1 coordinate 9,007,320, forward strand.
TAGAAATCTAAGAGTGTTTTTCTTTACTGTAATCTTTCTATATTTCCTTGTTTTTATTTTACTTATACCTCCTGGATCTTTATTTTAGAGCAAGATTACACGTTTATAGAAGTGTGAATTACAAGCGAAGCTTATTTCCCTGAACCAAACATCGGTGTCTGAGTTAATGATATCAGAACCTAAGGGTTTGGAATAAATACATTTGACAGGTAAGCTTAGTGTTTTAAGAGAAAATGGCAACCATTATTATTAACAATGGGGGACGTTGGAAGTCCTGTGTTAGTAAAGAGGGGTGATAAGATGTCTCTTTTATTGATTTGTGGGTTTTTTTGGGTATATTCTACATTTTTGTGGTTCCCTTTTATCATGGTATGAAAATTGCTGTTTAACATGTATGTGATTCAACTGATTGTATAAAAGTAGTGAGAAAATAATAGCAATGGGTTTGACATATTCTGCCTTTCAAAAACATATTAGAGGAACTGTAAATCGATATGTAATGACTATTCATTTTACTATGTATGTTGCTCCTATAGACAAATGCTGGACACAAGTTCATAGCTGGAATAATTAACTTTATTATACAAAAAAACAAAACATTGTGCTAGTATGAACTTTTGTGGTACATGTTTGTTAACTGGAACAGCAGTTACCTTTGCAGGTTTCCCCTCAAAACCTAAAGTAATTGTTAACCTGATATATGCATTCCTACACAGGCAAGTGTTTATTATCTTTTATTATCCCATGATTGCCTGTAACAGTGCAGGTGCTTTCCATCAGTCTCACACCAACTGCAAACAGTGTACAAAGCTCAGTGTGATTACCAAGTGCAAAACATATAGGCAACAATTTGTTTCGACAACCCTCTAATTTTCTTTTCCTTCTCTGATTTTATCTCGCACAGTTATTCTGTAGTATGGCAGAGATATTTCAAGGCACTATATGGATCTGACTTCTAATACTTTCTCTTCTGACTCTTGTAAAGAAAGTACGTACTATATTACAGCAATAATTGGCAATTTAAACCAAATACCTCAGAAAAAAAATATCAGCTGACAATTCGTGGCAAACAGCATTTGAAACAACAACTTACAAATGTAAGGAATTATTTTGCTGTCTCAGTTCATGGCTATCACTTGAATGTAATCAAATATTCAGGACAAGCCTGGCTGTCGTGGAAGATAATGTACATGGTGGGTTTGGCCAGGTTGTCTACAACGCTGTCGTACTTCTGAATGGAGACGGGGCCCTTGGCCGGCGGTGTGATCATGTTTCGTTGTCCAGTGGTGAAATCCCCCGTCAGCACTCGACAAAGGTACATGAACTTCTCGCCATTTTGATTAGGCTTGGAGTAGGTGTCTTGAGCAGAGTAACTGGCATTGACAGCAAAGTATGTGCCATTGCCGTAACAAGCAGCTGAAAGTGGAACAGCAGCAGACAGATACTGAGTTAATCCATGAGATACTTCCTTTAATATATTAGGGGTTAGGGTTGCTTTTATCTACACCAAAAACTGTGTCATTTTCAGATGATATTTCAACATGCTACACTATGGCGTTTTTCAACACGCTATGTAAATGACCCTCAAAAGGTAAAGAATTTCTTTCAGTAAGGTAAAGTTAATGCTAAAGTGACTTCCTGTAAGCTATTAATTTGTAACAGAAACAGATCATTACAGCACAGCTAAGAAAATGGAGGGAAACAGAGAAATGTTTGCACGGAAGTTTCTGATGGTTTCTTATTAAAATAAGCACCAGGCGGAAATGAAAACAAGGTATGGCGTGGTATAAAATGTTTTCTTGGTTTTTGGATATGTATTTTACCTTGTGGTAATTAAGTGTAAACTTAAGTGTGTCACTGTCACAGCATTAATTCTAAAAGCTGCTGATGTACATCAGATAATAAGTTATCATCGCTAACACAGATATGCCTAATTCATTAATGTATATATTTGTGTAATTTGCTTTTGTATACATAGTATATTGTTATGTTTCGTGTGTAAGAGCTGATTTTACTTTTTTGTGTTCCTTCAGCTCTTACGTTGCTGAAGGAACACATCAGTACGCTTGACCATAGTTTGGCCTAGGGTTTGCTACACGCTATACTATGGCTTTTTTCAACGTCAATAACAATTACTTTTTCAGATGATTTTTTCACATACTATACTATGAAGGAACTGAGGTAAAGGCAGAATTCATTGTAGGAAGAACAACAACTAGAAAAACAAGAGCTAAATATAACAGAAATTTAACAGAATATTGCTGCACGAGGCCCAAAGTCCCAAACTTTCAACTAAAACTCACCATTCTTTCCTGCGTAACTCCTGTTGAAGCCGTGTTCGTTAATGTAGGCCACAGTGGTGTGACAGGTACCGTGAAAGAGGCGTTTCTCGTTGTTCTGATGCTTGTTTCTCACCTCCATGTCATGCTTCTTGATCTGTAAGCTTTTCCACAACACAGGGTTCTGGATCCTCTCGATCTAAGAGGAGAGAAAAGAGCATTTTTGACAAGACACGTGACAGATAAAACACGATTCATTGCATACAGTGCACGTTAAATGCAGTCTACCTTAATAACGGGTCGTTGGCATGAGGTCTGGAACAGTTTCAGGACTTCGGTGTGCTCTGCTGTCCCAGCCTTAATGGTGATCGCCTGGCATGAGGTGTTGGCTGGCATTGCATCCCAGTGCTCAGGTGTGTCTTGATCTAGAGGCATAATAAAGTTTATTTTAATTATTTCCAGTATCAACAATTTCTTCCCGAAAAAATAGATCTTATCGAAGACACGGGAGGAGAGTTAGGGCAAATAACATGTTTTCTAATTATCAGAGGAGTATGATACCTTTCAGTCTGTCGATGCGCTTTATCTGCAGGGTGTGTCCCTGGCTATCAGTAGCAGGTCCCTTTGGCATAGTGACTGTGTAGTCTTGACCCTGAACTGTAACTTTTACATTCGGTAGCTTCTTTTCCAATGCTTGCTCAAGCTTGAAGTTGGCCTTTGAATCAAAGCTCTGAAACTGAAGCCCCTGCTTCTGGTACTGCCAGTCTACCACTTTGCTCGCCAGCTCCACTTTTGTCTTCTGCTCCTCCTCATCCCTCACTGCCCTCAGCAGCTCATGGATCTCATGGCTGGCTTTGAGCACATCCTTGCTGAGCCCCTCAATGGTGACTGAGACCTGGGATTTCTTGCTCTCTGTCCTTATTGTGACACCCATGGTCTTCTGGATGTCAACGATGCGCTGGTGGTCTGTGTCGGAGAAGCTAAGGATGGTGTTGTCTGAAATGCAGATGCTGTTTTGTTCCTTAGATAACAGGTCGTTGATCCACTTCTTGGCTGCGTCTACTCTTGCCTGCGATTCGCCACAGATGTGGAAGGAAGCGGGGTCAACTTTCAGAGGCTCGATGACAAAATCGCCATCTTTCTGTGGCTTTTCAGGGCTTCCACTATTAAATAATACTGAAAGAACAAAGATCCACATTAGAATAAACTTTTGTGATTATGGATTAAAAAATATTAACACCAAAATGTAGTCTTCACTGTACTTACATTTAATTTTGGAGCCTATGTTTCCCCAGAAGCCTGTTTTATCTTTTGGATCAGTGGCTTCTCTCTGGTGCATGCTGTTGTAGAAATCTTTTAGCATGGGTGGCTGAAAAATAACTATCCGAATGGTCTTCAAGGGGCTGGAAGTGTTTTGGGTCAACACATCAACCACTGCATCCAACATGGCGTCCGCCACCTGCTGTGCCTGCACATTGCCTTGACCTAGAATGGTAGAGCATTAAGTTACAGACTTTTTGCGAAAAATGTGCACAGGTGTGCAGCAGTCCAAAAAGGCAGAATCTGAAAGAAGATACTAAGGATGCTAGAATTTCTGAGCTTTGAACACGACTACATGAAGATAAATATCAAGAAATCACAAAAAATCTCACCTGTGCCAATGGCAGGAAATGAGACAGATGTGTGTGAGTTTTTCTCACACATTTGAAGTGCATCTTTCACAACCCTTTTGATTTTTATTGGGTCCGTCTGTCCAACCAGGTGGAGGATCTTCTTACACTTGAGGTTGCCTGGCTGGGTTAGTATCATGCCTGGGTTGGCCTGGGCACCTAAAAGTGTACACGGTGGATTTGAATGCTTTTGAACCTGGACAAAAATGGGTCTGTGTGTGTGTGTGTGTATTTAGGCCATACTTCATTTTGGAACAATCTTCAGTTATGAATACAGAATTGGAATAAACATTGACTCTTTATCCAAATTAAAATACAAAGCATGAGAATTGTTATAGTGTGTTAACTCTTTGTGTAAATGTTTCCTTACCGAGTTTTTGGCACTCTGCTTCAACAGCCTGACCAGCTGCATCAAGAATGGCCTTCGATACTCCTAGAGGAGGGAAATATGAAAACAAAAATCATTTTTAAATAGATATGAAATACATATATGAATAAATTGAAAGATATGATTACACGTGGCATTCAAGATTATCAACATGATTGAGCATGGGTTTCACATGTCAAATATATTGCCTAAATATTTACATTAAATGTAGAAAAAAAATTATACATATTTTGCATTTTTGAAACACTCCAGTTCATTTACCTGACTTAAGAGAAAATGACTCATTGGAGGAGTTGACGATGACATCAGTGGTCTCCTTGGTTATGTCTCCTGTGACCACCTGTATAACCACACCTCCCATTTTGGTCTCATGCATTCCTGAGCCCGAGACAACTTTAGAGAAGGGGCCTTGAGACACTAAACGAAAACAAATAATTAAGAGTGGTGCAAAAGCCCATTAAGTTAAAGTGAGTAAAACAATACAGTTTTTTTTTCAGATTAGGCTTTGCAATGCTAAGATTTGACTGCTTATTTTTTTAAATAAATCCTTGTGAATTTTTTGGGGTTGTTTTTTTTAGGTGTATAAGTACACTTTTTGAGTGCTTCACTACATAATATGGAGTGGAGCACTCCAGTGTTCAGAAAACTGTTATTGTAGTGCTTACACATTTCTCATTACACATTATATTTTTTCATTGCATATTAAAATGTTGCAACAAGGTTGCCCACCTTGACTTTGTGGAGAACTCATGGGCATCGTACCACCTGAGGCATTTGGGAATTTCTTCATGAATTCATCACCAAAGACCTGGAGACAGAATCACACAGATACTTGTTAACAAAACAGTTACAACATACAGAAGTCACACACTCAGCTGATTGCCTCTTGTAAACTGTGCTATAGTGGAGAGCTATAACTTGTTAACTGTGCTATAGTGGAGAGCTATAACTGGTTAATAATACTGATATGTCATTAAAATTACAATTCTTAAGATTTTCATAAAATCAAATCATAACTATTTATGGTTGGCTTTTTTCTTTGCAACTCTTTACATAGTCATTTTCATGATTAGTGGCAGGGTCTGCCATTCCCATCCAGGATTCACAGGAAAAGATGCATGCATGTAATACAGTGTTACTGTTTCTTTTATGTCATTATTCACAGACTCACAGTTTAATGTTCTGTTTTTGTCAAAGTGGCTGTTCAGTGTTTGCTGCCTCCAGATTTCTGGGGCTTGAAGTATTTGTAGCATTATAATGAACAGAAGTTGCTGTTCCCACCAGTAACAACAGATTTCACCAAATCAACCAGGGCCATAATCTTAAAGATTATAATTTTAAAGGTATACTATGAAGAAATCCTACTGTTGGTTAACAATATTCAAAATACTTTATATATTGTTTTGGGGAAAATTCTGCATAGTATACCTTTAAGTTCATCTCACTGTTAAATTTTTACTTTAGCACAAGGGGCTTGAAAATACTACGAAGCATGTTTTCTGTCCTTACCTTGATAGTTGATGCATCTCCTGAGTAAAGGATGATCACAACCTTCTTCAAGTGCTTAGGTTGTCTCTTGCTAAATGCTAAGATTTCGTCCAAAATCAATGAGGCTGCAAGGTCTTTTGGGAAACCCAGGTTTCCTGTGCCGATGGCAGGGAAGGATATTGAGGTCAGACCACTGTCTTCTGCCTTGTCCAAGCAATCCTTGAAAATGCCACTCAAGGTCTGGAAGGCAAAGCATAAATGATATTAATATCTGGGCACAAAATGTTTAAGATATGACCTGGGACCTCAAACAGAGCAGACAGTAGCTGAAAGCAATATGTCTTGTGTTACACATATTAGTAAAGTAATGTTTTACATTCAGACAATAAAAGAAAAAATGTGTAGGTCTTCCTTAGATCAAAGACTTTTCACCATATTCAGTTCAGAGACATCATTTAACCCATGATATACATAATGGTACACTTTTACCTTTTCAGCTGTGCCTTGTCCTTTGTCCCAATGAGGTGCAACTGCATGAAAGACTTGTTTGCTTATCAGGTTGCAGCCCTCAGTAACAATGACCTCACCAACATTTCCATGAGCCTTATTTGCAGTTACCAACTGCTGAAGATTGGGTCCGGCCGCACCCAAGATGGCATTTGAAACTGCCCCTCTGTTCAGGTTGAGATCTTCAGATGCAGTATTAACGGTCACCTCCGTCTAGGAATGTATTAGCATAATTTTATCAGTCACATGTCCTTCATTCCACAACATCTTAATATTTTAAATCATAGAGCAAACAAATGTCAGTGTCTTAAATATCAGTCAGAAAAGGATCAGTCAAGATCTACAGGACCACATTAAATGCATGGTGATACTATAAAGATAGAGGACAGGGTCAGTAGTATATGCTACATACTCTAGCAATGTGTCGTCCCTATTTAGGAATGTTTCAATCTTAAACTAAAAAAGTAAAGGATGATAAGAAATTTAAATTACCGTGGCATTCTCTATATGTCCTTTCATGAGAGTGACGCCCAAGCCCTCTGAGGTCTGCACTTCAACCAAGCAGTCAGCAGATCCAACATGTTTCACAGTGTCAGACTTGGTGGTTTGCGTAGGGAGATTTGGTTGATTAAGACTAATACCATGATTCCCAAACTCTCGTCTGACAGCTGCTTCCATAGCCTGAACAGTGCTGTCGTCATTGTTCACCAAATGGATCTTCTTCAGGTTGATGTCATCATACTCATCACAGTGCTCCTTCACTGCTTTGATAATGGTGTCTGCACATAACTGGAGAGAAAAACCAAGGTTTTTGCTGATGGCGGGCAGAGCCACAGAGGCGCAGCTGTGTTCTTCAGCAAGTTGCAAGCTTCCTTTGACGGCATTTTTTAACAGCGCCACAGACCTCTGGGGATGAGCAGGGTCAAACTTGGGTCCCACTGCATGGATGATGTTTTTGCAGTAAAGCTGTCCCCCTGCACCAGTTATGACACATTCTCCAGGCCTGAGATGTCCTTTCGCATTAATTAGTCTGTCACATTCATCCTGCAACTGAGGGCCAGCAGCCTTAAGAAGTGCCCCTGAAAGACCACCACTATGTTTTAAGACTGTATTAGAAGCATTGATAACTGCATGGACTGGGTAGCTGCACATATCTGCCTTGAGAACAGCTATTTCCACTCCATCAGCTGTATGAAGCTGATATACATGCTTTGATACTTGCCCTCGGGCCAAGTCGTCCTGTCCTCCGCTCGTCTCATTAACCAGCTGCACCAGGCAGCCAGTTTCATTCAACAGTGAGGAAACATACATAGCTTCTTTATCCTGGAAGAACTTCTTCACACTAGGCAAGGAGACCTTTAAACCTTCAAAGACCAACGAAGAGACCAGGTTTTCAGCCAAGGTCTTGCCCTCTGTGACATCAACTCTAGAGCCACTAAGACAGACAGCCTCCTTTTTATAAGACACCTTCACTTTGTCTTCCACTTGCTCCAACCAATATGTGTCAAGTTTTTTAATGTATTCAACTATGACATTAGCCTTGACCACAACTGTCTCTTCAACTTGAGCGTTCTGCATTAAGAAGTCAGCAATTTCACTGCTAACCCTTGTGACACCGTCCTTGTGGCCAGACACCACGACTTGTTGATTAGTGGTCTGGATTCCAATTCTTCTGCATGACTCATTGTCGGCATTCTCTAATTCAGAGACCAGGTCCTGCCACTCTGGCTTGTCCAGGACATTACTGTCTTCAACATCAATGTATTGAGATATTAGCAGACCCCGCAGATGCTCCTCAGCATCATTCAGATCTCTGTCAGAAACAGCAAGGAGTTGCAACCTGTATGCATTGATCTCAAAAGCTGCATTTATCCCTTGGGATATGAGGAGAGCATCTGTAAGCTCCTCTTGTTGTTCATCCTTCAACAAGTCAAGAACATAGTTATCTAATTCTAAATTCTGTCGTTTTAATGCAAACATTGCATCATATATGACTTTGCTTGCTGTCAAAATCTCATCCCTCAAGCCAGTAACTATCAAATCTGGACTGTCTTTTCCATATGACATTTTGAGGTCTGGGTAGACATGTAGCAGCTTGTCCTGAAGACCATTTTGACACAGGATGTGGAAAATTGATGGTGACAAGTTGATCTTTTGGGTCACGCTAAATTTCTCCCTCTGCACCCTTTTGGCAATCTTGCTTACGACTTCACAAAGAGTCTGCTCTAGTCTATTGACATCAGCCACCAGGCCACCCACTAATAAGAAACCATTGGCTTTATCGGGCACAACAACCACATCTTCATTCAGTAGCGCCTGCTCGATCTTCACCTCAGATTCTTCCCATACCTCTGGCTCTGGCTGAAGCTTCAGGGATTTGAATTTTGACAGAGCTTGTGCAAAGGCTGACTTTACAGTGTCTCTCCACTCTTTGATGATGACTTTGGCATCCTTTTGCTGTAGTAGTGAAGATACAGGGCTCAGGCACACAGTTGGCTGGTTGAGGTTCACGTTGCAGAAATCTTTTGCCAGCTGACTTTGAATGGCCTCTGCTTCTGACTGATTGTCATTTAAGTATTTCCAGACAGCATAGTCAATGGGTTCAGAGACAGCAGCAGGGAGTTTTAGTGGGGGTTTGTCCTTGCCGTAGAGGGCTGTTCCCAAAGATTTATAGTAAGGATAAACTTTGATCTCTTCATGCTTGATGTGATGCTTTTTCTTAATGATTTTCTGAACGGCTATGGAAAGAACAATTGCATAATCAGAGGTTGCCACCTTTATATGAATTCTTGACAAAGTAATATTTAACGGGTACTCTAAATGCACTACCTTTATGGTCTTTGAAGGTGATGATGGCAGACTGTTCTTCTTCAATAAGCGCAACATGCTCCACTTCCCAACCTGCATTTTCTAAATAAAGGCTGAGGACGTCCTCACTAAAATTTTGTATGTCTTCGATTAGAACAAGCTCTGTGACGCCGAGAGGCCGTACTGATAGTCCTTTCTTCGTAAACGTCCTGTTTTGGGGGCATCTTGTCACGAAATCAGTGTTTTCTGTAAGATAGTGTGAAAGGAAGTTAGGCAATGACACTTTCATAAAATAACACAAACAATAAAAAGCTCTTTGTGCCCTCTTAGAAAAAACACATTAGCCTTTTAGAAGACATTCAATAGGATGAGTTGTTTGGGAAACAAAATAGCAAATAAGCTAAATTAATTAATGGAAAAGGTTTAGTTTCCACACACACACACAATTAGTACACATTGCGTTTGCATCTAAAGCACATGCAAGGACACTAGCTTGCATGCATGCACTCATACCAGCAGCTGACAATATGCTGATGCTTAGATTTTCACAGTAATCCACTGACCAACAGCCAGTGGCAGTAATGTGCTTAAGGGACATAACAATATGACAACAAAGGCAGAAATATATTCATCAAATTTTTAGGCTGCAACTTGGTGAAAGCCCTAAATTGAATCAGGACTTTATTAACAAGAAAAGTCACTAAAGGCACTTTTAATTTTCAGTATAATTTTAAAAAGAAGTACAGTGATTTGCCAGGTTTTATTGTCAGTGCATTGCTTTCTGTAAGTGTATATTGTTTCACATACATCTGAGACATACGTTGGTAAACAGCAACATTATATTGTCTACCAGTATTCAGAATAAGGACACCTCTGTGTTTTTTTTATCTGTGCTGTTCATTAGTTGTCAGTAAAATTGCAAGAATCAAGTAATTTCTCACTAGACTGGAAGTACTAGAAGCAATTTGTTGATGTAATTCTGCTGAGTGTTATGCAGTGTTCGTGTTAGCTGGTGCCATCTGTTGTCTATTAATGTATGGCATGTAATAAATATGTTTTCTCATGAATAAATATTTTTGCAGCATCAGCAGGTGCGCATTATTTCTAAATTCCGAAAAACAACAGAGGTATGCTGGAGAATATAAAGTGGCATCCAAAATTGTTTGTTCAAGAAAAAACCTTGGGATAAACTCAGCATTTTGGACACACATGCACACAGAGTAAATGAGTACCTTTTCCACTCTGGAAAGTCACCACAGCAGAGGAGATGTCAGGAATGACTTCCAAAGTGAAGCTCTGGGTGGCAGCTGGAGAGTCAGGATTCTTTAAAACGTTCTCCACCAGCATCTCCAAAAACTCTTGGTTTAACGTCTCTGGAATGTTTCCTAAAACTGCCGAAGTGCAGCACAGCTCTTCTCCAGCCGCCTCATCATCTCTACCTCCTCTCGCCTCTGTCTGAACATCGACTGCAGGCATGCGTTCATCTGGGCTCGATGTCTTGATGTTTACAGCAACATCCACTGTTAATGAAAAATAAAAAATTAAGTGACTGATCACACATTTCTTTGAGATACTTCAACTGTAAATAACAGCCAACCATGAGAGGAGCTCCTGTTTGTGGGATGTTTATTTCAAGTGTTACCCAAACACACAATTTATTGTGGTGGCCACCCAAATATTTCCCAACACCTAAAAGTAAATCAAGTTTTTCATATATTTTCTTTTAATACTGAAGTGATGCTTGGGTTAGTGCAAGAATCATTTTGCAGCCTTTTCTGCATCTGTCTTGTGGCATTTTGAAGCACAGTGACAGTGGATTTACAGCATACCTGTGCCAACCTAATGATAATCCTGCATTTCAGTGTTTGTATTACATACTGTTATCTATGTATCATTGATAAGATGTGTAGCCTGTCCTAAACAAGACTGTAAAGTTATCACATTTCCTAAAGCAAAGAACATGTGTTTTTGCATGTTTTTATGGCCTATTTACTACTATGAGCTGTCAGCACCCTGCCTGGAGGGAGGGAGGGGAGTGGTTTAATTAGCAGCCATTTTAGATAGCTCATCTGTGACTTAAAACAAGTCAGACGCTCCTGGGCTGTGCTAATTTATTTCCATGTCATTGATGTTTTCATTGCATTTCATCAACTACCCAAATCAAGCAAAAGGGGAGAGGAAAAAAGGAGACAGAGAGAGAGAAAAAGAAAGAGCACAAATGGAGAATTAGGTGGAGAGAACCGAAATTGAAACTTAAATTTCTGCTGATGTAATGTACTCGTGTGGGAGGCTGGTTTAGCCGTCAGCTGTCCTAAACTGGAGCCAAACTGGACCGGTTCAAAGTCCAGAGTGAGAGTGAAGCAGAATGTTGAGTTTGTCAAAACTAAGGCCATCAGTGAAGTGATTTAGTGTATTGTACATATTCAAAAACATTTTGGAAGTTGATTACCCAAAAAAGAAGTTTTTCCAGCATTTTTTTCACATTATTTAAAAGGAAATTTATAAAGTATATGTTAAACAATGTTACAGTTAGGTTTTAGTGTGCTTGTTTCATTACTTACTAACATAAATTTACAGAAAAAAATCTTACTCGAAAAATACTAAGTTCTGGTTTGGCTGACCTGAGAGGGCAAATAATATCTGACCACAGAGCATGAGGCCAACAAATTACTCAAGCTTTGTATCAGATTTACAAGGTTCCTGATTTAGGGAACTGCTGTAATGACAACCACCCCGCCGCATCGTTTCTGCTTTCAATGGCCATCTGGCCAACATATGCAGTAACATGATGTAACCTTTGAACACTTAAAACTGAACATTTTTTTTTATCTTACAGACTAGTAATCAGGAACACATTTCTTTCTGAGTTAAAGGAAAGCCTTTCTGTTTTCACCTCTATTTAGTCTGAATTGTTGGCTGCCAAGTTATACTGATCACATGAAAGTGTTTGGATAGTGCTTGTTATATCTAGATATATTTATTTAAGAAAATTGAGATCAATAATTCAAACAACTTTTTGCTAACTACATGCACAAACATGCACCTAATTAACTTATTTTTAGTAATTCTAGTTAGCATAAACTAACTATAATTATCCCTTGAGGTTGTATGCATCCACTCACCAGTCAAGTTGCACTTAGAGTTCACATCCATGTCTGTGAAACCTGACCTTTGACTTTTGGATATCTAATGTCATCACCCTACCATTTCTTTCCATTAGAAATTTGTGTGAAATTTTGTCAGAATAAATGTATGAATTCTTGAGGTATGGTCAAAGACATGTTTTGTGAAGTTACAGTGACTTGTGACCACCAAATTCTAATCAGTTCATTCTTCGGTCCAAGCGGACGTTTGCGCAAACTTAAGGAAACTCCCTCAACGTGTTCATGCAATATTGCATCCACAAGCATGGGATGGATGCTAAGTCACATTGACCTTCACCTTTGATCACCAAAATTTAATCAGTTTATCCTTGACTCAAGGTGGACATATGTGCCAAATTTGAAAAGCTCCCTAAAGATGTTTTGGGTTCGCGTTCACAAGAATGAGACCAACAAAGTCGTAGTGACCTTGACCTTTGACCACCAAAATATAATCAGTTCATCTTTGGGTCAAAATGGATGTTTGTGTCAAATTTCAATAAATTCCAACACAATGAAAATGTGAATTAAAATATATATATATATATATATATATATATATATATATATATATATATATATATATATATATATATATATATATATATATATATATATTTAAAAATGTCATAATAATAATCAAAAAAGGAAAACACTGACAAAACTGCTCATAGTATATCTGTATTTTTAGCTACCATAAATTCCCTTTACTACATCAGATTTGTGCGTGTGTGTGATTCTGTCTAACATCACATATTGAAAATAAAATGAATTGCTGACATTTCATGTCATCTAACAAAAATTATTGTTATAGAGAAGTATATATATTTATATATGTGTGTGTGTGTATATGTGTGTGTGTGTGTGTGTTTAAATGAGTACTTACATTTGTTGTTGAGTTCATCAGATGGAGCTTCCTGTATAGGAAAAATATTTGTACAATACTTTTTATTAATGACTTCTGGTGTAACAAGTTTCACATGGCACAATGCCCCACATGACTGCTGGTTTGAAAAGAAATCCAGTCAAGCAAATTATCAGTGTTTGTGTCAAGAAATAACTCCCTTACATAATAATGTTTCCCTGTTTTTTTGTTGCTGTTTTTTTTTTTTTACTTCTGGTTATATCCAAACAGCAGTCACTGAGAAGGATGTAAATATCAGCATGCAGCACAGCCTTTGTTTTATGATTACTCACATGACTACCAGTGAGATGGAAGCTGCACAGTTAGCTTTCTATTCTCTTTTACAGCTTATGTCACTCTGATGAGAACAGTACAACCATAAGACTCTGAGAGGGAGTTTCTATAAGCCAAAGATGAGGAACAATTGAATATCATTGTTATTTCATTGCACTTGAGGTTATACCAGGAAGTGAATGCAGAATAAAGGAGTTGAGTAATGGCAGGTTTCACATGCTCCATGATCATAAATGGCTGTAACACTTGCATGTGATAAATGACACTATAACAACATACTCAGGTGGTCTTAAAGAAATATAATTTGTACTGTTTGTACCCACTTACCCGTGTTGTTGTCTCATCTGTAGGTAAGCGCACTGTCATCTTCAACAAGCCTTTATCCAAACTGATCTGATGCGATTCTTTGCACAACACATTTTGTTGGTCTGTGAGAAAGAAAATAAAAAATTCAACGACCCTTAGTACAGAGTTCAACTGATAACAACGGGCTAACTTTTTTGTTTTGTACTGAAAAAGTTACGTCAGCTACGGTCTAGTTTTTCAGGTCAAACTTACCCTCCTCTCTGCGGAAGCGTAGCACCGCCGTCCTGCTGCCGTTTTCATATTCAACCTCACAGTCGCCACCGTTAGATTTCTTACTTTGAAAGTATTTCACCAATTTGTTTTTAAGTCTGGGTACGTTGTTTTCTTCGAGCTCGACGAGCAGAGCATACAAATATGCGTCCGCCATCATCGCTGGCTCAGCACCCTCTGCTCTGCTTTACTTTCAGTTTTGTTTCTGAAGAAATGGGTGAGTTGATTTCGACGTTTGTTGTCGAGTGAAGCCTAAAAGTAGCCTATTGACGCAGGATGGACTGCAGTTAAAGACAAGAGGACACAGGTTTTCATTGGTCATCTTAAAGACATATAAAGCACCAAATTTCCCGAGACGCAGTTTGGAGAGAACCTCGCCTTATCCCACAGTTTCACTTTCTGCCTTTCTACGGGACTTTCCAGAGCGGTAAGTGAATAGTTTGATAACTCCATCTCAACACAGTGCTGTTTAAGTCTTTTACATCGGCTGACATTAATATATTCGTCGAAATACATGTCAGTTGTATACTTTTATGAACTAAAAACTAGCACAAAGCTATTAACACCGTGCGTCAGCTCGCTCGCGCTGACAACCCTTGTCATAACAAGAAAGATTTTTAAAAAAGTGGCGGTTTAATTAATCCATATATATATTTAGACAAGTCGAAATAAACGTATAAACAGTTAAACGGATGCATAGAGTGTCGACGTGCTTTCTCCATTGTTTACAAATCACAATTAGGCAACGTTTCGAATAACGCGGTGTGCATACAAAAGCTGTCAAAATGAAGCTATGATATACTGTATGCTTATGCACGAAAACGCAGATGATTTTTAAATGTGCAGTTCAATGCACAAAAGGAGCAACTCACCTGAAACACCCGCCAGAACCCCTCAGGAAACAAGGCCTATTATATTTCTAATCTAATGTTTTGGTTTCTCTTTGTAAATTTTCTATTTTTTTTTTTTACTTAATAAGGTCAAACATAATGACTTTGTTGCAAGAGTGGAGGCAGTGTTCAGATCATTTACTGAATTGGAAGTGCTAATACTACACACCAAAAATACTGTAAGTAACAGTATATAAGTACATTTTTAATGTCGTTATATTAAAAATAAAGGGAAAGCAATGAATGCATCATTAGATTTTTTTTTTAAAAAAACAACAAAATAAGTAATTTTGTAGCACTTGTATATTTTTATGGTTTGTGTGCAAAAAATCTTAATTTGTAATGTGATTATTTGTAGTGGAGTAAAATGTACAGTATTTCCCTCTTAAGTGTAGTGGATTAGAAGCAGAGAGAATCATGAGATCAAAATATTCTAGATAAGTAAAAGTACTTTCAGTTTGTACTTAAGTACTTTAGTAAATGTACATAGTTACAATCCACCGCTGCTTTGTACTGCCAAGCAGCATACTAAGCATATTAGCACATAGTCTGTACTTTATGTGGTATTATGGGATGGGAACACATTCAGCGCCTGTCTTTTTGAGACAGGTGAGTGGAACAACCTTGTACTTAGGAGACTGTCTCTGTCTCCCTCTACTGGAATTAAAGGAAAACTGCTCTTATAAGCTTTGGATGTTTTCCAATGCATGGTAGCATTTCTAAGATCTGTTAAGAGTGCCAAAAGTGGATTTGCTCCTGGTGCTGGGGCAATATCTCAAACATCTGCCTCTACTGATAGTCTCAGATGAGGCTCTGATTCCATACCAGTAAGTATAGCAAGCAAGCAAAGCTTTAATTATATAGTACATTTCATTCCAGGAGGAAGCACAGTGAACTGCACAAAGTGTGAGTTACATGCACAAAATAAAGCCAGTAACTTTAAACACATAAAAGCAAATCAAATCCATCTAAACTAAGAATAAAACCTCATAAAAAATCACAATAAAGATGAAGAATAAACCAATTAAAGATACAAAAACATATGAGTCACGTTTCAAAAAACAAAAGTTAAAACTAGAATAAGTTTTAATGCTAAAAGTAGGCCATTAAAGGATGCATATATTCAATTAAAATAAAATAGAGGAAATAAAATAAGTACACCAATAATAATAACATACAAGTAAAACCTACAAAATAAGATAAATTAAGAGAAAAACCAATAAACCACTAAAATCATACCAGAGTTAAAACCAATAAAAGAAATAATATAAAGTAAGATAAAGTATAGTCTAACTGGACCACACTGTAATGCGCAACTTAACCTTAAAAGATGATACTGTTGGGACACGCCTAATGTCATAAAAGCATTAAAAAGCAAAAAAGCTAATGGCACTTTGAGTTGTATTCATGGAGACTAGGGAAATAATCAGGTGACCTGTTCAGACGACCTCAGGGGAAGAGTTGGCTCAGAGTTCACATGCATGTCAGAGATATTATGGTGCCCAATCATGTGAATTCTTTAAATCAAGTAATACATTTAAAATTAATTCTAAAATTTACTTTAAGACGGTGTAGTGACTAAAGCACAAGTGGCACATGGTTAGTTTTCCTCTATTCTTCTTCTTCTAAACACTATTTATGCAGCTCTGGAAGCTGAGGTCAACATCCGAGATGAGATTTTTAACTTGTGCAAAGCTCTGCAGAGAAAGCTGCAGCAATTTAAAAGAAATGTTCTCTTTTTGAAGTATACTAAGCCACAGATTTAGTGTAGAGGGAATCCTTTTTATGAATGAAATGATGTCATCCCATCGAAAGACCAATGGTGTGGTGAATAACTGCCGTTGTATTAAACGAAAACTCACAGTCATTTGAAAAGACTTATCAAATAAGGTCTGTATTTTTACAGTTGGATTGATAATCCCATTTCCATCTCGTGGCTCAGCTGCAGTTACCAGTTGATCGTTTCCCTTCTGTCATATTTCTTACATATTACCAGGCATGATCAGTCATTCATTTGTGCTTCTTGTCTTGATTTACTTTAAAAGTCATTAGATACTTGCATGATGTTTGAGGTGATCTAAAACTGTATCAACTATATTAACCAAACACTGATGTTATTGTAGAATTTACTAACACAATATTTTTCCATAGCTCTCATTGGGAACCATGGCCTATAAATTAGACCTTCCACTTCATGGGACCTCACTCAACATTGTGAGACGATGTGGATCTGCTCTGAGTGATGTCGTTCAGAGCAAATTTGGATGTGTGGCCTCCATCGATGGTGTGTATTTTGACGGAGATTCAAACGGTGCACAGCAGACGGGGCCAACTGTTGTCCCTGAGAAAAGGTTAACCGTGAAGCTGCCCTCAGGTGTTCAGGTATCTGTGTGGAAGGCTGATCTCACCAATTTCACAGTGGATGCTGTTGTGAATGCTGCTAATGACCATCTTAAGCATGGTGGTGGTCTGGCTCAAGCTCTGTCCAAAGCGGGCGGGTCACAAATCCAAAAGGACAGTGAAGACTACATCAAGAAGCACGGTAGCTTGAGAACAGGAGATGCAGTTGTCATGGATGCTGGATTACTTCCATGCATGAAGATAATTCATGCTGTGGGCCCGCAGCTCAACACATTTGCCTCTAAGTCTGATCTTTTAAAGGCTGAACCACAGTTGGAGAGTGCCATCAAGAACATTCTCAACAGAGTTAAAGAACACAAGCTGCAGTCTGTTGCCATTCCTGCTATCAGCTCTGGTTTGTTCCACTACCCCCTGCCAGAATGTGCAACCACCATCGTGAAAACTGTGAAACACTACTATGAAAGCTTTCACTCTCCAGGACATCTACCTAAAGAAATCCACCTTGTGAACCATGATGAGCCTACAGTCAAAGAAATGGAGAGAGCCTGCCATCAGATATTAGCAACCAGCAAACACAGAGGGGACACCAAAACCTCAACACTTTCTGTCCAACTTGGAAACACCCATCTGACACTGGTGAGGGGTAAAATTGAAGAACAGCAGGTAAGAATCTGTAATGTTTCTCCATGATTTCATATTATTACATTTAATGTGGATGTCCCCTTGTACAAAAAAAAGTTGTATGTATTTTTCATATTTTCAGTAATATTAAAAGTAATACAGATCTAAGTACTCATTTTCTACACATATGCACTTAGCCTGGTCAATGGTTGAATTGACTTGTAAATACTTGGGGTGGGGAAAAACTCCATACAGTATAGTATTGTGATATTTTCACACGCCATTATCATATTGCTACATGGACACCAAGTTTGTATTTTTTGCTATATAAACTATTAATATTGCAAATATAAATAAAAGTTTTTATAGCTTACTAGAATAAGAAAAATGCTTTTTCAGTCTATTAAATACATTTTTTGCTGCAGTTAAAGTAAATGAAGTGAGATGAACAGACAGGAAACTTTTATCTTAATAGATAAAACATGTTGACAAAGTTTTCATTTCATTTGTAATTGAAAAAGCAATAAATTGAATATTAACACAATGTCACAATAATATTGTATTCTGACTGAAGTACTGTGATGATGAGGCTACTGGTGATGCCCACAGTTAGTAAAGACCAAAAATATCTGCCTCTTATTTATTTAAACTTCTCTGCTATTTAAGGAAAAATAAAAGTTATGGTATGTATGTAGTACTTGTCACAAACTGCATGTTTCCCATCTCATGTACCAACTATGTTTTCTCTTAGACAGATGTCATCGTGAATACTGCATCACTACAGCGAGACTTGAGCGTTGGCCAAATCTCCAACGCTTTACTGCAGAGAGCTGGTCGTGGAATGCAGCACGAACTTAATGCTGCTCCTCAGACCGGACACGTCACCCCCACAGATCCCTACAGGCTGAAATGTAAAAAGGTGTTTCATACTTTTTGCATTGAAAAGGGGAAGGACCCAGTGCAGCAGACAGCAGCGAAGAGGGTACAGTATGACTTTCAATGTTTCTGAGGGTCTGAAGTAAAAGGTATATTAGGTTCATAGTCTAATATATGCAAAACTGTTATCAGTTTTAAACTTGTATTCATGGTAATATCAAGAGAGCACATATTCTTAGTAGCTTTAAATACAGCTCAAAGCAGAACTGAAAACCTAAAATGCACACTGTTAATAATGATAATAAAAATTACTGTACAACCTGTTCTACTGTTGTAAGAGCTTGAATTTGTCTCTTTGGCTGTCCATGTATTCATTGATTACAGGTTCTTTTCGAATCAGTATCGGATTGCTTGAGGTTGGCAGGCACAGAGCGCTACACATCAATTGCTTTTCCTGCCATCGGCACCGGAGCCCTCGGGTTCGATAAAAAAGAAGCTGCCTTAATCATGTCAGATGCAGTGGCCAACTTTGCTGGAAAGTTTCAGAGGAAGATGGAAGTTTATTTTGTCATATTTCCTTATGACAATGACACATTCAAGGTGGTATTGCAAAGAATCTGTCATGAAATCAGAATAACATTGTCATATTGGCCATGTTTGTCCACAGTGGAAAGTTACTTGATAGTACTTTTAGTAGAAAGACAACTTCAATAGCTATGAATAACAACAAAATAGAGGGACAGAGGGATACAAATGTTGCCAATTAGTAAAAGATTAATTTGAAAGATGACACTATGTATGAAGTAGCTATAATCTTATATTTGTTGTGTGAGACCTCCCTACGCCTGCAGAGAACTGTTAACTAGGTTTGTCTAGTCACGCAAGTTCAGTTGCCATTGCTCTCTAACTTAATGACTCTAGGAAATGCAATTTATGCTGCATGAATGGGTCTCATAAAATAAATATACCACCACACATACAAAAAAGCTGGGGTGCAGTGTTAAATGTTAATAAAGCCTGGTGAATTTTCCAGGTGTTTTTGTAACAACTTTTCAACTTTCACAGTCTTTATTGCACCCATCCCAACTTTTTTGTAACATGTTGAAGTCATTAAATTCAGAATAAGTGTATATTTACAAAAAAAACCAAACATTAAATGTCTTGTCTCTGTATTGTGTTCAATTGAAAATAGATCAAAAAAGATTCGCAAATCATTGCATTTTTGTTTCAAACAACTTAACACCTGTTTAGGGAATTAGAGTTGTAGTAATAACCATCTCTTTTTTTAGGCATTTGAGGAACAAATGGGACATCTCCAGAAAAGAGCTTCTCATCCCAGCTTTACCCATGGTAACACAATATTTCAGTTTATCATTTCACGTACACAAAGATGACCTCTGATGCAAGTACATTAGACATGGAAAGCATATTATCTGACGCACTGCAGTGCAGAACACTAGTTGCTTTTTTAAGAAATGGCTACATTAACTTTGTTCTAGTAAAATCCATGTCTGCATATGGTTTGTCATAATTGCAGAGGTTGCCACAGACACCACTAAAACTAATATAGGGCAGCTAATGTTATGCATATTAGGAGTGCATGTTTACCTGTACTGTTGCTGAAATGATGAAAAATAATATTGATTCCAAATTGCAGCAGTGAAAGCAATGATGTTGTCTTCACCAGCATTTGAGCACAGACAGGACTCCCATGGCAGCAGAGCTTCCACTCCACAGATCACCCTGAAGAGCCCCTCTAATGAAACAGTACGCGAGGCTGAACAATGGCTCCATGTTCTTCTCTTCAAGTCCTTTGACAAAGTCGTTATCTACAACAACTTCATCCTGCACTTTGGCGAGAAGGAATATCTGCAGCTGTCCCGTCTGATGAAAAACGGCGTTTCCATCGAGGAGGTCTTCGAGAAAGGTCATGCAGGCATCATTGTAACAGGGGATACAGTTGAAGATGTTGTAGTTGCTGTGTTGCAGGTGGAGGCCATGCTCTGCACCATCCAGAGGGAGTTTGTCACAGAGGAAGAGTGTGCCATGCTTTCTGCTGTGTTGACCAAGAATCTGTCCTTTGACAGACAGACAGTTAAAAAGTCAAGCCAAGAGTTCAAAGACATATGTTCTGGCTTTGAAAAGCATGGGCTTTGGATAGTGAAGGTACAGTATGTGTAAATGAAACACGCTTGATGTTGTGCTAAATTCTAAAGCTTTGTCGTTTGGTTGATTTAGCAGTGGTTTCATGTATTTGAAGCGATGATGATACAGATACAGTTTCAAAGTAGACCTATTAGTAATTCAAATGGAATAGTGTCTTTATACTAATTTGTTTTGGATACAGCAAGTTTCTTATTTTGGCTCAGTGCTTAACCCGTGAAATACTTTATTTTCAGGTGGACAAAGTGGAGAACGAAACACTGAAGGTTATCTTTGACCTCAAGAAAAATCAGCTGAGCTACTCCAAGCCTCCTCGGAAGATGGTTCAACGCATCCCTGCACAGTTCTGTGAGATGGTTAGCCACATCGGATTCCATGCAGAGATCGCACCACCTGATGGTACGATAGTACTTCTACGAAAAGCATTCGATAATGCAAATTCCTTATGTCTGGTAAATGGTGTTCTGATGCTGCCATTCAAGACCCTTGAAAGTGATCAGAGAAATCAAGAAAAATGATGATAAAATATATATATAAAAATAACACAATTTTTCTTTTGTATCTTCCTCTGTATACAGAGCCAGAATATGGAGAAGGCATCTACTTTGCTGCCAAGTTGTCAACAGCCATGGAAGTGTGGAAGCAGCAGAGGGGGCGAAAGGAGGAGTACCTGTACTTTGTGCAGGCAGAGGTGCTGACAGGAAACACTGTCCCTGGTAAACCAGGTCTCATTATGCCACCTCTTGTGGGGACAGATCCACAGATTATGTATGACAGTGTGAGCGGAGGGTCTGGTGATATCTCTGTGATATTTAGTGGTTCACAAGCTCTGCCCACTTACATTATCACCTGTAAGCGCTCCTGAAGAGTTGTTTCTTCACTGTTTCCTCTGAATTTATTGTCTTTTGTTGAACAAATATAAGAATACTTGCAGTGGGTAGAGGAAACGGGAATATGAGAAGTTATATTCTTCTAAAACAAGCTGAGGTTTACTCAGTTTTTAGAAAGAAATGTCTGTTTGCATTACTCCTTTGTACCATATTATGGAGAGCATTGTGACAGTATGAGATCATATTCAGCTTGAGAAAGATGTCATTAGTTTTGAGTCAATGATTTTTTCATTATGTTTGTTTCTTTTCGGGTGATTAATAAATGTTCAACATAGCAGCATAATTATTTGTTGTCTGTCTTATAGCAACAATGATACCACATATGCAGTCGTCATTAGAGGACCATAGTGTGTCAGTGAAAATAACATCACATTGATTTCACTTCGTTTAAAAAGTG
Organism: Plectropomus leopardus; assembly: GCF_026936395.1. Classification (NCBI taxonomy): domain Eukaryota; kingdom Metazoa; phylum Chordata; class Actinopteri; order Perciformes; family Serranidae; genus Plectropomus; species Plectropomus leopardus. The sequence goes on from NC_142185.1 coordinate 9,029,572, forward strand.
AAATGATTTGGCTACAAAATACAATGTAATTTAACTAAAAAATGTTCATGACACTGATTGTCCAACAGATAACAATGTGTTAAAAATGGATATGAAGCACATGGGTGCAGCTGGTTAAAAATGTCTGACGCTGGTATTAAAATTAAATAGTTTTAAAAAAAGTTTGTTTTCTATTGTATTCTTTTTTCTTGACAAAGCTAGACAGTTTTGTTTGGCACCTAATTATAAGTCACACCACTAGTTCAGAGGATACAGAAATACAGTCCATCACTAGTAATCGCTCTGCAGCCTCATTTATTGGTAATTTACATTTGAAGATCCTTTCATGAAGCTTGACAACAAAACTTGATCAGCTACATAGATTTAATGAAATTAAATACATTTTTCAAACATGTAACTGAACAAAATGAACTGCGTGTAATGACAAAAAGCTTTTATACAGGACATATGGAAAACTGAGAGAAGTCCCTCATATTCTCAGTGATACAGTAACACAAGTGTTAGAAATCACAGTCTGTTTAGCATTAAAGTTCATCCTTGACCTTGCAAATAATTTGAGAAGAAATCTTTGAAATCCAGTGTGTAGGCTTTAGTGGCAACTAGCTGTGAGGTTGCAGAACTGACGCTTGTCCCGTGTGTCAAGCCTGCAGGAGAACTACGATGGCCGATGTGTAAATGCACCACTGTTTGGTTTGTCATTTCTGGACTGCGGAAGAACAACATGGCCAGCTCCGTGGGAGAGGACACACGTATGTAGATAAAAATGGCTCATTCTAAGATAAATAAAACACTTTTCTTATTTTCAGGTGATTATAAACTGCTTACAAACATAGTTATGAGTATTATAATGTATTTCTGGCAACAGATATCCCTAAATCCTACACACTAGCCCTTTAAATCAAGGTCAATTTAGTTGCTTTTCCTGGAGCTTTTAGCTGCATTAAGCATTCATTAGCAGATGACTTTCACTTAGTTGTCATAAAAACATTGATGTTCCTCGATCCAAGTCTTTTTTTTCTATTTGTAAAAACACGGAGCGCGTATATGGAACATGTTTTTACTGTATTTTTACCTGTGCTCTATAAATAGTAAATGCCTCTCCTTTCAAAATGTAAACAAGCATTTGAGATACACTGCGGAAAAAAACTAAATTTTTTAACCATGACTTTATAAAAATGTTTAGCTTAAATTCTGTGTAACAACCTCTACATAAGATGAGACTAATCACTGACAGCACAACAGAATTCCACACATCTCTGAGGATGACAGGACGTCTCCTGAGTATGTCTGGATATCAGCAGGGATTTACTTCAGCTGTGTATGTCATTTATAACTGGCAATGATGCCACATCTGAATGATTGTCTATGAAACTGTTACACCTGTTAAATTGCAGACAGTGCACCCGAGGATGTTTTAACAAATCTACAGCAGTCTGCTCAAAGCTCATTACATATTACTGTAATATAAACGGTTTAAACGAATCATACGAAGACCATTTAACATGTCAACACAGGACTAAACAAAGACCACTCCTGAGCAGTGCACACTGGACTGATGCTACATTCAAGGAGAAAACCTTAATAATAACATCCTGTTATTTAATCCTCCCAATGCGCAATATTGACATGTAGGAGAAAGCAAACAGGGAGAGCAGGGACAGCATGGAGAACAGGTGCAGTACATCTTAGAGAACACCAGGGCCCTATTCTTTGTGCATGGACGACTGGGTTATTTAGATTAGAATGTTAATAATTCAGCACGTCTGGATTTTTTTTTTGGTTCTTTGACACTACCTTAATTTATATCATTACTAGGGTCTGAAATTAACTTTGTTTTACTGTCTGACACTGTGGCAGACAAGCTTTTCTTTGTCTTTTTCCACCAAATTAGCTCTGGTTCTTAAACTGGTTCTGTTCAGGATTCTAAGAACCTTGGTGTAATCTAGTAAACCAGTTTTGAGTTGCACAATACACAACAGAGGTAAACAGTAGCAGCAAAATTGCAGATTAGCTTGTTAACCTGTGCACTTTCGTTCTGTTATTACCAATATTTGTTTTTAACCAAATAAAAAATCAAAAAGAAGCATAAACAAATTTTAAATGACACAACTGCATACTCTTTTTTGTCTGACAAATTCTCACTTTTCCATTATTGCCTTCTCAATCATCTCTTTCCATTTTGTAGAATATGACACACCCTATGATATCATCACGGTTCGCACTTCAGGTCAAGGAAAACCTGCTATTTTTGGGCCCCAGCAGAGAACCAACTTTTTGGGCTCTGAACTTGTGTATTTTTGGTCGAAATGCTCTAAATGGTTCAAAATGGGATACAGGGACCAGAAGGTTCCATGCTGGTGGAGAAGAGGTATGCCAAAACAGCTAAGGTTCTCTGACCATCAGCGCTGACTTTATATAACAGCTGTGAGCAACAATATTATATGCGCTAATATTACTAAATGTGTCTGTTGTGTGTTTTCTGAACTACTTAATTACAATGACTTGATGAAAAAATGTTGGTCAGTACATGAGCGCGTTATGTGTAGGGTTGAGCTGAGTGCTCAGATGAAACAAGTGTCTGGTACAGATAATGTATTTTACCAGTATAATTCAGGTGAGTAGTTTTCTAAGAAATAATAAATATGGCAACTTTTGATCAAACTATATCAATCTGAGTTTTTAGTTTTTGGGTTAGCTCCCACCTGTTTCCCATTTAGGCCACACTCACATCCAGTTCAGACTCAGCCCATTCCCACTACAGATAATGGTGTGCTCACTCATCCCTAGTTATGCAGTTCATTTGTATTTCAAGCCCTTTTTAAGCACTTTTTAAATTTTCATGGTATTCCAGTATGTCATTTTTTAACCCCACTTCATGCACTTTGTGCAAATTGTTTCATCTTGTTAACTCTAATTAAAAATGTGGTGTTATTCAAGATAACTTCATCCGGGATCAATAAATCAATTCTCAAACTTCTTTGAAAGAACCAAATAAATTGGGTGAGAATAAACAGGATTGTTGTAGCCTGATAACAGCTTATTAGCCTGAATTAGTTGAGCCACATTTGACGAAGAGGGCCCAGCTGCTCGTGTTAACAACCACAGGGCAAACCGAGCCGGGCTGAGTTAGATAGCTATGGCACATCTGGCCTCTAATGCTGATAAAGTTACTAAAATTGATATTTTTTATGTCAATATCAAGTACAAGTTAATAACTCAGAGAAGTTACATTCTGAGACAGTAAATCCCTTTTTGTGGTTGAGATTTATAGCTGCACCTTCTCTTCTAAAACTCCCCTGACTTTGGGTCGTGTCCTCAACTCTTACTGCTTGAATTACAGAACATCCTTTACAGTACAAATATATGGCTAACATACCCTCCAGAGGCCAAGCCATTAAAACAGGAGGGCATATTTCTGTCAGTTGGTCCCCGACTCCAACAGTTTTAAATGACACTCTCCTCCTCTGCACCCTCCTTCAGGTTCACAGATACAAGTCACACATACAATTCAGATCTCTGCTTTCATACAAATGTAAACACACACACACACACACGTACCGTCACTCTGTGCACTCAGCTATCTCTGTGCCGTCCACGAGCAGCGTGTGAATGATCCCGTCTCGTCTCTTCCCGCTGCTCACAGCCTTAACGCAGCAGTTGTGGTCTCCGAGAGTGAAATGTGTTTCTGTGCCATCGTCCACAAATTCCCCCTGCAGGTGCAAATCAGACAAGAGAGAGGACAAGCAAAGCAATCAATCTGTAGAGCCACAGAGAATTTGAGGTTTTCTACCCACACAAGCTGATAGTGCTGTGGTTTGTCTTATTTTAGGATTTTGATTTCCCTGTGATTTTCCCTGACATAAAATTTCAGTGGTGTGTCCTGTATTCAGTATCAGCTACTGTTTATATACTTACTGCAGTCTCAATGTTTTGTCCATTACACCAAACATCCATGGTGTCTTTCTCTGGAAAAAAAACAAACAAAACAGACACTGAATCAATGAAACATGCAACTGCAGGGCAGTTAAAGTATGTAATGTGACTTCCAATTAAGAGTTGCTGTTTGTGTACAGCCATGTTTGAGTTATTTGTTTCTAATGCTGTTAGGCAATGCTGTGAGAATGACTTTATCAGATCATCGTGTGGTGTCCAAAACAACACGCAAGAGAGCAATACCATGGTCTGAATCTGTTCCTTGTCTTGCAGGCTGTCCCTGATATATAGATCACCTATAGAAAATCTATATAATACAGCCACCCTCATTTGAAATGCAAAAATGTAGTAGATAATGCATACATGTACTTAAAGTTGGAACAACAAAATAAAGTGGAGGTAATGGAAACAACAATGACAACAAATAAGTCTTTACTTTGAAGAGAAATTGTTGGTGGTTCTTCATTGTAATAAAAACACAAATTCCTGGTGCTGGCGACAATGTAGTCACAGTAAATTACACTTTTCACAAATTAACTTAAATTTGTAAATACAATTTAGTTTCCTGTATCTAACTGATAGAAGATGTTGCCATTGCCTATGTGCCAATGTATTTGAAAGCAAAACACGTATTGACAGGGAACCTTCTTCAAACATACATTTTTCTGAGTGCTGTGAATCACCATTTTTACTAAAATGACAACTCATATCGTAAGATCTGTAAAAATAACCCCATTATGATTCTTTCTGCATGTCATCCAGCTCTACTGCAAGCTGTATTTGAATGTTTGTTATTTTGACTGGTTACCACTACCTCTTGAGGACATTTGATCCTTCTGATCGTGAAAACGTAAACCCTTTTGAAAGACATGGCTTGATCTATGTAACATATTCAATCTTACCTTTTCTACAGAAAAAAAACAACATTGATGGCCTCCCATAAAACCACGAAAGGGGAACAAGTGGTTTGACAGTTCTATCAATGTTATTATCAACATCTGAGCTAGTTAACCACACCAGAAAGATTTATCTGTGATATTGCTACTATAGATCACTCTCGCATAGACCTACCCGTCCTGTGAAGAAGTATTTACATTATTCAACTAACAAGATTTATTTTTATTTATTGCCCTCTAATGTACAGTAGTTGTTATGTGTTATGCATGCTTCAGGTAGCATGTCGCCTGATCAACTTTAAGGGGTATAATTATAAGGCGGATTAACTTGCCCAGATGACAGAGGTGGCTGAAGATGGCGTGGGGCTTAGCGCTGGTAAACAGCTTAACCTCAGCTCTAGAATAATATTAGTGGGTTGTTTTGAAGGGGCAGGAATCACACTATGTTAAATATCAATACAATATCTATCTTGATTGATTGTGTGAACACAGACACTAATGACATGAGGTAGTGGATTCACACATCATCACATTAACCCATGATATAATAACTACATGATCAGATGCAGTGAATGTAAACATGGAGAGGCTCACCCAGAACCACCCTGCAGTCAGTGCCATCCAGGTTGAGAACCCAGGTGCTGGTGACCTTTGACCTGTTCTCCATGTACTTCTTCAAGCTCTTCCCATTGATCTCCAGTGTGTACTCATATGCAAACCCACTGACTGCATCGATGTTGATGGTTGCTTTAGTGTCTGATTTGCCCACATTGAATGTCTCCTTCCCCACGAGTTTAAACATCCAGTCCCGTCTCAGGATCTCCTGGAGTGTGATGTAGAAACAGAGAGTAAACAGCTTGCATTGTAAAAGAGAAGCTGTGAGTCATAAAAGCAGTCAGTTTTTGTCATAAAAACATGTTTCGTCTTGTCTCTCGATCGTGATTCACACCTTTCCGTCAACGTAGATGACCCTCTTTCCGGTGGTCGTGCCGTGTTCAAACTCTATCCTGTGGACTCCATCGCTCAGCGCCACCTCCCACACTCCCGCGAGATCATTAGACATCCTCTCCTCCTTCACACACTGCTGGAGAGCAACAAGACAACAACGACACCGACTGTCGACGTTAAATGTCGAGGCAAATGCAAGACTAAAACACGGTTTACCGAACTACCGTTAGCTGAACAAACTGAGCTGACGGCACTCGGCTAACAACAAAGACGTGAAAGACGTGAAACATAATGGCATTTTTCATTTTCATAATGGTAACTTTAAGTGTATCCCCACCTTTAACCTCCACAACCTAAGTACGGTAATTAAAGCTCATTCTGTAGAAACATTAACATTAGTTCACTCGTCAAAGAAACATGGCTGAAAATAAAGGGAAGCTACTGTTGTTTGTTGCGTTGCGACTTCCGGTGTAAGTGTGTACCTTTCAAAATGAAAGCAGACAATAAATAACTTTTGGGACTGTACTCTTTTTATCAGATGAGTGGCTTGCGTTTTATTTCTACTTCTTTTTGTCTGTGTGTTTGCTCTAGTGTGCTACCATGTCAACAAAAGCACATGGTGGGATGATGTGTATATAAATAGCAAACAGTCCCTTAACAAACCATTAATGACACATTTTCAACAGGCCATGTAATATATATTTATATATATTTCAATGTGGAAATGGGTGTGTAATTTTCTCATCTCCTTTCATAGTCCAAGTATGACTTACAAACTACACAGGCTCCACAGAAATATTTTCCTACAAATCAATTTTTAGGTGTTTTAGGTATAAAAGCAAACTGGCTCCACAAGAACATGGATGTGACTGTTTCATATTGATCTTTACAAACACTCTAAGACATTACTTTCATAAAAAAGGTTAACAAGACAGGCACTGATTTTTTTGCTTCTATAGGTAGTTGTATTTTATTTCGAAAAAAGATCGGAAGCAGTGCTGCGTAATTAAAGCACCATGTCTAGCTTCTCAGTAGCTCTGACCGCTAACGTTATCCGTTTTGCTCTGAGAAGATAACCTTATAAATTAGCGCAGTAATATCATCCTACGTTACATATCGGGATTACCTTAATGATCCTGGAGTGAGCGCTCAAACCCAGTGGTTTAAAAAATGATCAGCAGGCCACTTTAGCGGAGTTAGTAGTCACAGTTAGCTAGCTGCTGCAGAGAGTCAACAGACGGGCTGCGACTATGCTGTTACCATGGTAACATGATATCCGCCTACGTACAGGCTGGACCCCGCCCACTGAGGAAAAGCACGTTTTCTCATTCAGAATCAAGAGTCAAAGCGGTCATTATATCGAGCAAGGGCGAACGAAATGTAAACATAACATAACAAATAATTATACATGATAATATACCTAACACTCGCACCACTTTATGAATTGAGTTGACCTACTTTTACCCTTAATAACCTACTTTTCCTATTGTGAAATGTCAAAATGTCCCTCACAGATGTTTTCAATTATCCTGAGAAATTAGAGCTGGACTCAGATTAAAGTTGCCATACTTATGCAACATATTACCTGAGTTTTCAATTCCCATAGGATACTAGTAAGTATTTAAAGGTCCAGTGTGTAGGATTTAGAGGAATCGGCTACATTGACAGAAATGAAATGTAACATGAAAGTATGTTTTCTTTCGTGTATAATCACCTGAAAATAAGAATTCTAGTGTTTTGGGGTATTTTTTTGTTTTGTTTTTTACCATAGAATGAGCTATTTATGTCTTACCTACACAGGGAGCATGTTGCACCGCCATGTTTTTTTTTAAAGTAGCCCAGAATGGACCATCCAAACACTGGCTCTTGATAGGGCAATTTGCATTTTTGTGGTGGCCCCCATAGTTCAAAGCTCTTTCACGACGAGTGAAAAGAGCACTGACTTTTTAGAATGATAATGCATTATTCAGGGATTTACTGGTTTCAGCCTAAACTGTACATAGAGCTGGATGACATACATCCACTTCCTCTGTCTGTGCAAAAATGACACCAAAATATCCCAGTTACAGCTGCTGCCATCTTGTACTGGTCACGTCATCTGGAGCCAGACTGCGTGGTGATCTCGTTCACACAACCCTTTTGACTATTCGCCATCACATATGAGCACAACGATAAGCACACACAGTGCAATCATGAAGTCAAATCCCTGTTTATTGCATCAAATAACTAATTAAAACCTAATTTATCAGAAAAACAAACAATTGAACAAACATTAAGGTGATAAGAATTACTTTAAAGGGCATAAAACATCTTAGGGAAACATTTGTTCGATGTTAAGCCTATTTTGAGTTTTTAGTATGGCCCATGTTCCATTTACTAACATGGAGGGAGCAATGGATTATGACCTAAATTGCAATCAGCTGCCAGGGGGTGATCAGGATGTTTTGGCTTCACTTTGGAAAAGTTTTATGTAGTCCATCTTTATACACAGTCTATGGTTTTAAATCATTGCACCTGTTTCAGCTCTCCGTAAAAACGTCCTCTGGATCTTACGTTAACAGGAAAAAAAGGTAAGCACACAATAGCAGGTGCTGTCTAGCTGCCCATCTCAGTCATGCCAACCATAGTCGAAACACTAATTTGTGATGTAAAACAGGTCATTCAGTGTTCTACCAGTTTTAATCACTTGATCTATTTGTTTTGGAGACGGTGACACCTTTGTGGATAATTTGGCTCACGGTAAAAACCTTCTGAACAATTAACATTGAAGGAACTCTAACCATAAGAAGTTGGTTGCACTTTTCAATCCTTACCAATAGATGACACTATATCCCCCTAAATTGCACACATTGAGTCAGTGATTGCATGATTTGGTGGAAAAAGACTCCATCCTCTGGCAGAAGTGCCTTATTGTGTGGCCTCATCTCATTAAAGAAATAGATTTTAAATTTAAAAATGATTGTACTTTAAGGGGAGAGTTGATGGATTTCCAGCTGTAACACTGTCATACAGGGCTGATGCTGGTATCAAACCACTAATTATTATTATAATTTTTTAACATAAACCTTGTGGTGGTTTTGCTGTCAAAAGATCTTCAGCTGACCAAACAGGCGCTGATGAAATACTGCACTTCCTCTATTTATTTCTTCTTTTTTAAAATCAGGTATAAAGCAGGTCATCTCCTTTTCACTTTTCTTTATGTAGAGCAAATACGTCTTCTTTTTTGGATGGGGGGTGGGGGTATACACTTCCTTCCAACAGAAAACTTTATCAAACAAATACTGACCTGTGTGCTGGTGGCATCTTAATGCACCTGGCCAGCAGTGTTGGGTAATAGTTAACATATACTACATTAGTACATATATACTACATTTTATGTATGTTTTGCAGCAGCTTGTGGATACATTCATATTTACATAGTCCATATTTTTTGTCCATTTTTGTGTAGTTCTAGTTAACTACTGAAACTATGATAAAAGGAAACAAATTATTTTTTGCCCATTGCTTCTCTACTGTAATTGTAAATCCCTTGTACCACTATTAGTCATAAGTATTGAATATAAGTAGTTTTAAGTTTAAGATTTAGTTAACCAAATTAGATTTCTCCCAAAGATTGCTTTGCTGCAGGTTAACTTTATACACAGATCCAGCTAGCAAGTCTGTGTTTTTGCCCCTTTCATGAATTAATCAGATTCTTCCATTATAAGAATGGACAAACAAACATATTGACATATAGAAAGGAAACTGGTTCCAATATGTCATGTTATGTGAGACAGGTTTTAATATTAGGCCCAAAAACTGCATTGTGAGAATTAGTTGTAACAGCCACTACAGTAATAAGCAGAAAAACAGACCCTAACCAGGAACAGGACATTTGAATTTCTGAAGAAACAGGTCTCATGGTGAATTGCTATCCAAAACTGAGATATGATTACAATGTTTTACAAACGACTCTAAATCTATTTAAACTCAGTTTAAAAAAAACAAACCCTTATTTGTTTTTTCCCAAATTTAACTTTAATTCTGATTTTGTTATTTTTTGCTTGAAGGGAGACTGGCACTTAAGAATTTCATTGAAAGAATGAATAAAACAATTAATTCACACAACTTGACTGAGGAAAGACCACATACTGTCTAGGGTTCAAGGATTTGTTTCAATCCAAGTAATGAGTACACATTTCATTTGTGTTTACAATCAGAACTATTTAATGCGCTACAAAGCAGCTTTTATCTAAATAACAGCTCCATACTCTATATTAGATAGATGGGAAAACTACATGTCAGAAAAAAACATTTAACTCTTAACACTTAATAGAAATAGTCCAAAAGAGTAAATCAAACCGTTGGCTTTAGTTTAGCACTAACAACAGATAACAAATTGAAAATATCCTAAAAATTCATATGATTAGACAATATGAGAACATCTCATCCCCTAATTGTAATCACAATTTCTCATGAGGATGCATTCTTCATTTTTCTCCTTAATATTAGCCACCCACTTAGGTATGCACACACACGCACACACACACACACACACACACGCACACACACACTCATGTGTACTACCTGCACATATATGAACAAGGTACCCATGCATATAAACAAATATCTTACACACAAAAGAAAAAAAGTAATTGCTGGACTGTGAGAAAATACAGCATTTTAAGATTACAGCGTTGATAACAAATAACAATGTTATGTTTCCTGCTCCAGTGGTTTGTACAGACTCCACAGTTTGCCCAGACACAAAGCAAAAAGACCAGCTGTGCCTTGCTCTTGAGAACAGAAAGCTGATTTCACAATGTCTTCCTGTTTTGAAAGATTGAGATATCTCATTGTGATCTCTTTTACTCTTTTTGGTTTTGTTTTCACTACTATCTGGAAAAAGGATAAAACGTTAACAAAAAAGTTAAAAAAGTTCACAGGGTTTAAATGTCTGTCTAAAAAGTCTGCAAACTAAGAAAAAAATAGCATAAAGAGCAAAAGCCTGTTTACAAGACAGGTTGTGTTGGTGAATAGGTCAAACAAACACAGAACTTTTCCCCAGGAGACAGGTGATTGTTTACCGTGTGAAAGCCTTTGTTTTAAGCTAAGAGGTCACCATGTTTGTTTTCCTACAACTAACCTACGTAACTTTACTTGCCGAAATCTAGCCTATGTGTGTAACTTTATTTTCCTAAAACTAAACTACGAATGTAACTTTACTTTTCTAACCCTAACGTCACAACTTTGCTTACCCAAACCTAACCTACATAACTTAACTTTCCTAAACCCAAGCTACCCAACTTTACTTGCCTAAACTAACCTAAGAGTATAACTTTACTTTCCAAAACCTAACCTACTTTTACCCTCCCAAACCCAACCAAGGTAACTTTACTTTCCTAACTTTATGTTAAGTACAAAACTTAATTTGTGTGGTGCTACTTCATCAATATTGTTGTACTTTTTTCTAACATATCATACGAATCGTTGTATGAAGATACATTGAATAAGAACAAAGTCTTCCTAGAAGCACCTCTAAAGTTGAAGGATGTTGCTGCTTCTTTCCAAGAAATACTCTATATTTCACTTTGTACGCATGAGAGAAGTTGGTAGGTGAATTTTGTGACAGCTGGACGGATCAAGGCTAGCAGTATACCCCTGATATTTACATGGTAGAGGTGTTTCTAGATCTGATGCTCCCTGCACTGCTGACTGAGCCTGTCCTGTACGCCATCTGGAACCTCTTGCTGATGAGGCCATGTTTGCAAAGCGTCAAAAGCAGCTGGTTACGGAACTTCTCCCCAATGAAAGCATAGAGCACTGGATTCACTGCACAGTGCATAAAAGCCAACACTTGGGTCACTTTTAGCATCATTTCCAGCACGTAGTGAGTGTCGCATATCTCCACTATGATTGATCCACCTCGTCTGAGTGTGTCAATGAGCACAATTATGTTATAAGGCAGCCAGCACAGAACAAATGCCAACACCACCGCCAGGATAACGCGCATGGCCTTGTGCTTCTGTTGATTCCGCGTGTGAAACAGTGTCACGACAATGGAGCCATAGCAGATACCCATCACCACCAGTGGCAGGAAAAAGCCCACCGTATGGCGCAGGACGCGCAATCCAACACGCCAGTGCTCGCTGCTTTCACCTGTTAGATTTTCATAGCAAATGTTCTGGTTCAGATCTTGAGCATACATGCTCTCCCTCTGAACTGCCACGGGTAAGGACAGCACTCCAGCCACCAGCCACACCACACTGCACACCACTTTCACCCACAGGTGATGGGAGGGCAGGACACGTGTAGCTCTCACAATGGCAAAGTGACGGTCCACACTGATGCACGCCAACAGGAAGACACCACTGTATACTGACGCCTCTTGGAAGCCTGACAGGAGTTTGCACAGGAAGGTGCCGAAGATCCAATCAGATCCAAACGCACTGACGGCCCAGAACGGGAGGGTGAGACAGAAGAGAAGGTCTGCTATCGCCAGGTGCATCAAATAGATGTCTGTGCTGGCTCTGCCTTTCTTCATACAACAAACCACATAGACAACCACACTGTTGCCCACCATGCTTAGGACAAACACAATGATGTATGTGATTGTCATGCCCAAGCTACTATATCCAGGCATGGTTACACTACAAGGAGCAGATGGTTCATCCTCATCCGGAGGGGTGGAATTGAGAAGGGCATTGAAGTAATCTTCATCAATCAGAAATCCAGGAGATGTTGTCATCTGCATAAAAACAAAACCATTGTAGGTTAAACAGGTAGTAGTAGAAGAAGTATTCACTAGCAAGGACCACACCTCAATCGGAATTAATTAATTTATTGACGTGAATGTAGATTTGGTATAAACATTGATGTTGGATTATTGGAATGGATGGTTGAGTGCGGTGTGGGGAAGCTTCGGTGGGAATCCGCCGTGGCTCCCGGGCACGACAGATCCCCTAGGATCGTACGGACAGAAGGAGGAAAAGGAAAGAGATTGAGGGAGGGAGGGAGGGGTGCAGAATAACGAGAACGAAAGGGGGAGATCGGGTTAGGAGGATATTTAAGCTGGAAGAGGCGCGGTTGAGGTGCGGTAGAGGTGTGGTCCTGCTCCTGAAACTCTGCTATAAAGCTTCACACAATAGCGGAACTGACTGTCTAGTGTCACCATTTTGGCAAAATAGAGAATAGCAAAATACTGCTTAAGCTGCACTGGGAACTAGGTAATGAATCTTAGAAGAATAAATCTAAGAGTGCTTTACTACCAAAGCAGTGTGACTGGTGCTATCCAACCAAACTGATATGGTTAAGTCTTGCCCTATGCCTTAAGAAAGTATCAGATGAAGCACAAGTAAGCTGCTTTAAAGGAATCATTTGACATTTTGGGAAATACACCTTTTTGCATTCTTGCAGTGGCGAATCTACCTATAGGTGAAATAGGCCAGTACTTTTTCATCCCAAGTTGTCACATATTGCCACTTTGCAGTGGACTTCCAAATCTACATATTACATTGCAGGTACCCTCTGTGTCTTCTGCTGACACTCTGGTATGGCACTATTGTGGAGTCATAAACTGCATATGGGATGACACTGCATGTGGTTATGTTAAGACAACTAAAGCACATGGCAACCAATGCCGTGACATAAATAAAAGCACAAGACAAATTATGTGGACGCAGAAGGTGGCTTTTGGTATCAGGATCTTACACTAAAAGCACTTCAAAAAAGCAGCAGTATTTTATGACTTCGGAATGAGAATGGGCTGCATATGCAGCTGCATAAAGAGCTCAAAATGGGAGGAGTGTATGTATAGAGCATTAGAGTAAGTGTAAAGAGAGTGAAGCTTGCCTAAGGTGCCTAATTTGGTAGGTCCAGCTCTGCTTTCTTTTTCAACACTTTATTTATAGCAGTTTTATTGCACTGTGTTCTTGTTACCTTTGAAATGAGCCAGGCTTTTTCCCCTTGTTTCAGTCTTTGTGCTAAGCCAAACTAACAGGCTGCTGGTGTTAGCCTAATTTTGACTGGCTAGACATATTACATTAGATTGTTATCTAGCCGTCTCATTCTCAGCAATAAAATGAATAAGCGTGCATCCCACAATGTGACACATTTTCACAACTTTTTGTTTAGAGGAAAACACTTTGATAGAATGTTGAATATTGTCCCCCAAACCATCTAAAAATCCCGAAGCCAACCTCAGTTGTTGGTTATATTAAAATGAGCTTCTATAACTATTTTAGACAACATAATAACATTCTCCCTGTGTAATATTAGCATACAATGACACTGAAAGGCAATAAGAAACAATTTCTTAGCCTGAAATGTATAGGTCTTGTATTGTTTATTTAACAAAAAAGAAGAAAAAAACAACACAGATTTAAATTAAATTGTTGAACAATGATTCAGTACCCCAGCTGCAGTTTCATAAAGACAAAAATTCAGAAAGTTGCATCTTGGCAGCCTAACCAGGGACGGGGCTTGCAAATTAGTCTTGGCTAGAAACCTGTATGCATAGCATCTACGTTATATTTCTTATGAATCAATGTGTCATACATTTGTCCCTGTCAAATAAGCATGTAAATAAATAAATAAATAAATAAATAAACTGTTTACCTGTTTTTCCTCTTCTTCTTGATTAGTAAGAACCAAATTCATCAAAACATTAATGATCAAAAGTTGTAGCTTCATCCTCCTTTCTTGATACAAACAGGTTAACAAGAATAAATCTATTTAGCCGGGAGTGTGGTTTTTACTTGGAAATGTGGTAGAGCTCCTTGCGTAAGGTGCGTGCTAGTGGTATCGCTAATGCTCTATTAGCAAACTGTATTTCTTCAAAGGAAGTACGCAAACCATAGATATTATCTATCTTAAGCAATCTACATGAATATGACAATCTTGAAAACAGGTTGTCAGGTTGCCTCTATTTTTGATCTCACAGATGTTGGATGTTGGCAACTTGATTATGTTTAAATTGTACTTTCTTCTAACATTGTGTTAGATGCTCAGACATGTAATAAAGCAATTTTTGTTTAAAAAATACAGTCACAGGAGTACAACACAGCTGCATCCATTTTTAATAGCTGATTACAGACCAATCTCAAACTTGTTCTTCTTCAACAAAATACTAGAAAATGATGGATATAAGCATTTCAAAAATAATATTTCTACAGATCAACTGTTGTTTTTCAGTCTGGTTTGACATCTGACATCACACTAAAACAACTCATATCTGAGAAATCAGTAACCTCAAGATCAAGTGTCAAGTTTCAATTTTAGAATTTCTTTCCATTGCTGCTGCCTTTACCATAGTTGATAATTTTATTCACTTACTCTGTCAAGCCCTGCTCTGAGCTGTTTTTTATCTTACTTGTTTCGATGTTTCCATTCATCAGTTTTAAATTAGTCAAAAAAAGATTTATATTTGGGGTTACAGAGGGGTCAATCATTGGAACACAGCTTTTTAATCCAAAACAAAAAAACAAGTAAACTTTTCAATTTCACAGGCAGATGGTTTGTGGCTGTGTGTAGATGTAGGTGTCAGTGCTCATTGTTTGTGTCTTTGAGCTTTGTAACTGTCTTTTGGATGATTCTTTTTTCCTCTTTTATTATTATTTTTTTTTAAAGATTATTTTTAGGCATTTTTGTCAGAGTGACAGCGTGAAAGGGGGAGAGAGTGCAGACCTAACCATTATAATGTACTGTTAACCACATGTTGACAGCCTATGTGACAAAACTGAGACATCGGTTCTGAGCCCCTTCATAATGTTACTTTCTTAAATAGGGCCTCTTAAAATATATCATTATCACTGTATTGTGATTATAATGATGGCAACTAAATTTAATTGGGATTCATCTAAAAATGAAGCAAGTGATGCACCTTGAAATAGAGTATATGAGATGTGTTATTACATTTTTGAAAAGTTATATGCATATTTTTTCCATTAATACGTTTCTCATGGACCTTCTTCTAGGCTAAGTTAACTATGATGGCCTTTATACAATGGCATCCAATACAGCACACATTAAGTAAAAGGAAATTACAGCAGGAAACAGGAAGCCTGCAAAAATAAAAAAAAAGAAAGAAAAAGAAAAAGACAAAACATTTGGGTTTGTAAATGTATTGAGCGATCATACAGTATGACAATATATCCAGAGTTGCAGGCATAGGTATTACATCTTGTTAGACCCTTTCCCGTTTCATTCATGATGTTCCCCTACGACTGAATACTGTTCATTGTGGGTTGTAACAGACTTCAGAAAGCATTTGACATTTTACTTTTATTGCTTCAGATATAATAACTAATAACAGTCATTCAGAAACAGGAAACAGGTCTAGAAAGGTGCATGTTCAGTCCTGTCTATGATTTAGTCATCTATGATCCTCTAAAGGCTAACACTAACCACCCCTCTTGAATTTAAGCATATTTCAAGTCAAAAGAAAAGGGATCTACACTTTATATTCTTAAAATAAGTGATGAGATGAGATAATACTTTATTTGTCCCACAGCTGGGAAATGTGCACCATTGCAGCAGCAGAGAGATAGTGCAACCACAAAGCATCAGTTAAAAACCAAAATGAAAGGGGGGGGAGGGGGCTGACCTGAAGGGAGCATCCCAGGACAGAGCTGATCTAAGTAGCTGTGTAAAAGAAAAAAGAAACATTACAACATTACCCTACTCTACAACATTTACAGCCTAAGCTAATTTGCAATGCCCGTCCCTAGATGGGCCTTTAAATATATATACATGATTCAACAACTACATAAAATACTGTACACAATTTTTTATCTCATCTTTTATCTTTCACTTCACTTTTAGCAGTTTGATTTTTGGAACATATGAAGATTATCTATGCCATTATTCACATTACATATTCTCCATTAATTTTATATTTAATACTGCTGTTTTTTTTTTAAACTTTTTATCCAGTGGAGGGCAGCAGCAGCCCCCTCTGTGGCTCTGGCGGAGCTGCCCCCCCCCCCCCAGTTAGATGGGAAATTGTTTAGTTTGATTGATTATGAAATATTGTTGTTGTCTTTATACAATGTTTCCTTGAGCCTGTAATCTTACCCAACAATTGTCACCATGTAAGTTCCATATTTGCAAAATTCTCCGAAATGTGTCAACATGATCTGAACTTCTTCATAAAAATTACTCCAGCTGGATGAGAGAGCAGAGTAGGCTCCACCCACCACAGATGTTAAAGTGAGTTGGGCTGACATCACCACCACAGGGCTCCCTCACTGGTGTATTCTGGTGACCCTGCACCAATTTTCCACCTGCCCTCAGTGCTAAAAGCAAATGTCTCCAAATGTAACCCTGCTGTGCCCATTTAAAGACTTATCTTTTTTCCATCTGTGGGACCACAGGCTGCATTTATCAGCAACTTGTAGCCTGAAAGACAAAACAGGGGTCTAATGCCCTCAGCCATTTCTGTGCTATAAGCAACCAATGCAGACAGTATCTGAAAACTATTAAAAAATAGATAATCAAGAAAGCAATTAAAGGTCCTGTCTTGTGAATAAGATTTCCATGTCTATTTAAATTGATTTCAAAACAGGTAAAGGTGCTACTGTAAAGTATCGAAACATTAAGTATCAAATCCACAGATGAATGTACACAGTCCCTATTCAGAAACTCTGCTTTTATATGAGCTGTAAGGAGTTCTGTTAATTTGTGATGTCACAAGTCTACTATAGAAAGAAAGTAAGTTACACTACAGTGCTGTAACAGTCACCTCCTGGATGCAATGACAGTGCAAAGACACCAGGAGCTTCTTTTGGGAAGGGTCTTAACCTTTTGAAAACCTAAATCAGCTTTTCTTGTGCTGCATTCAGACAACTTTCACAAGTATTCAAATCTTTGAAACCTGAGCAAAAAGTTTTAATTTTCTTCTAAAACACGGGAAATGGCAATGAGCAAATTTCAAGAAATTGGTAAAATGTGAGATATTAATAAACTGAAAATTAAAATTAATAATGAAAACTAAAATTGTCCAGGAACTACATTTTATAAGAATCATTTTAGCACTTTTTTTCTTAGTAATTTTCTTAGTTTGTTATTCTTTCCTTCTTTTTTCTTTTTCTTTCTTATTTCTGCTGATTTTCTGGTTATTTTCTGGTTAGTTTTTACTATTTTTTTTTTGCAAATTTTGGGGTCATTCCCTTTTAAGTTATTCATTGCCTTCCCCTTATGTTTATTTATTTATTTATTTAAAATATAAAGCCAGTTTGCTCAAGTTTCAAGAGGTTAAGGAGACAGGCACTAAAAGGCATAGTTTCAGACAGAGGGTTAATACAGGTACATTTAGTAAGACAGTATGGAAAAAAAGGTGTTTTTGGAAAATGACAGCATGTGAATATATTCTAGTAGAAAACCCAAAGTTTGAAATCTGAAAATGAGCACAATATGGGACCTTTAAGCTGGCCCAGATAATCAAGAAAATGAACCTGATTGATTCTAGAGGCAGTAACAGAAGTCATTGGTGACAAAATTGTTAAAGTTGTGAGACACAGGGACTAAACCTTGGGGTCTGAGTGTGTTTTTTGCCTCTGTAGATACACTGCTCTATAGAAATGAAATACTTCTGCAAGACCTTGGCACATGGGCACAGGAGATGACAAGGCCTCTCTCTTTCTCTCTCTCTCCCATCTGACCCTTAGTTTATGTTTCCTGGCATTTTTCATCACAATTACTTTATTCATGACTCACAGAACCAACAGGCTACCGTTATGAGAGATGTTTGTTCAACTGTTCGGTCATTTTGGAGGATGTTGTTTGTTGTTTTGTGACCCAACTGATATAAATGAAGTGGGGTGTTATATTAAAGTAAAACTATAGGTTTACCTTATAAACCGGCAACTATTCTATTATTTTAAAGAAGAGTGCTCTGTGAGAGAAGGTTACCATTATGCTTCAGTTTCTATCTCTATACAGTATATCCTCATATGAACCCACAGTTCCTTGTCATTTGTTCTCCCATTGGACTGTATTATCTTGGGCATAGGCCTACTAGATGTTGAACAGCTCTCTTGGTTTATCCATTAGCTTATAGTTCAATGGAATGGATGGCCCTGATGAGGCTACAAGCCAAAATGCATTAGTCTAACAAAAAACCTGTTCTGCTTACTGCAAGTGTTGCTGGAAGTTTACCGCATAGCTCAACAGAATCTTAAATCTTCATTTGTCCCCCTGAAAAAGCGAAACACGTTCCTAGAAAATTTATTATAACACACTTTTAGAATTCAAACCTGGTTAAAATGTTGGTTAAAAAACACAAACTGTCTTAACAGTTAGCAGGTGAAATAGCTCTGAAGGCAAAAATGTGCTAGCTGCCAGCTACCAAATAGCAGTTAATCACAATTAGCAACTAGCTGGTGAACATGGTTGCTAAGAAGCCATTTACATTTTAGAGATTAAAGAATAGTGAATATTTACACAAAATTCATATTGATCAGAGGGCCAGAAACACGACTCCGAATGAATGCTAATGCTCCTCTGTTGGACGAGTAAACAGGTAACTATTGCTAACACATCAACCATATCAAATTAAAGGTCCGTAGTGTCGGCCAAAATGGAATGTAATATAGTTCATTCGGCTATAGTTCGGCTATAATCACCAGAAAATATGAATTGTAGTGTTTTTGTTACCTTAGAATGAGCATTGTATATCCACATAGGGAGCAGGTCCCTGTACAAGAAGATCACCATGTTTAACTGTCTTGTTTCTACATTAGCCTGGAATGGACAAACCAAAGACAGGAAATTTGCTTTTAGTTTAGTTGCTTTTGATTAGTTTTGCCAAACTGTGAACTTTATGGCAAACTGTTGAAGCAGGCAATGTCGTTAGGCTGGATTTTTGTGTTGTAGTAATTTTCATGATAACAGGTGTGCATAGGATTTTAACAGTCGAGGCTTTACTTTGCCAGTGTACCATGCATTTTTTAGGGGCTTAAGTGGGAATTTAAATTCTAAATGACCTAAAATCTGTTAGTCAGGGGGACACTTTTAACTTCTTAATTAGCCAATATTACAAACAGCTGTGCATGGTCAAAGCCGCTGTTTCTAGTTGGTAGAGGTAACCACACTATTTGCATGTTTGTCTGTGTAGAAAGCAGGAGAGAGTAAACTTACCAAAGAAATCTTTACACTTCTTTCTAAGTTTGTGATGTTAGGGATGGGTTAATACATTCAGGATTTAAGTGGCAGCTCTTTCAAAATCCCCTTTCCACAGGCATCCATTCAAGGTCTTATTTCAGACTTTCCTGCTATTTTAACACCTACAGTTACATTACTAAAGAAAATACAGCACAAAGACCAGCCTATTTACCCCATGAGCTGTCTGTGTTTGAAATGGGACCACCCAGACAACCCTCCCATCTACCCAGCCTGCTCTGTTTGCTTTTGTTTTGTCCGCTCAATGGCTGGAGATTAGGCTGTGGACACACCACTGAGAGGTCCTGGCTGTTTCAATGGCTGCTCAGTTAGATGAGAAAACAGTAGCCAGCGTACACTCCTTGTCAGTTAAGATCTTTGTTGTTGTGTCAGTGACACGTTAAGCCCGTGCTACCTGACATGTCTATTGCAGGTCAGAAGATGTATTTTAGGAATTCAGTATCGCAATCAATGACGAATTTCCTGTCTTTTTCTTCAAGTTCCTCATATTTTTCTATCTGACATTGGTGCACAAGTTCAGACTAGTCTTTAAAAACATGTTATATAGTTCAGAACTATTCTTGGCATTTTTAACAGTTACACAGCACTTTTTTAGGACACTTACAAGGACATGTCCATTTTTGTAAATATCTCTGGATCCTTGAAAATATAAAAAACTCTGACTCAGCGCTTTTGTGAATGTCTCTGCTGTGCAAAAAATTCAGTCACATCCGTTCTTCTTTTTTATCGAACAGGAACCAGTGAGAAACTGCAATAGGCTGACTTTACCAGAGGCCTCGCTGAACCGGAGTGCAGTGCAGTTGTTTTGTTTTTCTCCCAGCAATCTGTCCCGAATAATCATATCATCAGTTTGCAAAACCTGATTAATGAAAATGTACCCACTGATTATATTTATAAATTCCTTCCAAGGAGAGTGCATAAGCTTGTTACTGTCTTCCTTCCTTTTATTTTAAGTGACAAGGACACTTTAAAAAACATGTTGTACATGACTCATATTTTCTCATTTCTTTGTATTCAAAGGCTAAAAAAGTGTTACAACAACAGATCCTTCCCAGTGCTTTGACAGTTTGGGTTTTATACGTAAGCCTTACAATGGCTCTGCTCCAGCATTGTTCTCTCCAAAAACAATGAATTCAATAAAGATGATTAAAGTTGAGTAAATTGTGTTCTACTCATCAATCCATCTTAACTGTACTGGAGGTCAACAGTTTATATAGTGACTTTATAAGAAATAAAAATAAGTCATAAAGCAACAGTGGTGGATGAAGTAACTGAAAGCCACACTTGAGTGAAAGTACAGATATCCAACCAGAAAATGAATTTGGTAGAACTTAAAGTAACCTATTAGAATATTACTTGAGGAAAAGTCTTAATTATGATATTTTCTGTGCTTAATTATCAAAAGTAATTGTATTAGATCAACATGAGGATTGAAAGTAAAAGCAGTTAGAGAGGGAAACTGAATTTCGAGAATTATGATGTTTATCTAATGGTTAACAATGGTTTTAAACTGGATCCAAGAGCAAGACCACAAGACAAGAGGAAAAAGGATAAGAAAGGAGTTCATTGTAGAGTTTTTGCAGGTGGATAAAGGCAGAAGACTGAGGTGAGGCTGAGACTGGTGACGAGGCTGGAGTTGAAGTAGCTGAGGTGTGGCTGAAGTTGGTAGGCCGTGTGGCTTACAGCTCAGGGGGTGAGAGGCTGGGTGGCATGTGGCTGAGGTGCTGGAGTTTGTAGGAGAGAGGCACTGATTGAGAAGACACTGGAGATGAACCAACAGTACCAGTATCCACAATCCACAACCAGTACCAACAATCTGGCAGCATGTAAGAGAGACAGCAGGGTTTTTAAGCTGCAGTTGATGAGTGTGGAATGATCAGCAGGTGTGCATGCAGAGCTCCAGAACCAGGAAGCCACGCCCAGCCTCTGGAAACCCGGCAGCAAAAACCCAGCAAAAAAATCCAGGAAAAATATATGAAAAAACCCACTCAAAATCTATACCACCACAGTTTATCTCCTTAAAATGTAGAGCACAGTACAGTTAAGAAAAACAAGGTCTTTTTAAGGACTTACAGGATTTAAAGAAAATCTTTAAGCTAATGAGCTGACACAGCAGTGGAATGGTAACCATGCAGTTACTTGATTACTCGCTGCCACTTCTGCTTCCATCAAGAAGATGAGCTCATTGTCGACAGGAATTTTAGCGGTTAGCATGTTGCATCTAATCTAACATGAAGCCTGGGCTTTTTTGGATTGAAATTAAACTGCTGATTTGAGAGCACTTGTTAGCATTTGTCCTTCTGTGATTAACCAGCCTGAACTTGTCAAACAGTGCCACTCTGTCAGTGCTTTAGAACGGGCTTGACGCCAAAAGCTACCTTACGTGTCCAAATGGAACCGGCTGAACGGCGTCAGATTAGAACACGCTCAGACAGAACTGGTGGTGTTGTTATAATATGCTGTTAGACAGTGCCGGGGACACCCACAGTGCAAGGGTGGCATCACTTAAGAAAGTGGCTGGATGTAACTGACAACTGACTTTGCGTTGGAGTACGGAGTTTGCTTCCCTTGTGAATGTGAGTGTTTTTTTTCCCTAACCTTACCATGTGCCTCTTTTGCCTAAACCTAACCATCTATGACATTGTTGCCTAATACCAGCCATCGCAACAGACCGCTTTGGTTGCCATGTGCTGTTGTGTAAACATAAGAAACATTCTGCATCATCCCACCATGTGCATTTGTTGACATCACGGCAACGGAGCGAAAACAGCTGGCGCAGCAGGATACCTAAAACATCATCAGTAGACATAGAAAGTCACTGACTTTGCAGCACCATGTGATGGTTTGGGATAAGAATGCATTGGATTAACCTTTGATTGAGCTTGCCAAACTAGGACCAGTAATTTGCCAAACCCTCTGATTTTGTTTTGTAGCACTGAATGTACCTATGGAAATTGTATCAGAGTAAAACCACACATTTTATTTAGAAAATGTAGTGAACTAAAAGTTAACAGGAGTAAGTAAAGTACAGATTAATCCAAAAAATGTAAAATAAATAAATAAAAAAAGTACTGTGACAAAGCATTGTTACTTGGTTAAATTACATGATTTGCAGCCAATACACACAGATATACAATGAAGCTTTTAAAAAGTTTGTGAAGCATTAAATGAATGGCATATGGTAATTGTAAGTGGACAATAAAGTTATTTAATATCTATGTTTTGTTGTTAATCTAGAAATAAAAAAGAGATTTATCCTCTTATGTTCAGCTTTATTGACCATATTTGCCCACACTTACCAGGAAATAACTCATTGTGCATGCAAAAGCTAGACTCACAGTGAGTCAGTTCAAAAAAAACAATAAACCCACTCTGTTTCAGATATGGCTCATTTTTGTGCCTCTGCAACATCTATTTTCTTATTGTTTCATTTTCCCTGTTTTACCAATCACAGGTGCATTTAGTCGTATCTTCAGTTGTGCTTGGAAGCAGAAAAGAAGATCACCAAGTTTGGGAAGTTTTGCAAAGTTGTTTTTTTTTCCTTTCTTTTTTGTAATGTTCTAAGGAATAAAAATATAAAATTGTGCAGCAAAGTATTTCACATTACTGTTTTACATTCTCTTCTCAACTCTGTGATATCTTTTTACTTACTGTTCCTCTGTGGGCTCTACAGTTGCACTATGGGCTACTTGTGTAACTTTTGGGAGAGCGAGAGGACAAACTGTATCTGGTTTTATATGTATGACATCAGACAGTCATATTTTAGCATCCAAACCCCTTTTCATTCAATAGAAGGCGTGTCTATAGGTCTTTACATATGGAGCCAGAGGCTTTAGGTTTATATTACACTCAGCATGATTCACAGCAGCCCAAACCACAGCATATATATTCCCAAACCAAGTCTTAATCAGGGTCAACCGCTGTGCCATTTAAGATATTTTCAAGCATTCGAGACAAGCTTAAAATAAGGAGCCTGGTCTCTCACACAGCAGAACGGAGCCATGGAAATGTTATGCCAACCCACACACTGGTGGTGTGTTGTTTTTTTTTGCCTGAGACTGAAGGAAGTCTGTGTGTTTAAGTGGCTGAGGAAAGGCTCAACTTATCTGGGTTTCTCAGACAAAGTAGCCCTTTTGCCAACATGTAAACTCTCCTTGAGATTTTGGCTGTATTTCCCCCAAAAGTCCACCTTAACAATACAGGCTTTGCTCACAAACTAACCAGTTCAGGTGACCCTAAAATGCAAAGCTAATATTGGTCAACAAGCAGCGTTACAAAGCCGTATTGTCAAGTTTTATCTTTATCATGGTGTCATGAATGAATGGTAACATAGATTACATGTGACATATCTTTAATTGTCCATAAAGTTGTAGTTAAATTGACATCTTTGCCACATGGTGGAAGCATAAAAAGCTGCAAACATTGCATTAGCAACATTAGCATTCATTCTTACTTTCATTTCATTCTTACAATCTTACTTTTGGCCATCTTAACAATTTGTGTACGGCATTCGTTTTCCTTTTAGCTCTGTTTGGACCAAATGTTTGCCTGTTTCGATTCACTATGTTCACAGACTAACTGTTAATTTATGCTACTTCACATTACACTCCAAACCATGGAACATTAGTTGCATTTTTTTTCAATGTTTGAGATCTGCTTGTTACTTTGAAAAATATAAGTAAATATGTCATAAAGCTGCAAATGTTTAGTGTCTGAATCTTGAGATCCTCTGAACTGATGTTCTACAACGACAATGAAACAAATGTGTCTGAAACATTTACAGATGTAACAGATGTGTGTAGCCAATGTGACCTTTGGTTTGCGGTCCACTGTTTTAAAGCCCTAAATTTGGCATTTTAGCCCACATCTTATTTTTTGGAGCAACAAGTGACCATAATTGGAAAAAAGAGTGGAGCTGGAGAGGACCAAGGGGTGGATTTGATAGAGAACTCAAAGGACACTGTGCACTCCCAACTATCCATCAACTTGATTGCATCTCACTCTTGGCTCTGCTGTTCAAAGTTACAAGCACAGACAACACCCCAAAACAAGTTCACAGCTATTTAAATGTAGACAGTGCCATGGACACACATTGATAAGCCTCTATCCTGATTCACTGGTGCCAGTCGTAGCAACTTGTCAATCACAAGGAAGCCATGCCCTGAAACATACCCTGCTAAAAGGGATCATAATTTACAAAAATCATCATCATGTTTTTTTGAAGAAGACTGGAAACTAGTAATTGAGACCATAAACTCATTAGGAAAATGTTTACTCGTAATAAAGGTGAAGAAGTAGGGTAATTTTCTCATAGATTACCAAAAAATCAGATTTATGTATTTTTGCAACAAGAGGAGTTGCCCTCTGCTGACCATTAGGAATCAATCAATCATTAATTTGTCACACAGCATTACAAAAGCTACAGCTCCAGTGAAATGTGATCCCATCAGCTCATTTAACTTGTGCACTGTAATTTGGTCCTTTTTAGTTTTCTTTTTAAATTGTTTCCTCTCCTATTTGTCCAAGTTTCTGGATGGTTCTGATAACCCATAGTTTCTGGTTGTGACTATCCACACACACATCCTGACCTCAACAAGGCGGCTGCAAACACAGACAAAAGTGCTCTTCAGACGCCACTAAATAGCATATAGCAGTGATCTGTAGAAGGAACAGGACAGCAACTCACAACTCCACCGTCACACCAGTCCTTATTCACCGTAAAGCACATGTATCCTCTCCTCTCACCAGAGTCCTCTGCTCTGTACGATCAGCATATAGTAAAGGCTTCAGCTTGAATGGTGTTGTGCAAGATTTAGCCAAGTTTCGGTGAATCAGAGGACATTACAATTCCTGTTATGCTGTTAATAATGGATGAGATGGTCTTTCTGTTTTTTCAGACACCTGTACAATGGCTAGTAAGATGCCACTTCAGCTGGTACACAACTTTTCCATATTTCCTCAATGCTGACAGATGATTTGCAAACCTTGACCTGGCTGGCTAGAGGATGGCAGCAGAGTTTACAGAATAGTGAGTTAACATCCTCTTCCCAATAGTATATCACAGCCACCACTGTCCAAAGCCAACCACAAAAACACTTCCAAAATTTAAAAAAATGCAGGTTTAAGGAACTTTTGCATTTGCTTGACTTTTTTAGACCCGAAAGCTATGTCCACTTCTTTTATACAGTCTAGGTCTTACACAGTGACACAGGAAACTCCATTTGAACCTTGTAAAGACTTGATGTAAATGTCCCCTAGCTTTTCAAACAAGCCAATATCAGGTTCTGTGAACAATAGTAAAATGTTCTTTCTTCTCCCTTCATCAGCTATCTAAAAGGTACACCTAAAGTGTCAGATGACGGATAACCAGCTGTACCGAATCAAAAACAAGCAGGTTGTTTTTTATGTGAAGGGAGGAGTGTTTGAGAAAGGTTTGGTCTGAAAGCTTGAGTTTGCAAATGCGTAATTGACCCTAAGGACCAAAATGAAAGCATGCATGCTGCTGGTGATTAACATGCTAGGTGGGGCTATGTGCAGACGCCAATGAACTGAGTGCACATCAATCTGACAGTTCACAAGAAATGTCGTATTCTCAACAAGCTGAAAATATTCCGTATGCCTGTGGTGAAGTACTTAATGTTCAACAATGATTGTAATATTGACAAAGCACCAGAGTCAGCAAAGTGGTTGACTTTTTTATGCTCCAGAGAATGACAAGGAAATAACAGAGTCACAGTAAATAAATTCCTTATGGCAACAGTCAAATGTGCCAGAGGACACAGAGGACAAAGACCAAGACTCATTCAGTGACCTGGAAACTTTATTCTTCTTTATCCAGTGAAACCAGTTTCATCCCCCGCCTTCATAGAAACAAATATTGACCTTTTGTGACAAGAATGAGCATCACACTACATACCAGGCGTAGCACATGTGAAAGACTTACAGTGACTTACTGTTTACACACTGACGGCAGCATGAAGTGATAGACAGAATCACATATTTCATGTATTCACCGTTCACTTCTCAAAAGCTCTTGGTGAATGCTTAGCATTTGGTGACTCAACAACAGCATTTGTCTGCAAAGCTCATGACTTTGCAGAGAATACCTTTTTAACAAGAGGCTGTTGACAAGACGTGCCCTCAGATTATTGTCACCTCTTCATTGTGAGGATTGCTGTTGCATATAACAAAAACATCTTTGTTCCTATACAATAGTTTTACATGCACATTTAGTACCATGCTGAAAAACAAGAGACATAACGCCTTTTTCCCCTTTCTGACAACAGATACAGGCACTACCATGTACATATAGACCAACTAGCTGCTCACCCCAGATATAATAAAACAGCTTGCCTTATTTCACCCTCAGGCTCTTCTTGTGCAACTCATGAGTTCATGTTTACATATTATATAACTGAAGACATACAGTGTTTAAAATAATGCAAGATAGGACAACCCAAGTGTTATAAATTAAAGTTCACACCAATTCACGACAGTGCCATTGTGACATACTTGCACAGGCCTGAATACATTAGAGCACAGCATGACAAGTTGTTTTTGTGCTGTGAACAGCACGAATAGTTAAATTAATGGTTGGAACATGCCAAATGTGCAAGGAAGGAAACCTCTCTGTTATCTCAGAGTCTGCAATTACCTATTAGCACGTAGCCATGTGGTGAGAGACATGGATGTTAATAATGTGGGAGATTGTTTTACACAGACACTGGTAAGAAAGAGGAAAATCGGGAGATTAAGTACTATTTTTAACCCAAACCAAGATCTTTTCCAAACCTTAAGTTGGGTTTGAGCGTAAACCTAACCAAACCTTTACTGTAGTGTTGTCAGATCATCAAACTATGCCAGAAGTGATTTGTAACAGATTTGGAAGGGACAGAGAAATTATATCCTGCCAGTCGGGAAAGATCAGAAAACTCTTCTATGTGTTATCCTAGTTATCCTAGTGAGCTCTTACAAAAGCTGTATTTTGTTGTTTAAAGTGAAAGTAGACAAGTTTTTTGCTTTCATGATGAAGTAAATGTTGATTGCACAATGTAATGGCTTAATAATGACACCATTAGCATTTAGATTAGTTTCTGATAAGCCTCCCTTTCACTACCCAGTCTGCCACCAATTATGATCCTCTGAGAAAATGAAGGCTTGATTTATGGCACAATGGAAATATATCAGCTATTGTGAAACCAAAACAGGAAAAGGATAGCAAGTTTGTTTACCTCGGTAGCTATCGGTAGCTCGCAAAGAGAATCGAATTTAGTTCTTAGTTGTACTATCATGGATGTACAAAAAAGTTGCCATGTGCTTGTGTTGACATCACAGTAACGGCATCCCGGAATGTAAATGGCGGACGCAGAAGAATACCTAGAGTGATATGTAGACACAGAAATCCACTGCAAAGCGGCAATATGAGACGACTTAGAATGAAAATGTGTTGGAATAATGACAATTTTGTGCTCTTAACATGCTCAGCAGACACAAGTAGCATAGTCCTGCAGAGCTAAAGCTCCTGTTTCTCAGTGAAGTTAAATGTGACATGGAGACCATTTTTGAAGCAGTGGATAGTCATTGTGGATTCCTCAGTGGCTCTTGCACAAGTAAGCATGAGTCTTACACTTCTACAGCTGTTTTGTGGCTGGACTAAAAAAAAAAAAAAGAAACAGAATGTTCCAAAATTCTTTTGGAGGAGGATACAGCTGTTACTATAAATCTTCCTCTTTGTTTTCACAAACAACCAGCCTCCACCCCCTTTTTCGTCAGACTTGAGTGAAAAATTCACCACAACGATAAACAGAAGGATGGATTTAATAAAATAGGATAAACCCACAGTGTTAGTCAACCGATGAGACAGGGTTAGTGTTAGTCAGCGGATGAGACAGGGTTAGTGTTAGTCAGCGGATAAGACAGGGTTTGCTCATGTTGCACAGACAGTCTGAACTCTGTCATTGTTAATGTTTTGGTCCTTGAGCCAAAAAAAATACCAGACCCTTCTTGTGTTGGTGACCAGAAGTGACGCAGCATTTTTGAATAGATGTGGTCGCAGTTCAATTCAAAGTAGAGCTCTTTAATAAAAGCATCATTACATTCAATGAGAAATCACAGGTCACTGGTGACAATATTCACACTCCTTTACACTAAATTAATAAGATAACAGCAATCATCATCAAACATCTGTTCTTATAATTTAGATGAGAGACAAAGACATTAGTATTCTATTCCTGCAAGAAGTCATACACCATCAAACTGAGAAATCGTTGAGTAACGAAAGCTGAAAAATGAGTAACTGGAAATCTCTACCAAGTTTGACATGTAAATTGGACTATTTGCCCTCATGTACTCTATCTTGTATATGACTACATGTTAGACGGTATATGGTGACAACAAATCATATTTGGCTGATATTTCTCAATATGCTCCCTGATACTGAAAGATTGCTCCAAGTAAAAGAAAAAAAACCTTATTGCATTTAAAGTTTCGAAATAACTTTCTACCAGACTCCCAGGCACCCCATGCTTTAAACATAAGCTTTTTATAGTTGCACCACATCATGTCATTCTATAAAATATATCCCATAGTAAAGCTAGAGACCCAGATGGTTTTGATTACAGTCCGGGCCAGAGGTCTTTCTTCCAACCATTTTGACCTCACTGAATTGCCTCAAACCTCAAACTTGTAAAGCTACTTATTGAGGAAAATGTGCCAGTATTTATGATAAACAGAATGTTAAACAGGGTTTGTTCTCAATCATTGGTGAAAACAACACTGGCACAATGTACAGTGCTCTGATGCAAAAGGATCACAGGAAAGTCCACTGCGACTAATTGACTGTTTAAATGTTATGCTGAGGTCCACCCACAATGGCATGTTAAATTACAGGCATTTTCCTTATGAAGAGGAATTCCCAATAATTCTGATAAATCCAATGTAATCATGAGCCAGTATTCAGGGTATAACCAGCCTGTTTTTCATTTCAACGTTTCAGATACCAGTGCTTTGGCTGTGCTTTCGGTGTAAGATCCCTGCACCAAAAGCCACCTTGTGTATCCACATGATATGCTGCTGGACAGCGTCAGCTGAGAATACAGCCAGACAGAATCGGTTGTGGTTTTATTATATACTGTGGGATGGCAACATGATAGGTGGATGGGCAGCGTTACTTGACAGTGTGGCTGGAAGGAACCTGTTGCATCCTTATGATATGCTGTAGGACAGTGTCAGGTTGAAATGCTGCCAGTAAAGTAATATAAAGAGTTTGAGGGGAGGGGTGGTGAATGGATCACACAAACCCCGGACTTTTATGCAGTAGCCTGGTGCTTACTTCCCATCTGAATGTGATGTTATTTTTTTCTACGTACCATTACCATGTACCTCTTTTCCCTAATCCTAACCATCTGTGCCAGTATATGCTTTTACTGACGTTTCATCATGATTAGTTGCCATGTGCTTTTGTTTCCTAAACATAAGCGCGTGCAGCATAGTCCCACCATGTGCTGTTGGTAAATTAAAATCATGGTAGAGGCATCCGGGAACATCAATAGAAGGATAACTAGAGTATAATATGTAGACCTGAAAGTTGGTATAACCCATGTATTTTGGAAAGCTGCAATCACATGACCAATGCGCTGATTGGAGGAAGAAAGGAAACAATCCAGTAAGGAGGCAGGTTGCAGTGGTAGGCTTTCCCTCAGCACTTTTCCCAGGATACTGGTGTTCTTCTCCTGAATCTAACTACAGTAACTTTATTTGCCTAAAACAAACCTCCCTAACTTTACACTGAGTGTGCAACTTTGCATTCAGTGCACAACGTCATTCATGGGGTTGCTAATTTGATATATTTGTTGTATAAGGATATGTTGCCATGTTTTAATTGTAAAACACGTTTAATTGTAACACAAATCTAACAACATCATGTTTGTGGAAACAAAATTCTTGTTTGATCATTCATCATTCTTAAGAACTGTTTATTGTGTCCTGAGCGTAGAAAACAAAACCAGTATTGGCCGCTTATAGTAGAACTTTGGAAATTGACTAATATTTTAACTTGAAATGGTAAAAGCAGAATTATTGCTTCCACTTGTGATCATCGCATGAGACTGACCAAAACTCTTTTGAATACTTTCCTTTTCATGTCCATGTTTGCCGCCATGTAGTAAAATGAATCTGCTGTGAAATGTACACAACAGTTTCCTTAGCAGTCCTGTTAAAAGTAGTTATGGGTTGCAAAACTTTCTTCTTCAGTGGAGCATCTGTAGTTGGAGCAACATGTTATTCTCACTGGATGTCCATTTGTATCACAAGCTAAAAGGAGGAAGTTCTCCAAGCCAATGGAAAGTGAGTTTAGACTTTTCAGCCAGTTTTTTATTTTGTCATATAAGGCTCATTAGCCTGTCACAGTGTCAACAGTGGGCAGTTTCTTCCAGTCAAGGCATGAAATTCCTGCAAGTTAAGTGTAAAAGAGCAGTCAGGAGCATTTTTATGTCACTCTTACACAATGGGCTGAAAAGAAAACCTAACCCTACAAACACTTCCCATCCTCATCTACGAAGTCAATGTCACCTTGCCCATTCTTGAAAGGTCATTCTGATGCATCTGTTTTTGTCTTGTCTTGCTAAGAGCTTTATTTTGTTTGGCTCATCTGCAAACCAGTGATGACAGTTACAGCTCACAGTTACAGGGAGTTACAGTTACAGGGAGCCAGCAACCAGTGCAACACACAAATGTCTCACCATGCTTGGCTTTTGATGTTATTACCAATATTTTATGGATTCATAGTATTCCATCTTGTAATAATTAACAAAACAAAAAATGGCCGGGAGCCAGCTCCCATTGTTCACTTAAAGTGATAGTTCAGATTTTTTTTTTAGTGGGGTTGCATTACATACTCATAGTCAATGTATTACATAAAATAGATGTCAGTTACCAACCAACTGGAGAAGCAGCCAGCTGCACCTACATGGAAGATAAGCAATGTACTGCTGTGGAGGGCTCAGCAACAAGACATATTTCAGCCACCTAGAAAAAACCCCATACAAAAAAAGATCTATAACAGGTTAAGTGTATGCTATGTTTTTTTTTTTGTTTTTTTTAATTTTTTTTTTAGCAATTTACATTTCTGTTAGACAGCCCATTTCAGAAAAGACGTTAACAGCTTCAGTTTGCTATCTATGCTCTCTTCAAAGCCACAAGACTCCACCGACAAAATAGTCATTTTGACTCACTGAAACATAAGGGCTGCTAGACTGCACTGCTTTAATCAGTTTGTTTGTGGATTGTGCGACTGTGGTGAATCCAAAATAACCACTTGAAACAAACAAAAAAGTAATACAAAAACACACACACACACACACACACACACACACACACACACAAACTGACTGACGCGGTTGGTAGACCAGCAGCTCCTGTCTTCATTGATGTTAAATCACAGTTTTTCTCAGTGGAGTTTGGCATTGAAGGAAAAAGTATTATGGTTTAAGTAATCAGTTCAGAAATGATGTCTGATGGAAAGGCAAAGCAGTGAAAATACTCTAAATATAGAGTATACTTAAACTGATAATGATTGTTTTAGGTGGTATTTTGTAGGTGGCTTAAATATGTTTTGTTCCTGACCCCTCCACAACAGTACATTGCATAGCTTCTGTGTCAGTACTCCTGCCTGCTTCTCCAAACTGGGGGGAAGCTGACTTGAAATCCTACTTGTAATACACTGACAATGGATAAGTACATCAGACAAGCCCATTAAAAACATTTTTAAAAAATCTGAACTATCCCTTTAAGAGCCAACTCATTTGTGACCAGCACATCACCACTTCAAACTATCTCTTCTTGACAAAATCTAAACTCTTGTTTTGCTTACTAGTTTTTTATTGAGCCTTTAACCACATCTGCAGTTCCCACGGTCAAGAACAAACTTTCACACTTGCATTTCTGCTTGGGCTCGCATTTTAAATTTGAGAAGCTCGGACAAGAAGTGTTACCTCAGGGGGTCAAGTTAATTTGGCTATTGAGTCACAAATACATGTAAACGTCCCGATTTGAGACCACAACTTCAAGATTTCAATCTCAATGAGATAAGGGTTTCTGCATAGGTGTGCTCTCTTTGCACCTTCTTCTCTTGTTTCCATATATAAAGGAATAATGGGTTGATCATAGGAAGCTAACAGGCCATTTAGATTCAAATTTAGGAAGTCTAGGGTTTAATGTGTGCTGCCAGAACTGCACACGTAGATTCAGTAACCACTCATATCCTGTACCAGTTGGTAACACTGTTTCCATGAGGATAATACACTTTTACAAACGTCACATCTAAACACGGCTCATGATTGTAGCCATGGTTTTCTGGCTGAGAGTAACTCTGACCTTAAGGAGAGTATGCATAATATACCCTACACAGCCCACATATATTCCCAAAAGTCTTAACTTTGACCTAATGCTTAAACTCTAGTGTAACAAGAAGCTGTGAGACCCGAAAACCTCTCATTTCATGACATCACCACTCAGATATGAGAGGGCAGGGCCTGATGGAATAAACACATGTGCAAGACAAGAACCAAGCTCCTCTCACAAGTATGAGGACATACCAACTCTTCATCCAAACTCATGTTTTGAAACTTAAAACCTCTTTCATTCAATCATTAAATTGGACATGGATTTGAAAAAGACAGAAAGTCACTCGTTACGGGAGATAATTGATGGTTAAAAATATTCTTAACCTTTTTAAAACCTGGGCAAATTGGCTTAATTTCTGTATATATATATATATATAAAAAATGTGAAGAAGGCCATAAGGAACTTATGAAGTAATGACCAGAAAATTAGCAAGAAATTAGTTTTTTTAAAAAAGGTTCAAGAAAATTATTTGAAAAACAAAACAAAACAAAACAAAACAAAACAAAACAAGGTAAAGTAAAAAAAAAATAAGATAAGGAAATTACCTTAAAAACTGCTTAAAAGTATAATAATTCTGTAAAATAATTTCAAATTTATAATAATGATCACTGAAAGATATATTTTCCTGTAAATTTTTACAAGCTTATATATATATATATATATATATATATATATATATATATATATATATATATATATATATATATATATATATATATATATATATATATATATGTTTGCAGGACATTTCTTGCCAAGTTGCTCATTGCATTTTTCCCATGTTTTTGAGAAAACAACAGCATAACTTTGGAGTTCAAAGCTGAAAATACTTGTGAAAGGCCATCTGAAAACAGCACAGGAAAAGTGATGACGTTCCAGGTTTTAAATTAAACAATAAAAGATAATAAAAGATTTTCAAATGAACTCAATTTCAAGTGATAAGCGACCAAACTTTTAAGTGATACTGAAGTTTGGCCTTCACTGTGACTTCTGAGACACAAATCATCCTTTCCTCTGCAGTCTCTCACTGCTGCCTTGATAGATTATCTCATTTTCCTGTCATCCAGAGGAGAGGTGCTGTACGCGCTGAATCAATGGTGATCTTAGCAGTTTTACCCATCCCATAATTCCTCTCTGTCCAGCTACACTCTGAGGCTTGGCAATATGGCTGCCAAGTCTCTTACCCATTTATGACTCTTTGGCACAGTCATGCTGACATCACCAGTGTAGCGTGTTTATGACAGAAAAGGCTGGATTAATGGTCTGAATTAAGGACAATTACTTTTATATGTGCCATCCGTTTGATGCTTAGTCATTCAACAAGTTAATAAGATGGCATTTCTGGAAGACTGAGCGCTCTATAAAACATTGAAAGGCTGTGTGTTTGACAAGACACAAGATTGGGTGTCTCTGGAAGTTAGAGGGGGACGAGCCTGAGTGAGTGCAAAGTTACAAAACCTCCGGACCAGATGCGGGCAGCTGGAGAGTTGAGTTACACGTGGTGTGTTAAAGGAAAGTTGCCATATGCACACACAGAGATAGGGAAGTGTGTGGGAGTCTGTACTCCCATTCGGTGTGTTGTTACTGGTTTAAAATTGATTTCTTTCCTCAATTACTTGAGACAATAATTTTCTATGAAATGATTAAAACATTTCTAATCAAATGATGATAGTTTCTCATGACCTGTTCACACTGCTTATCTGGGAGGTGTTGGTAAAAAGCTAGGAAACAACATGAATAGATGTTGATAGTGCTACTTGATCATTCATGCATCGACTTTTAAATAAATATCTCCCATGGAAGTTTCATGGGTGAGTAAACTTCAAATGTAAGGAAGAGTATCTGAAGTTGTGTTTAAAGCAGCAATAACAGGGGGATGCAGAGGGCATTCTTAAAAACTATATTTCCTGTGCCTTGAAGAGTTTCTTTTTTCTCTCTTTTTTATGAACTGCCTTCAGCCTCAAGCATGTCTCCGTAGCAACAAAGATTGCTCCTTTAAAGCCCAACCTGTGTTGTTATTTGTGTTGATGTAACGCTGTAAAGAACTACCTCTGAAGATTCAAGAGAGCTGAAAACTCGCTTGACTCTGTAAGAAATTGGACTCAAAGGGACAGTTTAGATTTTGTGAAGTGGGGTAGTATGAGGTACTTGCCCATAATCTGTGTATTACATACAATAGATGTCAGTCAGCACACCACCAGTTTAGAGAAGCAGGCTGGAGTCTGACATGGAAGCCAAGCAATGTACTGCTGTAGATGGAGGCCAGCAACAAAACTTGTTTCAGTTGCCTAAAAAAAGTCCCACCGAAAAAGAACAATATCAGTTTTAGTGTTTGCTATGTTGAGTGTAATTTCATGGCTTTCCATCAGTCTCGAGACACCAGACTCCATTGACAAAAACAAAACCTTTTCCACCAAATTAGCTTGTGTAAACAGGTTTTTCACACATGATTAAACCCGTTAAATACAATCGATTGACGATTCGATACTCCTACTACTAGTGAACACACCACATGAGTCTGCCTGTCTGTCAGCTTTTGTGTGTGTGTCTGTGCGACGTCACAGACAGGCAGGAGAATAGGTAAACAGCAGACAACAGCAGGCAAAGGGGTCTTTGAAAACATTTCAGTGGTATTTTCTCTTTATATATCTCTCACTTATTCAGTCTCTCTATTAAACTTGGTGCAGACTAACTTGGAATAATGTGTTAGTGCTGCTTAGGAGGAGACAGACAGTAATTAGTGATGGCATGCCATTGTATCTCACTAGTTAAGGAGCTGAAATTAGTGTTCACCCAGGTGTTGTGGCATTAACAACCCATGTCAATTGCAGAGTCATTTGACCCGGTTGTAAATGCTGGTGGCATTAATTCACACTGCATTAAAAAGCCAGATGTAAGCGGGTGTTAGCGATTTTTTTGTGCAGTGGGAATGAGGCTTAATTTTATCTTGTTGAATACATTAGCTGTGTGTCTACTGCTACTTTCATTGGTTACTTAGTGTGTGTAATTGCGTGACTTTGATAAATCTGAACTACAACTTTAAAATTCTAAAGTCTCACAATAACACAAACAAACTAACCGATCGAGGCAGTGGTAGACCATCAGCTCCTGTGTTCACATCAGATCAAACACTTTTTTTTCTCAGTGGAGTCTGGCTTTGAAAAGAGTGATACAACTGCTTCATTTTCCTGTTGGAAATCAGCGAATGACATTAATGCAGAGGAGTGAAAAATAATCTCAATATAGCATAGACTTAAAGTGATTAAGTGAGAAGAGTTTTTTTTGGTCGCTAAAATGCATTTTGTTGCTAACCCCATCCACAGCAGTAGATTCCACTCTGCCCCTCCAAACTGGCAGCGTACTGACTGATAAGTACTGTTTGTTATATAGTCAGTGGATAACTACCACATACAACAACACAAAATCTGAACTATTCTGCAGGGTTACCTGATTGTTCTGTATGCTGAGGTGAAATGACATGAAAAGAATACCTTCCTGACTAACACAATCAAAGTGTGCATTATAATGATTATAACTTATAACTGAATTTATTCTTGAGCCTTTTTAGACATGTTGGGAAAAAGCAAGATAAACATCTTGAGAACAGGCAGGGAATGTATAGTGCTGGCTGACAGTTGGATCTGGTTGTGCTGGAGCTTAAACATTTGGACAGTTATGAGGGCAGTTCAGCCCTGTGTTGAAAACATCTGTGGGCTGCACCAGTGGGGACATGTTGCTTCAGATACTGACAGGACGAAAAAAACATTCCAGAATCCCGATTGTGATATATGCTGGCAAAACACTGCACAACAGCACACTGCACAACTCTGAGATATGATTTAGCAAGTCTGAGAAATTATCATGGCAGCAATTCTTATTTTTCTCTTGGTTGTGAAATGTAAAGTGTAGAAAAACATTACTCGTGAGCACTCCCTAAAGATAAGTGGCCACTGCACGTCACGTCAAGCCAGGTTGATTTTACTATCCACACAATGTTCTGTTTTTTCTCAGTCCTTCTACATTGGTACCACAGTAGTGTATTTAGAATTAATAATTTTAATGAATAAAGAGATCGTTTGTTTGTTTGTTTGTTTGTGCAGGGCTAAATTTGGTCTAACCCTAAGCATAACTTAGGGTTGGAGGAAAAAGCAAAAAAACCCCAACAAAACAAGTCTTTGTTCGATGTGAAAAATAAATTTTACAAAATCAGGCAAAGTTATTATGTGACTTTTTTTAAGCTAAATTTAGTCAAATTAAATGGATGATTTCAATTTTTTTAACCCTTTGAAACCTGAGCAAATCGACCTGATTTCTTTCAAAAACATGGGAAAATGTTCATGAGCAAAAGAAGAAAGAAGAAAAGACCCAAAATTCAGCAAGAAATAAGTAAAAACAACAAGAAAATTACCTGACGATTAGTCAAAACAGGAAAGTAAAAATCAAACAATAATCCATGAAATGCAGCTAGGGTACACATTTTGGGGAAACATTAAGGCTGAAAATGGTAAAAATACCCACCACCCAAACCTGCTGTTTATCTCACTTTGCCCAACTCTTAATATTCACAATAGATGGACTAGAGTAGGATGGAAACTTAAAACTGGTGCTACGAGTGAATTTTTCAGCCAATAATCTCAATGTGTCAATTTAAAAAAAAAAAAAACAAAACTTAAAGGAAGATATCAATCAAACAAACTACAACCCATAAAACACAATTAAACAACTAGTTGCAAATTTACAAATGCTTTCAATATCATCAGATCAGAGATCATTTAAAATTTCATGTAACCTATATAACTAAGCTCGCCTCATACATTATCAAACAATTGAACTCGACCCTAAGCCACCTGTTTTGTTAAGAAGACACACAGAAGCTATTGTCTCAGGACAGAAAACCCGGGACAGATAATAATCTCTGGAGCCCGCCATCACTACACCCAACCCCCGATACCCTCACCACCACCATCTGTTACGGGGGTAGGGCCGTCTGTTTCCATAGTAACTCTGTACCCCTCCTCCCTATAAGCGCTGAGGTTTCTTTTGTGTGTCCTGGACACGTGCAGTCAGCTCCAACTGCACCCCGTTCATGCTACTAAGGGGTGCTGCTGGTGACTGCATGACAGACTTTAGGGGTTTCAAAACAGGATCTGCATCTATAGTTAATACACAGTATAACATTTTTCCACTTCCATAAGGTGAAAAAAAACATGATTTTACAGATTAGATGCGTTTAGGAGTGACAGCACACTAAGGACTCTTGATAGTCATATAGATACTGAAAAAAATAAGGAGTGTCACTGCTGAAAACACCAGCCCCCCTCCCTAATGCAAAAAAAGGTGACCTTGCAAATTAAGCTCATCCACCCCCTTTTACCCCATTGCCTAGTCACCCTGTCCTCCTCCCTGGACTGTCCCAGGCAGGGATAGGAAGGAAGAGCAGGCAATAAAACCAGCAAGGAAGGAGCAGTAAACCCGAAAGAAAGTTTACGAGACTGCACTGAAAAAAGATTTCACCCACTTACTCAAAGGCATTTAATCTAAAAGTCCACTCCCACCAAAGACCTGGTCCCAATCTCAAAATTCAGAGAATTAAGGCTCATTAATACTCCCTTAAGTATGAATAAGTTTAAATAGATCCTATTTCAAATGTAACTGTAACTGCCATCATGCCTTCACGCATCCTGTAATGATGGCAAAGATACAGCCAAATGATGCTACTGCGAGTGTTTCACAAAACAAAAACAGGGCTACGATTGAGAAGGGTGAGAGATGTTCCTTTTAACAGTGGCAGCATCACAGCAGAAGTCTTTAAAGCTATTGAATGCATCTAAACATGAGGACAGACAATTCTTTTCACTATATTATCAATTTCATGTTTTTTCAACATATTTTAATGCCTTTGTTGTCCTCTATGGTTGTATTTTGCTTGAACTATGCTATACTGCCTTTGTTTCTTTGTTTCTGTAAGTTTTCTGAAAATGTGTACAAATGCAGATGAAGTGAACATGTATGGACAGAAGGCTTGGTCCATCTCATAAATTAGCCATTAGTTCAGTTAAGCTTGTTTCTGTCATTTTCCAACTTATACAACTCAAATACAAACAAACAAACAAAAAATTACTACAACTAATATTACCAAATTATTACTACTGAAGCAGCGACAAGCTACAGCAAGTATTGCTGACCAAAAAGGTACAGGCTGAACGCCTCACCTTATTGCACCAACCCTTTGAATTGTTTTGTTATGTTCTCTTAACTTTTAATTACAACTTAAAAATCATTTCATCAGTGACTCATAATCTTTACTCTTTTAGTATAAATCATTTTATCTTTTATCTTATATGATACTGTTTATTTTGCTATGAAATCACACATTCATTCTTTAAATAGCGATTTAAGTGATCTCTGGTAAATAAACTATAACTGAGGGTGTATATGGAATGGACTTCTGGATACAGAATAAATGTCAGGCTTTAAATTGCTCTTGTGTGCCAGGGTTAAAAAATAAAATACAGACTTTCAAAGTTTTGTTTTTTTTTCATGCCAAAACCATTCTGTGGCCACAGTAATTGCATTGACGTTCTTGGCATGCATGATCCAAACGCCTCTGGCTATTGTTTTGCTGTATATGGGACTGGAGGTGTGATATACATCACCTCAGAATACAGAACATTTTAACCCCTGTAAGCACATTTTATTGTACATACAGTTTTATTCACTTATGAGCAGTGGTGTAGTGGAGGGTTACATAGATATATGGGGTATACTTCTTTTTCTGGCCATTTACAGAATATTTTTTTTTGCACATGACCTCACATCATTACGAAGAACTGCAGACGGGGCGCAGGAGGTGATTTCTGCATGGAGAAGCGCTATAAAAATGCCAAACGGTTGCCAAATTGGGATTAAAACAAGAGTTACTTTCGAGTCCTGAAAGTAGTGACAGTCAGACAATGCTTGTGTATGTCAGAAGGAGATAGAAAATAGTAGCAACAGTTAGCCAGCTAGCACATAGCCTGATGCTACTGCTGCATCCATCCATGTAAAGTTACTTTAAATTAGAAATAACAATATAAAAAGACAGTGATTCTGCAAACTTACTCAGCCAGACAAAAACAACATGGCAGTCATTCAATGCTGCTTTCGATCCAATGTCGCAAAATAGTTATAAGCCTTAGGACTCTTGTACACCTTTATTTGGCTAGCTGTGTAGTGGGAGGTTTGCAGAAGTAATTTGTGATATCGATCACCTCCATGCCAGGTAAAACAGTAAAAATCACTTCTCCATAAAGTGTATGGATCATATCCAATGTGTCTAGAAATGTTCTGCTGATACCTGCTGTGTGTAGGTCCATCTAATGCTTTAGCATATTCCAACTGATGTTTTTCACTTCCTGCCCCCCATCTGACTTTTGTGTTTCATCAGGATCACATGACTGCAAACAAGCTATACCCACCAAAAAAGCCATTGGAATATGTATATATAGAGTATATCCACTTCCTCCCTGGTAGCCTTGCCCATATACAAAGTAGTACACCCAACTCATCAAATACCACTACCAGTTTACCACTGGCTGTGATATAGATATTTGTGGGATCGTGTTGTCTTCACTTGTCTCTATCACTGACAACAAGTTCAGCCCCTCTATATCTGTTATGGTTTGGGGCTAAGTTAAACTCAGTCATTCTGATCTGAAGCAGAACTTTATTAGGTACTATTTGGGATACACGGACTCCTAAACAACACACAGATGGAACGCATTAGTCTTGCTGGCAGGAAACTCAGCTTCCCTGCTGCACTGGGAATTACACTGTAACAATGCAGGCTAGGCCTTACCGCTGTGACCCAGTGAATAATTGCCAAAAACTTTACAGGTGCAGGTATTTGTGACGGAAGTATGAATAGTTGAAGCAAAGACTTATAATGAAGAATAATGAAGCAACCACAAGGAGTGAACAAATTAATAATGTAAACTGTTTCACAACTGACAACCAAGCTGCAAGAGAAAGGAATTCCTCTTTGGCCCACTGCGAAATGATGGCTGGTCATTTTTCAAAAGTCATTTTGGAAGGTTGCCAGCTTAAACTTGTGCTAATGCCATTTAATAAAATGAATTGCGCCCTTGTGCATTTTCCTGGGTGTGTTGGCAGGGAGACAGCCTCAAGAATCCAAGTTAAAAGATTAAAACCAGCAAGAGTATGCAGAAAGCATTTATGCTAACTCAAACGCCCTAATGTGGCTGTAGCTGAGCATATGTGGTACTACTCTGCAAAAGATGGTGTTTATATAGAGAGAAAGGGAATCCCTTCACAGTGTTAGTGACATAGTGAGGAAAATACTCATCATCTCCTACAAAAAAAAAGTTGAGGAAACACAATGCATATTTTTTTCCATCATCTTGGCTCGCTCAAGCATTTCAGCTCCTTCTGCTGGCAAAAAAGCTGACGACAACAGTCTTAAGAGGAACATTATGGCCATCCTTGCAGAACTTACACAAGCATTCAGGCTCAAGTCGTAGGGTGAGTCTTTCATTAAAAGTGTGTGTGTCTGGCACGAAAGCAAATATCACAAGGGGATGATTCACAATGTGTCGGGTTCTGGAGCAAATAAGAGGGCAAGTCTTGAGCAAAGCCCTTTCACCTCTTGAAATGTTACAACATCATATCTGTGGAGCTGTCACCGCAAGAAAAATTGTCATTTACTAAGCAGACTCTGAGAACAGCAAGTGCAGATGTTCTTTTTGTGGTGCAACAGAGATGAAAGAGGTAATGCAGAAACCAACAAGCCATGTTTGGCTATATACACAATAATGTAGATGAATCACAAAATG
This sequence comes from Plectropomus leopardus, assembly GCF_026936395.1. Lineage (NCBI taxonomy): Eukaryota > Metazoa > Chordata > Actinopteri > Perciformes > Serranidae > Plectropomus > Plectropomus leopardus. Next base: position 9,071,738 of record NC_142185.1, read on the forward strand.
CTATTTATGTTTAAAAAAACCTATTGTCGCCCACACTGAAATGCTGCAATAGATGGATGTTTGAAATCACAGGCCATTGGGAAAGCAGATTTAAGTCTTTTTGTAGGTCTTACATCAGCATTTACACAACAATCAGTTTTACCAGTTTTGAGTCTTCAACACTGAAGAGCTGTTTTTCAACTTAGCCTATCTTTAGAGGATGTTTTTTTTTTAAAAAAGATAACGTGGATGGAAGAAGGAGAAAAACAAATGATGTAGGCAATGGCTTTGTTTTAACCCCTTCAACCCTCTTGAAAAACTGTCTTAATTTTTGTCTTAAAATGTATCCCAACATGAAAAGCACCACTCCCGTTCCCAAAGTGGTACTTCTGAGTCACTGCCCCAGCAATGAAAATGATACCAAATGGCATTGAAAACACAATGAATAAACAGGCCATGCCAAAATAAAGGGAGTGGAAAACAGCCTTGGGTTCAGAAGCTATTACATTACATTAGAGGTATGCTCAGTGGTATGCAGGTCTACACCAGGCAGCCACCTGAGCGTGTCATGGTCATTCTAGACAATTCTTGTATTCTTAGCAGACAGCACATTCCTGAAGCTAATAAATAGACAAGCATTGTCTGCTTTTGATGAGGTTGCACAAAGTAGGTTAAGTTTTCCTTTTTACAGGCACTGTACATAAGCTACATAAGCTATATATAAACTATAGATAATTTATTTATATTTTTTTTATCAGGGAGGTCATACATAGTACAGTGTTCACAAGATAAGTACATAAATCATTTGGATAAATGTGTGTATGTGCCACAAATCTATATAAAATCAACCACATTAACAACCACAAATCTTTGATCCATGTTGTTCACAGTGGTGGACAAAGCATTCAGACGCTTTACTTAAGTAAAAGTTCTAATGCCATCCTGTGAAAACACTCTGTTACAAGCAAAAGCCCTGCAATGAAAATGTTACTTAAGGATAAGTAAGTATGTATAATTAGGGAAATATATTTCAAGTATTAAAAACAAAAGTACCCAATGATGAAAATATAGTATGAAACTACAGTAAAACACATCTGAAACAGACAAAATTAATCATTTTACTATGTAATCTACTGACTTATTTATGGTTGAAGCAAAAATGTCAAAGAAAAATCAGCAAATCAACAAAATCTACAACTCAAGAAATTGGCAAAATGCTTGGAAAGTGTCCCTCCTGACTTCCCTACAGTCATGCAAGCAAAGGAAATGACAAAAACAAGGAGTATTTCATCTCATATCGTGCCTAATTTCAGTGGATCATAACATATCAGGTACTGAATTAATCTGCAGATGCTCTGGTTCAAAAGAGACCAAACTGTTCTATGGATGTCTATTTTTGAGCCTTGACAAAAGCCAAAAAAGTGGCTTGCAAGAGACCTTAAGGCTTCTGTGTTTTTAGCCGAGCCGATTTCCAAAGAACTTACGGCCCCGACCAGCTACTTAAGAGTGAGGCATCCGCAATTAGAGACAGTATAAGTGGTCAATAAAAAAAGATTTTTTTTTAACAATTGGAAATCACTGCAACTGCATATCATAGAGCATGTAGTCATACTTGTGCGCAAAAAATATTAGGACGATTGGTCCAGTAGTTTGTGAGATTAGCTGTGGAAAGACAGAAAAAACACCCAAAAACACAACAGAATGAAAGCGATTTTGCTGATCCCAACCAGCATACTTTGATATCAAGAATAACTGTGTAATAATATGCATGCAGATATTATTTTTTGTTAGCAACAAGAAAGCTAACCTCATGGTCTGAGGGGACCACGAGGCCAGGCTGCTCAGTCTTCAGATTATCTCTCTCTGTCATTTGGACTGTGGTTTACCAGGGCACCCCACATTACACCCCATGAATAAAAGCATGCTTGTGGTTCACAATAGAGCTTCGCTGCTCCCTGAGAAGGGGGAGGGGCATTGCATTCCTCCACTGGCCTCCTGTTTGCAGCAGATATTAAACAATAACTGCTGCTTGTAATGTGCCTTCACCAGCGGTGGCCATTTAATCCAAAAAAAAATATTACAGCAGTTCCGTGACCTTTGCAGCCCATTCGCAATAAGCCATATGTGAAAGTAGAGTACATTTGCTTTGTCTGCATTTTTGCTCAGAGGTAGGTAAGCAATGAAGACTGGCATTTTAGCAAATCCGGGCAAACAATGTGATCATTCAGACTGAGTTACTACCTCAGGAGAATGATGCTGACTGGATGCCTGCAATATTTAATCTGAGTAACCGTGCATATCTCATTTAAGGCACTTCTCTGGGGAAAGTGCAGTGTAAGCCTACTGGAAATTCAACTGCTTAAAGGAAATCTCACCTTTGATTGAGTGTAAGGCTAACACCATACTGCAGATAGTAGATCCCACTTCTTTTTCACAGATAAGCAAGTCTGCATAGTGCTGAGTTAAGACAACTGACTATTCACTTTGTGATTCCTGACACTGCTGTTCCACTACTCCCTCGCACACAAATGCCAGCAATATTTGTCACCTATGTTTTTGCAAACCACCGATACCTTACATTTGCACATTATTATGTGGAAGATACATTAAAACAGTACATTTAAACAATGCTTTAGCAAAATCTCAGCAGGAAAAGCAGAGATACCTTTGTAAAAAACAACTGATTTTTGTTGCACTATCCTCACTGACAGGTCAATGCACAACACCCATAATTGGAGCCTAAAAATCAGATGAAAACACACCAACGGATCGCTTCAAGACACCCACGTTTGGAGCCTAAAAAGACGATGCATACACACGGACAGGATGTAACAGGTTTGGATCCCAAAAAGTCGATTGAAACACACAGATGGGTCTTTACATAACGCCCATTTGGAAGCTAAAACGCCAACGGAAACACACTGACGTGTTGCAACAATACACCAAAGTTTAGAACCTAAAAAGCAGGTTGAGACACACAGACTGGTTGCTATAAAACATCTACATTTGGGACCTAAAAAGGAGACGGAAACACAGACTGATTGCTACAAAACATCCACGTTTGGAATATAAAAGGCTGATGGAAATACAACAATAATACACTAAAACACATTATTTTTGTTGGTCTCATTCAGTGTAGAGTAGCCTGCAGTGTTCTACAGCTTGGCAGCCATTTCATCAAGGTGACATGCCATCTAAAATCACCTTAACCTCTCAATGACAAAGTCAGCTCATATACTACATCATTTTAGAAACGCTGATATGATACATATGAGGTGCAAAAGTGGTTTGCAGAAATGCATAAAAAAAAGTATTCCTCTGGTGACTTATATGAAACATCAATCCTGTCTTTTAACAGCATCATGCCTCTTTACTTTTGATAAAAGAACAGTATGGAGTATAGGATGCATCTTCAAAGGGATGCTAAGGGGGTCTGAGGAAGCGCATGTGCTGCCCTTTTCACAGAAAGTGTGACATGGAGGAAGGGGCCTCACAATCGCAACAACTTCCGAACATCTGCATCAGCAGGAAGAGGGGCACTCAGTATCAGATCAGCTGTGTGTTGTTCCACATCGCCAACAGAAACGAAGGTTAGAGGATGATAGAGCTACTGCCTGACAGACCACATAAACTCCTGTGTGACTGCCGCTATCTTCACCTGCTGTTCTGAGCTATGTAGGCAGACGTAGATAACACATTTGCAGGTTACAACATGAAGACTTTGTTGTGTTGAGGATGATTAAAATACTTTGCATTGTTCAGAAGTTGAGATTTTAAGTGTTAAACAGAAATTTAGGACATCATGTAAAATCAGGCAAATGGGCTCTATAACTGTTAACAGTCATTAAGCATGTTATTTCATTTTTGCTACAAATGTGCTTTGCATAAAACAAGCATTTTTGTTGAGCTGAGATAGCTAGTATGAGCACATCAATGATTCAATAATCCACTTGTCACAGATCTTCCAAGGAAAGCCATGTGGCATGTTAATTATCTCAAATAGTATGGGTATAACACCAAAAATGGTTTTAGGATGTTGCATTATATTGATTGTTTGACTTTAAATCAAACATATCTTCACAATACACTTTTCTTTTTATGAGAAAGGGTTTTCAGTGCTTACTTAATGTATTCAAGTAAAATAGGATAAAATAATTTGACAAAAATAGACATTTGTCAATATTAAAACCAATGTTTTTTGGGGTAAAGGTGTTATAAAATTATGACTTATTCTTTATGTGTCACTCTGTGATATTTAAGACATTGTTTTGTATCATCACTTAAAAAATTAGGATGATTCAGCTAGTCTGAGTCAGCCACAGTACTCAAAAATTATTCCTAATTGTTACACACACGCAATTAGCATACACAAACATGTCAGCTGTAGACAACATGGCACCTAAGAAACAGTCAGCAAAAGAACAGAGAAAGCATGGCAGACACGTTGGACAATCTTAATAAACAGCCACGAGTTACATTAATGTTTTAAGAAATTAGAGACTGAACTAAAAAAAATGGATTTAGCTATTTAAAAAAAAAAACAACCATGACTGTCCCATTGTACCTTACCAGCTGTCCCATTTAACCTGAACATGTCACTGGTGTTAGGAAGGGGTTCTCAATGTGTTAACAGTTTCTAAATTATTTTACTAATCACCATGTTTTCTTCATATGAATATAGCAGAGATCTACAAATAGCTCTAAAAGTAACACTTAAAATCACTTCTAATTCTGCTTTGAACTCATTTTTTTAAATAATAAACATTTTGAAAAGCTGCTATATTGTCATATAAAGAACCGATAAGGTATTGATGGTCCTTTCAGAAAATATGTTATCTTTAAAATTTGCCTCAAAGTCCTGGAACATTAGTCCTGGAGTATTGGTAAAAATGTGTACGAACCCTGTGTGGGGTTTAAAGGGTTAGGGTAGTATTTAGAGTTTTAGGTGGTTTTCTTGGTATGTTTAGCCTATGTATGTAAAAAAAATCTTCTCTTTATTTATTTATATATTTTGCTGAATATATACGACATTTATTTTTTGCTTTTTGATCCTTTCTGGTGCCACAGATTGCAGTAAGTGTTTTTTTCCCCCAGTCTCTGAGTAGTCGAGGTTAAAGTTAGCAGAAAGAGGAGGATTGCATCAGGAATTCTGGCAGTTGATCGTTTTCCTCCACTCTGCGCAGACAGGGGGTGGGGTGCCCGGCAGAAACTGGGAGGAGAGAAGAGGGGGGGATTTGGGAACAGTCTTTGTCCTCACCCCGCAGTACAGCACACAACTGGAGAAGGACACAGGCTCCCCGCAGGAAAGGAAAAACTGGATGGCTTGACATTAGAGCGGGAGGGCTTTCTTCTAATAAAGAGAAAACGAAGGAAAAGCTCCCGAAACACAACTTTCAAGGAGCCGTCGGGCGAAAAGCAGAGGATCCAAAATCACAACTGAAGGTAAGATAACACACAAACAAATCCCGGGCGCGCGGACGCGGCAACATCCACACTTAGCCTTTTAGCTTTGGCTAACAATAGCGTTCAGCTCAAGTTATATCTTTAAAACTTTTGCTGTGGGGGCACGCCGACTCATTTATGAAGCTGTTAGCTAAATTTGGGCGGTTTAAAAAACATTTTTCGTAAAGCCAGGGTCTGTAAATGTATTGTTTAAACACTACTTTAAGTTCACGCGCACAGGCTGGCGTTGTTAATTAACGTTGAAGCACACAAATTGGTCGCATTGTGAGGGGGATAGGACATTTTTTGGGATACCGACGCGACATACTTTGTCGTTATCTCCACATGGCGTTATATTTCTACTGGTATGTGGAATATTTGGGCAGTTTTATCAGGCATTTTGACTATGTAGGCTGGATTTGGTGATGGAGGAACGCGCAGGGATTGTGTCTTGTTCCCCCCACCCATCTATAAAATCTCATATTTAGGAGAAAGGTCACATTTATAGCGTAAAACACTACTTTAAGTAGTAATATTACTCAATGACGTTGTCCAAAGTGTGGTTCAGCCGTACACATCGTTAGCTCAGGCTAGTTATCACGGATATGTGTGTGTGTGTGTGTGTGTGTGTGTGTGTGGAAGCATGTGGAGTCCCGCGGTGACGTTGTCCCGTTAGCCACGCGGAGGGTTTTTTTTTTCCACATTGGATTAATTTAGTTCTCCTTTTGGCATCTCAGTGTTTAAACGATTCGTGCGAGGCATTCATAACGAAGCCTACATCGTATTTTCTGTGTCTTTATATTTACTCCACACGCAGACTCAACAACTTGAGTAATCATTTTTTTATGTTATGTGTCACGGGTGGATTATGTTATTTTTCTCCCCCTTGTTTCTCACCACCACAATCCAGGGGAAGTCACTCCCTAGTTTGACTAATTCTGGGCATTTCTTCGGCCTTTTCCTCTTCAAGCTCAAGGCCCCTTAGCCTCAGGGCTTTGGGATCAAGGAGGGATATCCATAACTAACCTCCCAGATGTGAGAGCCACAAAAGCCCCTCTGTTCTGCAGGGCTCAGCCAGCGCCGAGACTCTGCTGCTTTACTTTGCTTCTTGGAAACAGCCTGTTTTTTTCTTTTTGAAGTGTCATAGATAAGCCCATGCTGTCTCAGTAGATGGGACTTGTAACAGTTGTGATGTTGGGGTAATTGGCTAGTTGTATCAGATTTCTTGTGAATCTTATTGATGGCATCTTTTATTGAAAAAACAAAAGCCCCAAGATAAAAGGGGCAAGATAAAGGGGGACCGCACCTGGTTTCAAAATGCATACACGTTTCTCCTACAGTCTAAGACAATCCAAAAACTAGAGTGCTAAAACGAATATTTCTAAGGTCATCAAGTAAAAAGTCCAGAGCTGCTCCATAGACAATGAATTGGGAAGCACTATACTATTTTATATATATAAACAAACATTCTGTGGATGCACACAGACAGCGCATCATCATTCTTTGTATACAGAGCAGCAACAGATGTGGTGACATCACGCATCAAGTTAGTATGTTCACAAATATTGACTGAACTTTCCTAGTAACAACTTAATGACTCACACCATCTTCAGCCGTCTCTGTCATCTGGGGAAGTTGAGTCTTCTTATAATTACACTGCTTCTAGTTGATCAGATGGATATATTCTAATTTATAGAGTCACACTAACCGACTGGGGGACTGCATATGTGAATTAGCTCTGAGCTATAATCTGGCTCGCTGCATACATTGATCACTTTAAAGATTATTTCTTTGGGTTTTTATTGCTTTTAATGGACAGGGCATTTTAAGTGTGAAAGGGGGAGAGAGGGGAGGGGGGCGACGTGCAGTAAAGATTCAAGGCTGGAATTGAACCTGCAACCACTGCGGCAAGGACACAGCCTCTGTATATGGAGCGCCACTCTATCCACTGAGCCACCAGGCGCCCCACATTGATCACTTTTTAAAGGGACAAGCGTCAATGTTGGAATCAGTCTCAAAAATCCAGTGCTGGTTGGGCTGTAGGCTAGTAGCCAAATTGAAATTGCCTGGACGAAATGTATCTGTAGACACTAATGTTATTTATTATCACACACAAATCCTGGTGCTTATAAACCAGCCTTTTATGAAGTATGAGCCAGCTAAGCATATATCATCCTACTTGTGTAGTGCTGTTGTGTAAAACTACAAAAATTGTGTTAAGATCAGGTTTGAACGGACATGCTTGCGCTTTCACCAATAAAGGTAATAAGTTGCTACCAAAAGCAATTAGCCAGAATAGTAGCACATACAAAATAGGTCTTAAAGTTACAAAAATACAATAATTGAAATACTTGAACATCTGTGAAGGGTTTTTTTTAAAACAAATTTGACACACTTTCTTCCACAGACGCTTTCACGTGAGGCAGTGGTTTTCCCTGGGCATGGATGTCAGCTCTGGCAGTATAGCTCCGGGGCAACTCATAACCGTTAACCTAGATTACTGGTAGCAAAGTGTGCTGCTGATTTCTATTCCTTACACGTCTCTTGCAGCCTGACAGACGAGCAATGTAGCTTACATTTTAGGTGATCCAGTGACCTCTGATATGGCAGAATAAAGCAAATAAAACAAAGCTTTATGGTTACCCAAAAACCTAAAATTTTCCATATGATATTTGAGTTGGTGGCAAATATTCCTTTATACATTTTTTAGTTAGAAACCACATGCTTACACTGAAAAGAAGCTTTTATCAGTTGTCTTAAGGTTGAAACCTTGCCCCCATCATACTTTAAGGTGTAACTGCAGGATGCAGTAGCATGCAGGCAGCACTGCAGAAAGCCACAGATGAAAGACAGCTGCAGTCTTAGTGAGCAGTAAACGGGCAAACATCATAAAAGCAGTGAATAAACAACTATGCATGGGACGTTTGTTGTCATGAAGACTGCTGGACCTCATGGCGCATAGATGCCCTGTCATACACCCACTGTGTGTCTGTCACATGTAAACACAGATTACAATCAGAATGTAAACTTTTAATCATCACACACTAAAAAAAATCAATGATCACCTCAAAGAATCCGACCACAGGGTCAAACAAAGAAAGTGAGTCTTTATTCAAGTCTCTCTTGAGGCCGACCATTCATCAGGATGTGCTGAGTGTCTGAGCTGCAGCTGCACAATGAAACTTGTTGTGCATTGTTCTTATGCTTTATTTATCTAAGGATGGTTTCCTCCAAACTCAACATCAAATGTCACATTGATAGAGACAGAACTCCCATTCACACCTGGGAGTTGCCCAATACAAACCATTCCTATTACTGGAGCACCTAGAGGCGATGCATCATTTGTAAGAGCTTTTCACTGCTGGTTTATGGGATTACTGGACAGTCCGTAGTGTCCTTGCTCCTTATTTGATGGCATTAATACATTTTTCAGTCCATACATTACTTTAACCCAAATTGCAAACTGACAAATTAAGTGCACTGCTGATTATGAATGTGTATAGGGATGGGTGACATGGCCAAAATCTATCACTGTATTTTTAACTTTATTTCACAGTAATAGTATATATCGTAATACAGTGATTGTTCTTTAAATTTAATTAAGAAATGGACTAAAATAAATATATGCACTTTATCACATTTATTTCCCTGCGTTATTTCTAACTTCCATACAAACAAAACTGCCTCACATTAGAGACAAACCTTAAAAAACACAGAAGTTAAACTACATTTTTCTTTCAAGCACAGTATTAAGTTACCTTAGAACAATAATTTTACCATCTGTCCAAATCACGTGACCTTGTGAGGCAGCTGGATTCACAATAAGAATCACTAGAATCGCTAGAAGCACAAGATCCCACCCTGATTTGTCACATAGTTTGCCCCAAATCGCTCCCGTGGCAGAAATCTGTACAAGCAGACCAGTTTCTGGTCTCCCAAACCTAGATGTCCACAATCTGATTAGCTGTCCACTCACATAAATTTCTTTGATTGCAGTACTCCATTATAACTTGGCTCATCACAGCTTGAAAAATGTAATTGCTCTACCACCACTGTATATTAGTGGATGCAGTTAAGTGGAAGTGCAGACCCAAATGGAATCATTAGTCTTCTACGTATATTTTTTTCTAATATTACTAAACTGAAAATATTGCACTTGTATAGTAAAATAACAGCTTATTGCTTCCATGGGCATGACAGAGCCCAACACTGTAGCTCGTGTATTAAGATTGCTGCTTTTGTTGATAAGCTGAAGGACCATGAGTTAAAGTAGGTTCATAAAAATGTATATTCATACAGATTATATTTGTTGGACTCCATATTGTGTTAATATATTCCTTTAGAGTTGAAGTAGGTAAAATTGCCAAACAGCTGCTCTTGAAACAGATGTAAGAAGCTTCTATTTTAAACCCCAAAAGGCAAACATTAAATTTTTAACAGCCAACTTAACAAGTACAAGTTTTTGGTTTTGAAGTGTGGTACACTAAGGATGTCGTAGGTGGCAACATGTTCACAAACCTCCAGACATTCACAATTATTATCGATTACTTGGAATTTACTTGGGCTTTTGGTTCTATATCATTGTAAGTCAGTTAGCCTAATCTTTTTGTGTCCTATTCAGAGCCAACTGATTGTTTCTTAATTTTGTTTCTTAAGATTGTGGCTTGTCAATATTTTGGCTTAAAACATAATTTGGAATTTAAATAAAATTGAAAGATTAAATTTTGATTTTGAGAGACAATCTGCAGAGTTTAGGCATAGCCCATGGGTCTTATGTGTCTGTAAAGTCTATTTTCTGTATAGCGACATTGTGACTGAAGGTTTTAGATTGCTACTCTTGCCCAAGGTACTGACCAGGCAGAAATATTGGGACATTAAATTATTCTACCACACTGCTTTTAGAAAATATACATTTTTAATAACATCTGTGTCCCATTTTGTGCACCAAGAGCTAATAATACCCTGGTTAAAAACAGCAAAAACAACATTTTGAAAAGACCCGTAAGCAGATACTTTGGTCCATAGCAACATGCAGCAATTGAAGATTTAAAAGAAGTGAGACGTGATTGGATGCCTTAAAGAGAGCGGTGGAGTGGTATGATCGTAAAGATCACCAGCGCTGTTGTAGCTCACCTCCATGCTACAAGTGTGGAAGTTTATTGTGTTGGATAATTACTCAGCAGAAGTTGTTACGAGGTTGGTCACAGTTGGTGTTAAACCACAGATGCTCTTCATTGCCTCAGCTCAGTTTTGGCAGTCTTTGTCAGATTATTAAACCATGACTAGACATTTTATTATATATGGTTACACCTTTAACGTGTCTCTGAACTCCTGAGCTGTAAATGTTCGTCATTTCATTTCGTCGGTGCTATGTGCCTCAGGCTGTTCACATGATTTCATTTTGGATAACAGCCTGGTTATGATTGCATGATTTAGTAATACATCTTACAGAGAGACAGCTGTAGGAACCTTGCCTGATCATGCCCCTTTGCAAAAGCAGCGATCGCTGATTTAGGACGTTTCAACAAGAGACAAGAAAGCTCCACCATGTGGCTATCTGATGCAAAAACAGAGAGAGTTAATAAAAGCTATATCAAATTGTGAAGTACCCAACCACATTAATAATAAAACGTAAACAGTGTTAGTTAATTATTTTTTTCAAATAAGTATTTGTGTCTTGTATGAATATTTTAAACATAATTTCTTTCCATTTTGCTGTAATTAGGTCAACATTTACCGTAGTGTGAGCCGCTGCCTTGACTTTGTCCCAACTGTAATAAGTTCATGTCTCTATCATTTTTCAAATAACATTTTAAGCTATATGCAGTCTTTTATGTGACTTGGGCGTACCCACTTGTTTTCTTGAAATGAATCACCAGAGGTGCCATGACACAATGTTATTGTAACACAAACCCCTTGATACAACTATTATATTATTATACTAAGTTTTTTTACTGGGATGTGGCATGTTGTGCATTATGATAAAAGATTGTGATTCACTACCTTTTTTTCAACAGCTAATTACATCCTTGAAGGAAAATTTTGTCAACGTTTGTTTTATTTAAATAAGATAAAGTTTAGCAGTCTGTAAATTTCACTTCAGGAATTTTTATCTGCTGGATTTCAAATAAAGCAATTGATTTTGAATGTATTCCAGTAGACTACCTAAAGTTGAATCTGTATTAGTTTTAACATTTTATTTGATAGATAAAGCGAAACTTGACATGTATGCATTGATACAATATTGACATTAAAAATATTGTGATACTAGGCTGTATCATTTTTTTTTCTTTTTATTTCCCCACCCCTACTCTCTTCTACCTTTGGCTTTGTTTAAATAAAAATCCTTTTTCTGCGCAGGTTTGAGAAGTTCCCTCTTGTTCCAGAGGCAAAATGAGCTGGAGCTTCCTTACACGCCTGTTGGACGAGATTTCCAACCACTCCACCTTCGTGGGCAAAATCTGGCTCACCCTCCTCATCGTCTTTCGCATCGTGCTGACAGCCGTCGGGGGCGAGTCAATCTACTATGATGAACAGAGTAAATTTGTGTGTAACACGCAGCAACCTGGTTGCGAAAATGTGTGCTACGATGCGTTCGCACCGCTGTCACACATCCGCTTCTGGGTCTTTCAAGTGATTATGATCACCACGCCAACCATCATGTACCTCGGCTTTGCTATGCACAAGATCGCCCGCATGCAGGACGAGGACTACCGGCCTCGGGGGAGAAAGAGGATGCCGATAGTGAGCCGTGGTGCCAACCGGGACTATGAGGAGGCGGAGGATAATGGGGAGGAGGACCCCATGATCCTGGAAGAGATTGAGCCGGAAAAGGAAAAGGAGGACGCGGAGAAGCCCGGCAAAAAGCATGACGGGCGCCGTCGCATCAAGCGCGACGGCCTGATGAAGGTCTACGTGTTTCAGCTGTTTTCACGCGCCATCTTCGAGGCTTCTTTTCTGTTTGGACAGTATGTCCTGTATGGTCTTGAGGTGGTACCGTCGTATATTTGCACACGCTCACCCTGCCCGCACACTGTGGATTGCTTCGTGTCACGCCCCACTGAGAAAACCATCTTCCTTCTCATTATGTACGCCGTCAGCGCCTTGTGTCTGCTCTTTACTGTGCTGGAGATCCTTCACCTGGGCATCAGCGGCATTCGGGACTGCTTTTGTGCACCGAGGCCGCGCCCTCCCACTCCCCGCCACCCAGCTCTGTCCAGCCAGAGGTCCTCAATCTGCCGCCAGCCATCGGCACCTCCAGGCTACCACACAGTGAAGAAGGACCCATCAGGGAAGATGGGCTTCAGAGACAACCTGGGAGACTCGGGTCGCGAGTCGTTCGGGGACGAGGCCTCATCGCGGGAGCTGGAGAGGCTGCGGAGACACCTAAAACTGGCTCAGCAGCATCTGGATTTGGCTTACCAAAATGAGGAGAGCAGCCCGTCACGCAGCAGCAGCCCGGAGTCCAACGGCACCGCAGTGGAGCAGAACAGACTTAACTTTGCCCAGGAGAAGCAGAGCAGCACCTGTGAAAAAGGTGAGCCTTCCAACTTTTTCCTCATTTCATAAATTTCTATCTTCATCTTGTAGCCACGATCAAGGTGAAATACTTAAACCATCGCTCTGTTCACAGGTCTCCGTGCATAGGCTCTGATCAGCCCAGCTGACACTGTAGACTCATTTACATCAGGATCAGTGAGAGGATAAAAGGGAATCAAAGTGTGAGTGTGATTGTGTGGCGTGATTTTGCTTGAGGTGGATGAAGTCAGCCCAAGCCTTCCAGTGTTACGGCCAGCCGTGGTCGAGCATCGAGTCAAACGAGGAGGAGAGCGGTCGTCTCAGCCCAGCAATACTTGAGGCGCCTGTCTGAAGATCCAAAGTGCTTACAAACTACCGCCGTGCAGCAACAACGGTTAAGGTTGTTCTTCTCCCTCAGGGCAGCTATTCTTGTTTTTATATTTTTTATTACGAGACTTAGAGCTATTAGTCATTTTTTTTAAAGAGTTTGTCCTCTGTTTGAAGTTCACAGTGAATGCATCTCAAGTTTGCCTTAGACCTAAACTGGAACTCTGTTTTTTGGCATTTTGTTATGCAGTGGCCAAGCCAGTTGTAGTGCAAAAAAAAACCTGTTTAAACTGTAAGAATCTTTGCGAGGTAGTGAGTGAGATGCAAAAAGAAGGTTTAAGGACAAGGCGCCGCTCGTAAAAGATAGGTACTGGAGTTAGTGTCATGCTGATGAAGACTTTTTGAGTTCGTTTTCATACAAAGGTTTCTCTCAAAAGTGCAACATCTAATTTTAAAAAAAATGTTTTGACAATGTTGGCACGGCACCGGTCAACATTTCCAAGCCTGGTGCTTTGATGGTAACTGAAATACACTTGGTGTGCCTCTGTCCAAAGGAATAAATGAACCTGGGTAATGCTTGAATAACATGTAACTCTTGATATTGTCTTGTATTGTTTAAAACGTGTATTTGATACTGTGCTTTATTTTTGTATTAGTTTTGAGTATTGTGGTATTGAAAAGAGGCTCTTGTCACTGTGGCAGGTATTGTATTTTGAAAGAATGACATTCACTGCTGTCTTAGTTTCCTGAAGCTCGCTGGTGGACCAGTGCAGTCTGAAAACGGTTTGGTACAATTTTGAGTTCAGCTGCAACAGTTTTTTTAATAATTCCATTTAAATAATAATCAATAGCCTGCATATTTTATTTTTCCCACATTGTCAAACATTCCCTGTTTCCATACAGACCCAGATTTGAATATATTTTTTGGTTATAGAAGGGAAAATGCTGTCATTTTCATGTTCGAAAATGCTGATTTTTGGATTGGTGTTATCACTGTTCTCAGTGAGGGTTGTAAACAATGTAAATCATTTCAATGTGAATTCAATGCCTTGAACGTGCTCTTCTAAGATGCCATCTTTTGTATTCCGAATCATACCCACAGAGCCATTAGTGCCGACTCAAATGTTGTCATCTCAAGTTATTTTTGAACAATGCTTTTTGTACTTTTTATACTTTTTGTATTGATAGTACTTTGTGGTTAGTTTTTAAAATAAATTTTTACAACAAGAAAATTATATCATGGCTCAGTCTGGTTTTATTCATTGCTTGAAATAATACAAATGTATAGATCCAATTTCATTTAAATAGCTACTCCATTCAATTTTGTAAGTACTACATGACTTGATGTGGTGGGCAAAATTAGCCAGTGATTAATACCTAATAACTACTGGACTTGCATACAGAAAACTTGTATTTGTAAATAAAAAAGTAAAAATTGAGGCCTGAAGGGATTATTAAAGGAAGTATCCAAAAACTAGGGAAAATGACAAGAGAACTGTATTTCTTATTATAATATTTAAAGTGATGTTGGAGAAAAACTTTTTTTCTTAATTCTTATCATTTTTTAGGTAGTTCTCTCTCTTTTTTATTGCTTATGTTCAGGTAATTTTTTTGTAACTTTTTTTAGCCTATTTTTATGCTCATTCTTGGGGCCACGTCTTGTTAAGTTGCTCATTACCTTCTCCACGTTTTTCAAAGAAATCAAACCAATTTGCTCAGATTTCAAAGGGTTAAGCTTTCAGATTTTCGACTTTGCAGTTCAGCCACTTTGTAACACAAACTGCTGAGGTAACTATTAAGAATGCCACTAATGTACCAGGCTAGCTGCAGTTATTCTGAGAATAAACATCAATTTTACTTTATAATACTTAATACTACTATATTATCAGTTGGTGAAATATGGTAGTTGTGACGTCATGAGAGGTCGAGTCAGATACATCCTTCCCAGTGTTAGCAGAAAGGACTACAAACCATCATGGGATCCAGTAAAAGACTACAAGACCCACAGTAAGCAAGCAGGGCAGTCAGGACACTGATTGCTGCCCAGCTGAAACAAATCAGCTGATGTCCCCAGTGAGGGGACTTAGGGGAGGTAGAATCAGTGTGTGTTGAGAGGACACAGAGATTTGTAGTTATGTTAGCCGGAAGGCAGTGAATTCGATTTTTTTTAAAAAATTACATTCCTCTTTTTGTTTTGTTTTACCTCTGTCTGCAAGAAATTAAAGACTGAATATACTGAATGTAATTTCATTTCCTGCACCCACACCTCCAAAGCTCCAAGAGAAAAGCTCCTGAACTTTCACAGCGTCACATATTTCGCA
This sequence comes from Plectropomus leopardus, assembly GCF_026936395.1. NCBI lineage: Eukaryota > Metazoa > Chordata > Actinopteri > Perciformes > Serranidae > Plectropomus > Plectropomus leopardus. Next base: position 9,087,325 of record NC_142185.1, read on the forward strand.
CTAAAATTACAGTAGAAATTGTTCGTTTTCAACCATATGGATATTTCATATTATGTTCAATGCAGAACAATAACTTCGGAAAGACGGATAAACTGTACAATTTACACAGGTAGAAAATGAGAGGAACTGTAGGAAGTTAGTGTAAAATGAGAGATTTGGATTAATTTTGAGCAAAACATTTCTGCACATTGTATCAGAGAGGAGTTTTACTGATATTTTTTTGGGACTTCTATATACAATTGTCTGTCTTCATTACTGCTTTATTTGTAACATTACCGTATACTTCATAGGCTTTCTTTCTTCCTTTTTTTTGGACAAATTCAGTGTCTCCATTATTTTTTAGTTCTTAAAATTGTTTTACTGCATTTTTTTTTTCATGCAAGAGGAGGCTGTTAGGCAGCGAGTAAAATCTTTGTAATATAACTTGTATTTAAGTCTTCATCATGCCCTTATCCTGTCAGATAAAAAAATATCATGAATAATTTTCTTAACTTTACAATTGAGGAGGTCAGGGCCCCTAGGTTGGGAACCAGTGGGCCATACAATGCTTTTTTCTTTTCTTTTTTTTTAGATTATTTTTTGTTTCCTTATCTGTGACCTGTGAATGAATTGGCTGCTCCACTTCGTCAGATAATTAGTAACATTCTTGGTATCAAACAAGAACTGAAGCAAATGTATTTTATTTAATGTAATGTCACAATCTTACATTTCTTTCATGGTTAAGGTCACATCAGCCCACTGGTCAAAGGACAGGACCTGAACAGTCTGGGTTTCCGGCACAAATCAGGCAGTGTCAAGTCTGTATCTCTGAAAAGTGTGCAGCAGGATGAACTTAAACCTACAGTGACCTCCAGTGGCATAAACTGATCTCTACAGTACTGATGCTAAACCACAGGTGCAGTTTCAACAGCAGCTTCTAAAGACTAAACAATGGGGTTTCGGAGACCAAGTAACTTGCTTAAGACAAAACGTCTGAAACCACATCTAAGCAAAACACAGAGCTGAAGCGCCCTAACGTTTAACAGAAAATCGACTTTTTTTCAGACTCATTATAATAGATCATGCATGGAAAATTGAGAAACAGAACAGACGTCCGGCTTCTGCAATCCAGTTTTTCGTGTATGGTGCAACATATTTGTTTCACAAGGCAAGACCAGATAATATCTGTCATACTTAAAGTTGCAGTTTCTAACAGCAAGTCTCATAGAGGAAAAAGTGTTAAAGGACAATCTTAAAAAAAACATCTGTCCTAAATTCTAAACACTTGGGTTGCAATCTGTGAAATGCATGGATGGTGACGAGGTGATATTAGATTTCATACTGATGAATTTAAAAGCATATCATGAAATGTTTTAGGGAAGTTATTAGGCCCAGAATGTCCAGCAATAGTTGGTAATGTGGTTTCATGGAGTTTAATATTTGGCTCTTTTAAAGTGGAGCGCTATCTCATTGCTTTGAGTGTGGGCCCATGCCGTTGTAACCAGAAAATATGTGGTATTTTGCCCTCATAAATGACTTCTTTGTGTTTTACTTTTTTTCATACAGGAAGCAGTGCTATTGCAAATGAGGGACAGACCTTGTGGGTTTCAGTGTGGTTGCAATGAAAGTTACAGAGGATCAGTTTTAGCAGTAAATAATGTGGATTGTAAGCAGATTGCATATTTTTTCAATCATAAACTGAGACTTGAGAACAGCAGTAACATATTTGACATTGCACGAATGGAAAATAAGACATTTATACAATCATGAATGAATTAAATTTTTTACAGCCTGCAGTGCAAACAACCTATAAACAATAAAAACCATTTATAAAATGGTGTTTATATGCATATGGAGCTCAGACAGGTCAGTGTATGTTGGACTTCTATTAGAACTATTAGAATATTACAATCTTTTTTCCATGTTAATGCTTTCAATATTCTGTTCTTTCTTTGAATGATTTTTTGCCTTAAAGAAGCAAAAGGATGAAAAAATAGCTCCAAACACCGCAATAATCAGCAGAGCAAATGTTGTGGTGAGTCCCGTTTCAGCATCGCTGGTGGACAGCTTCATCCCCAGGAAGTCCACAGTGTCATCAGAGGGAACGGGTGTGACCGGCACACTTGTTGCTGCAGAAAAGGACACACAAGTTATTTTATATATTGTGAACAAATTGCTCACAGAAACTGTAACTAAGTCTAAACCACATTTGAGGTTGACATCTTAAATGTTAAACAGAAAAAAAATACTACTTTACAAAATTCCACAAGTCCAAAATATCTGCTATCACTAAGTGTTGTTTTCTGTTTCAAGAATTTGTTTGGGTAGAAAAAGGTCTTCACTTTCTTGCTAAGAGTTAGATGAAGAGATTGAAACCACTCTTGTATCTGCCCTTTAATTATGAAGCTATGGCTAGCAGACTGATAGCCTTAGCTGAGCATAAAGACTGAGAGCATGAAGAAACAGCTATCCTGGCTCTGTCAAAAGATAACAAAATCCACTTGGCAACACCTCTCAAGCACACTACTTAGTACACTTGTTTAATATAGGGCTCTAGGAATGAGTCTGAAAACCCGTAAATTAGTTAGCATATTAGCATTTCCAATTCCCTTGTCTCAAAGTCATTTGGTTTTTTGAATGCGTTTTTGGTTGGCAGCCTGAAATAAGGTCTGTGGTTAACACGTCTTTCAGGTTTGTTCTATGTCATAAAGCACGTCAGTAAATACTTCACATGTAAACTTTAAAGATTTTATGTGTCTTAAAAAAGGCAGTTGCTAACAAGTGGCTAAATGACAAAATCTTTATAAAACAAAACCATAAACACTTGGCTCATAAACCTGGTAAATCTGCAACTTCATGTTTTTTGTTTTTTCTCTTTTCTACTTAGGTGTGTGCAAATTAAAGAAATACAATGTTTTAATGTAAAGGTGAAGGAAGTGGCTCCATCAGCTTACGCCAAGGCCTGGAGTTCAAGCACTCGTGGGGTCCCAGGGTGGGGTCAGGGAATCCGTTGCATTTGATGATGGTGGAGTAGACGTCTACAGATGTCTTGGCCACTCGAGGCAGATTAGGGTCTGAGTGATTGACGTAGAAAAGGCCAAATCTCTCAGAAAAGCCAGTGGCCCACTCTAGGTTGTCCATCAGAGACCATGCTGTGTAACCACGGATATCCACGCCATCTAGCAAGTAAGCTGCGAGGAAAAAGTGAACACCTTTATGAATGCTAACACACACTAAATTCCTATATTATGTGCCAGGAATACACTGAAATATAACTAACAATATACAATGAACATTGTGTTTTGATACCTTTTAGCACCTGGTTGATGTATTTTTCGTAGTAGTAGCTCCTATGAATATCATTTAGGTCAATGGGTCCCCGCTCTGATATGCCATTTTCTGTGATGATAATGGGTGGGTTTCCATACTCCTCCTTAATGAAGTTTAATATCCTTCGGAACCCAAATGGTGAGACCTTCAGCCAGGATGAGCCTGAATCCAGCCAGGTACGATCGGCAATTGTCCCTGCACCCCTGAGAAGATCAAATCAGTCAACTAGTTTAATTGGTAAAATTAAGGTAATGCATTTTTAGCACGTGATTATGTACTGCTTGCTTGTCTCCCTTGATTTCTGTAGGTATATTGGTAATTGCTTACCTATCGGCATCATAGTGCTGCAGGTTTCCATATTCCACAGGGAATGCCAGGACTGTAGTGTAATGGTTGAACCCAAAATAATCGAAGGTACCCTTAATCCTCTTTATTTCCGCGGGAGTGAACTCAGGCAGACTAGAGAGATTGTATTGAACTAATTAAATGTACCTGATAAATGTAAAATAATTACACATCATTTCTCTTTCAGGTTTTAATGTTGGTGTATACAATACCGAGATTTTGGCAGACCAGCGGCTAAACTGCGCTCTCGAATGATTGTTTTCATCATGTTGCTGTAATCTCCATTAAATACAGGATGGGCAAACCAACCAATGTAGAACTGCACAAGGAGATACACAGCAGCTTTGAGAGACCTTAACTCCAACTATTGCCCTACATGACTATTTTAAAATGTGAAAGGAATGGGCATACAAAAGAAGAAGCACATAATAACAACAGGTATTCCTTCTTTGTTATTTAAAGTACCTGGACCACACGTCTTGCGGCATCAATGTCCTCCTGCTTGTAAGGATTCCTGGGCTCTGACCAGTCAGAGTTGATGGTGATGGAAATAATTCCTTTCTGTTTGGCCCGATACTTGTCATTGTAGAGGTGCCAGGCCTCAGCGTGAGATTTAAGCAGGTTGTGTCCCACAATGTAGGGCAGAGTGCCTGGTCGGAAACTGATCCCTGGACACACACGAGTAAGAGATATGTTTACTAGTTTGTTTAGCTATACACTTTTTATCATGATGGTTTAGAAAGGTGTAGATAAAGGATGAGTCTACAAAAACACAGCAGTACATCAAGGTATACCTGGGGCAGCTGCTCCATAGCCATGACCTACATTGGCTATATTGTATGGCTCATTAATGGTGATCCAAAATTTTACTTTATGGCCAAGACTGGCAAAAATAAGGTCAGCATAATCCCGGAATTTGGCAACTATGGTCTCATTCTCCCAGCCCCCAATATCCTGCAGAGCTTGTGGAAGGTCCCAGTGGTAGAGAGTGATCTGACAACAAAAGAAAACACTTAAGGTTCACTGAATTAACGAACTTTCTATGTAAATAATCTCTTGAGATACTTGCAAAAAATATATAAATATAAATATACATACATGAGGTTGGATGTTTACTGCGAGCAATGCATCTACCAGTCTGTGGTAGTAGTTGAGTCCAGCCTCATTGATGTGCTTGAGGGTGCCATCAGGAAGCACCCTCGGCCAGGATATGGAGAAACGATAATGGGTCACTTTAAGCTGCCTCAGTATAGCAACGTCCTCTTCTACTTTATTATAACTGTCACAGGCTATGTCACCATTGTCATCATTGAATACTCGGAGGGGAGTGTGAGCAAACTTGTCCCAGATGCTTAGACCTTTTCCGTCTGCTCTCCACCCCCCTTCAATCTGGAGGCAGAAAATGTAAAAAAAAAAATAAAAAAAAAATAAATAGGAAAAAAAGGAACAATAAAAAAAATCATGGAATATTTGAACAAATTCCTGATCCAGGATTAAACATTTACCTGGTATGATGCCGTTGCGGTACTCCAAATAAAACCTTTGCGAAAGTGGCCATAAAGTTGCTTCTCATCATCAGTTATAGGAAAACCATTGTCTTTTATGACTTGATAGTAGAAATGAGCTGAGTACTTGGGTGTCCTCGGCCGGTTCGGGTTAGTGAAGTCCACATGGTGCAACCCAAATCCAACTTTATACCCACTGAGCCACTCAAAGGAATCCATGAGAGATGTTGCTATGTATCCTTTCACCTTCACACCATCAAGGTCATAGGCTGTTATACCACACACACACAAACAAATGATGAAGACACAGACACACAAATAAAACATTCCTAACAATCATGTGTATATATATATATATATATATATATATATATATATATATATATATATATATATATATATATATATATATATATATATATATATATATATAATTTATGTTGGTCTACCTTTCAGAGCCTCATCAACATAGGTTTTGTAGTAAAATACTCTGGCAGAGTCATCCCAAGTTGTCTTTGAGTCTGTAGCTACTCCATTCTCACTAATGTAAATCTCTGGGTCTCCATACTCCTCTTTGATCCAGTTAAGGAGTCTTCTCAAGCCCCATGCTACAGCTCTCTGGTTACTGATGGCAGTAGTTGGCGAATCACCTTCCTCTGCTTCTGAGACATCTCGGTCATATTCATAGGATTGAGGGCTAAGCCTCAATGTAGCATGGCTTGCAATCTTCGTAGTGTAATGATTTACACAGAACATATCAGCAGTTCCCTTGATGAAGCTCTTTTCTTCTTCAGTGAAAGAAGGTAGCCTTGACTCTGTAAGACCTTGGAGTTCACTTTTGTTTCCAACTTGCCACTTCATTGCATCAGGATAGTCACCATTCTTGAAAATCGGGTGTGCAAACCAACCCAGCTGGAACTGCAGGGCGCGGTCAGCAGCCACCACTTCACGGGCAATGTTGACATCTTTAGGTTCAATCCAATCTGCATTAAGGGCAATGGAAACTAGACCACCTTGGGATTTGCGATACTTATCATCATATGTGTGATAAACCTTGGCGTGGGCTTTTATAAGGTTGTGTGCAACTCTGTACGGTGCGATTCCTGGATTCTTAACATTTGGTGGGATCTGTCCAAGTCCATATCCTGACCATACAATTGTGTGAGGCTGGTTGATGGTCATCCAAAATTTCACTCTGTCTCCAAAGGTGGCAAAACAGAAGTCACAAAAGTCATTAAAAATATTAATCATGTCTACATTGTCCCAGCCACCAAGATTTTGCAAAGCTTGAGGAAGATCCCAGTGGTAAAGTGTCACCATTGGAGTGATGTTATATGCTAAGAGGCCATCAATGAGTCTATTGTAGTACTCAACACCTTTCTGGTTCAGGGAGGTACGCCGACCATCAGGGAAGATCCTGGACCAGGACAAAGAGAATCTGTAGGACTTTACTCTGAGAGCTCGCAGCATGTAGAGGTCTTCTTCAAGTCTGTGATAGCTGTCACAGGCTACATCTCCATTGGCATAAGCAGGAATATTGCCAGGTTTATGGGTGAATGTATCCCAGACACTGGGCCCCTTCCCATCAGCTTTCCAGCCACCCTCAATCTGGTAAGCTGAAGATGATACTCCCCAACTGAAGCCTTGTGGGAAAGTGCCATAGTGGTACACTTTTCTCTGGAACCTGGACTGGTGTGAGAATTTCTCCCAGACAACCTTTGATTTAGATGGAACCTCTGAGGGTGATAAAGCAGTTGGACGGTGGGTAAGTTGAATCTCTGCCCCTTTAAAAACATGCTCTTTGGGTGAACCAAATCCATTTTGCTTGATAAGCTGAGAGTAGAAATATGCAGATTGCTTTGGAGTTCTTGGTCTGTCTGCATCTTCAAAGTTGACATGGTGAAGACCAAATCTCTGGCTGTAGCCTTGTCTTCCCTCAAATCCATCTGTGAGTGACTGCACTGTGAATCGCTGCACATCCACTCCATCTAAGAAAATTGCTACAAAATGGACACACACAACAGCACATTAAAGTTGAAATTATTTATAGGTTTATAGGTACATGTTTACATTAACCCTGTGTGAAAGGTGGTTTCCTATGAGAGATATTCTTGAAACTAACCTTTCAGAGCCTCATTGATGTAACTCTTCATGTATTTTATTCTACTGATGTCATTGAGAGTGTCCCCACCGTACTTAGTAGGCATACCATTTCCACTTATGTGGATAGGCACCTTTGCAACATTCGAGTATTCTTTGGAAATGTAGTTTAGAAGCCTTCTAAGTCCCCAAGGTGTTGAATAGATCCAGTCAGAAGCTGTTGAGGACCATGACGGGTCCACATGTGCCTGGAAGTCACCCACCCCCTCAGGACCAGGGGTGCAGCCACCAACAGTGTCATTGACCAACCGAGAGGTATAGTGGTTCAATCCCAAAAAGTCAGCTGTTCCAAGTATCCTCTGGCTCTCTTCAGGACTGAAAACTGGAAGTCTTGCAGGCTCAGAGAGGGGACACTCATTTCTTTTCTGTTCTATCTGAGTCTTGAGTGTTGCAGGATAATCTCCATCAACAAATATGGGATGTGCAAACCAGCCCAACATGAATTGCAGGTAGCGATCTGCAGCTGCTATGTCTTCAGGTCTGGAGGGGTTCAAGGGCTCAGCCCAGTCAGAGTTCAACGCAATGCCCACTTTCCCTCCTTGTGTCTTCCTGTAATTATCATTGTAGAGATGCCAGGCCTCAGCATGGGACTTGAGTATATTGTGAGTGGCCTGCAAAGGTGAGGGAAATAATGAAACAGACGTATAAGGATGGCTGTGTATCACACTGTATTATCATATAGTAATAGCATTGCTCTCACCTGATAGGAGGCAACCACATAGTCTTTAACTCCAGGGGGATGCTCACCAGTGCCATACCCAGCATGGCTCACCACCCAGGGGCTACTGAATGTGTTCCAGGTCTTGACCCTGTCTCCAAACCTGAAGAAGCAGAAGCCTGCATAGTCCCTGAAGGCCTCAACAATGGAAGCATTGGTCCATCCACCATAGTCCTGGAGCATCTGGGGCAGATCCCAGTGGTAGAGAGTGACAACAGGTTGAATGCCAGACTCAATGAGAGCATTGATCAGCTTGTCATAATAGAGAGCCCCTGTCTGTGAATAACTGCTCTGATGGCCTGAGGGGAAAATACGGGCCCAGGAGATGGAAAACTGGAAGGTGTTGACATGAAGACCTCGCAGGAGGTAGACATCATAATCCACCTTGTGGTAACTGTCACAAGCTAGATCAGCTGTCTGATTCTCAAAGGCGAGGCCGTCATGACCAAAGCGGTCCCAAATGGTCTCTCCCTTTCCATCTTCTACCCAGCCACCTTCAACCTTAAAGGACTCGCTGGAAGTGGCCCACTGGAAGTCGGAGGGGAAAGATTCATTGAGGAAAAGATCTCGTTCTGCTGTAGTCTGGGCCCCAAACTCGTCCCACACATTCTGATAATTGTTTCTAAATGTTGTAATTCCGTTTTCGTCTGAAATACTACGACTGTTAGAAAAGACGACATAAAACAATGTAAACATACATGAAGCAAACTTTGTCAGCAGATTTTTTTTACATTAATGTTTTACAATGTAAACTGATTCATTTCATCAAGATAAACCATTACCTGACCAGGGCATCCTCCATTTCCAGTTTACCCAACATATCCATAATGTCACATCCTACAATATTCTGGTCTTCGTTGTCCATTAAGGCTGTAATGAGTGCAAGACACTATGATTATCTTTTTCAATATCATGCCAATCTTTTCAGTGTTGCTGAGGTATTTTGCTCAAAACCTAAAATGTGAACCTCATAAGTTTTACTACAGAAAAAGTCGGAGGGTTATCATTCTTGGTAGGCTTCATCTTTAGGACACTGTGGATTTTTCTACAAAATTTCATGTCAATCTAAACATAATTGTCAAGATATTTCGGTCTGAACAGTAGTGGTGGATTGACCAACACCATGGCTATTAATGACATGTACCTTGTAGGAAATTCCCAAGAAGCTGGTATTGACTGTAGGGACAACCATGAACAGTAACATCATATATCAGGATAGGCAAGTCCCCACTGGACATCTGCGACATAACACAATATGCATTTAGCTGCAGTGTAATAGCAATACAAATATTAAATGCAACTTGAAAAGAAAAATATTAGACATTTACTTTACCTGCAAGCTGCTCAGCTCCTTTGCAAAGTTTGATGTGGAGGCACAGTCATATTCAACATGTACTGACAAAAAGTCCATCTGTTCAAAACAGGAGATAAGAGCATGTTACCCCAACCATGTCTTTCAATGAAAAATCAGATGTTTAATTTTTATTACCATCGGGCTTACATTCCTAAACCATTACATAATAGATGTTTCATTTTGATCATAAAAAATCTAACTCATCTGACAATATTTTGTATGTTACTCTACACCATAGCATTGCAACTGTCATTATCCTTAAAATTAGTTTTGTCTTTATTTGTGGTCATTAGGACCGGAGAATATCCCAATAGGTTGTTTCACCAGCTAATAGCAGGCAGTAAAGCTTAAGCAGGGAAACCATGACTCACCTATCATACAGGTGAGTAATCGTGTTTTAAAAGAAGCTGATTTAACTGCCTTTAGATAAGATAGGACGACATAAAAAAACCCATTAAACATGCATATCCCACACAGAAAGACCAATTCACACAGTAATCTACAAGTACTTCACACACACACATACACTCATACACACAAACACACACACACACACACATACCTTTTTGTAAAATGTGTTGTGAGTTTTTCCTAAATTAGAGTTTTTCCTAACTTGTGCAGGTTTAGGAAAAAAACCAGGGTTGGATGTCATGATATCATGTACATATTTAACATCACATGATGAAGTGATGTGATGAGACATTAAGTACATGATGTGACCAGCACATGACATTATGTTAAGTATGTAACATGACTTTATGTACAAATGTACATGGCTTAAAATACATAACCTTGACACAAACAGCAGTCTCCTGGGTCAAAGTCCGGTATTTCTGACACATCCATTTGCCCTAACCATGCATCTTTTTTTTCCTAAGAGTGCTTTGCCCAGTCCTGTCCTATTGTGCTGTGATTGGCTAATACTTATCACATCAATGCATCAAGGAAAGAAGCAGTTAGGGTAAGGACAAAGAGGCCATGTTTAGGCTTTATACTAACCAATCACAGTGCAGTAGGGCGAGGAAAACTTCTACATAAACTTTGTCATATTAAAAAATGATGGTAAAACTTCAATATGATGAAAATGACACTCTCTTTATTTGTTTTTTTCCAGTTATTGAAGACTTCCTTTCCTTATTTGAAGACTAACAGCAAGATGGACTGGACTTAATTAGGCTATACAAACAAAGATAAAGAAGTTTTAAAAACACATACATACAAAAGAACAGAAAAATGTAACTTACTGTAGTTGAACCTTTGATCTGGGGAATAACTGCAACATCACTAGCTCTCAACCCAAGTGACAGGCGTCTCCCTATGAATGGAAGCATAGAGGTGTTGTTAACAAAAAGAAGCCTAAGGAACATTTGTCTACACAAATATTTCATTTCCACCAACTGAGGAATATGTGGCAGACTAAAAGATGTTGTGTTTAGGATGTTATGGCATTTATCAACGAGGTTGCAGATTGCAGTCAACTTCTCCAGCGTGCCAAGCATGTAGGAAACTGTCGTAATGGACATATGTTGATCTTGTAATCTGACTTATCCCATCTTTTAGGGTCAATATGCACGTCATTTACCCTTGAATATTTCAGATGCTACTAATAATTCAATTTGCACAAGGTTTTTTTGGTCGCAATGGCTGTGCTCCACTGTCTTTTGAATCACGAAAAACGCAAGAATACAAAAACATGAATAGCCCAGTCTAGAGCCAGTGTTTGGTTTGTGTGTTCTGGGCTGCTATAGAACAACATGGTGGACATGCTGGAAGAGGACCCACTGCATATGTAGATATAAAAGGTTCATACTAAAATTATGCCAACACAACAACTCTTTTTTTTCCCACGTATTTGACACCAACGAAAGCATCATTATGAATATTATACTTTATTTCTGTATGACCTTTAAGATATTTTGACAAAGCATGAATTAAACTGCTGTAGAACATAGCCATACTGAATGTTATCAGTATCATGCTTTTCTAACTATGACATGTCAAAATGTCTGCTGTGAAAAAGTGCTCACTGGTCATATCTGTGTGCATGTCACATGCATATTTAGATTATTTTATTGATCTCACTTGTATTGATTATCGATATAGGCCTGATAATCTACACATGTAATCGGTGCTATAAAAAAGGGGGTGAAGGGTTTCAGATAGAGAAAAAGACTATCAGGTGGTCATAAAGTAATATTTTTACAATTTATTTCTCAAGACACATTCGAAAGATTATATATCAATCAACATAGTAACACAGACATCATATCGTAAAATGTTAAAGATGACAAGTCATAATTCTTGTTCTTGTTTTAACCATTAAAACATTGTAACAAATGACCCTTACAAGCACAAACTCAAACAGTCAATAGTGTCATAAATCCACTCCTCCCTCCCTAGCAGTCTTATTTACCTTTGTCAGGAAACTGCTGATGGTAGAACTGGTAAATATTCTTGTTGAGCTGGAGTATATTTTGCAGGGGGGCTCCTGCAGGCTGCCCGTCATGCCAAATAACATCCAAGTCGCTCAGTGTCACCCACGATTGAGCCATTGCTCCAAACTCCTGGAAGGCAAACTTTGCATACTGCTGAAACATCTCCACCAGCTCCTGGCTCTCCCAACCTCCGTACCTAGCTCTCAGAGTGTCTGGCACTGCTGATCCATGAAGGACGACCAGAGGATGAAGGCCCACCTCCAACAGTTGTTTCAGCAGCGTCTGGTAACAGGTAACCACAGCCTGCTGGGGCTGGCTGGGGACACCTGTTGGAAGGAGCTGAGCCCATGACAGTGGCACTTTAAAGTGAGTCACCCCTCGACTCTGGAGGTACTCGAAATACTGTCTGGAGCCTGGAGGAAAGGGATGACTGCAGTCATATGCATCATTTACAACAGTGTCTGAGCTTCTCCCCAGCTGCTTCGTCAGAGGCCCTGCAACAAGTGTGAAGTCCTCCTGTCCATTCACCTCACGGCTCCAGCAGCCACACAGACAGTAAACACACAGAGAAGCAACCCATAGATACTTCATGGTGGCTCCAAAAGGATTGACTGATATTATCTGCTGATAGTTGAGCTCTTTAAAGCAATTCTGATGTTTTCTTATTGCACTGTTAAACAATTAAGATGGCTATCACATCCAAGGGGTGCAAGTTACAGTGTTTTATTGCAGCTGTCTGATACCGTCAGGAAGACTCTGGACTCGCACATGTCGAATAATAACCGCATCCTTACTTGCTCACCTCAGATGACCTTGGAATGTGTTGTTACAACAAAAATGCAGTGAAAATGTACGTTTCCTAAGAGACTATATAATATATTTAATGAGTTAGTGATAGCATCTACCACCGCAGAGTCCACAGCAGAGCTGCCTCCATCCTAAAGGACCCCACCCACCCCCAGCACGGTCTGTTCACACTTCTACCCTCAGGCCGGAGGTACAGAAGTGTGAAATGCAGGACCACTAGACTAAAGAACTCTTTCTTTCCCGCTGCAATCAGACTCCTAAACTGCTGACAGGAGCTCACACAGCAACTACCTCCCACACACGACCTCATAACTGTACATGACAGTTTACTATTCCGTTTGCACATGCACAATTGCACTGTTCGAATTTGCACTGTACTGTTTTATTTGCACTGTTCTTTCTACTTCTATTGTAAATTTCTAAATTTCTTCTATTGTAAATTTTTAAATTTCTATTTCATATTTCTTTATATGTGCTAAACGTTAGGCATTCTGTGGACAGCAAAGTAAGAATTTCATTGTACAGGGAAACATGTTTCCATACTGTGCATATGACAATAAACACTTTGAATCTTGAATCTTGAATCTTGAATCTAGTTTTGTTCATAGGGGACCTACATGATGAAACCACAGTTGAGTATCTTGTGTGCACACTATCACACGTATTATGCAGACAAAGCTAAAAAATAAAAAATAAAAAAAGGCGGCACTGGGTCACTTTTTTTGCACTTCCCAAGTAAGTCTCAAGTCCTTGCACTCAAGTGTATAGTCATGTCCCAAGTCCTTAACATTGAGTTTCAAGTTCTTACAAGACGTAATGCACAAATGTAATGAAACTTAATAGGAGTATTAAAATGCTGAATTTACAAAACTCATCAATGCTTTTTAAAATGTTATTTATTGGTTGAAACAAGTTTGTCAAAAAACTCAATCAGAAAAAGAGTAGTGCTGACATTTCATTTTCACGGCATACAACACTATCACCCAATACTACAACAGAATGAATACATTTTGTGTGTATTGTTGTATTTGACTCATCTCATATTGGTAAAATGTCTACAACTTTCTCTTCTCAAATAGCTCAAGTCAAAAGGCTCAAGTCCAAGTGAAGTCACAAGCCACTGGTGTGTGACGTCTCCTCCATTCCACTAGGGAACCCTGCATCCTGCTTTCTGATTGTGTGTTGCAGGTGCTGAATGGAGGGTCGTCAGCGGGATGAGCTACACCTGGGCCCGATATGCTCCACCTATAAATGCCTCCCTCCTTTTTCTCCTTTTGGCAGTTGACCTCTCTGTACTCACTGGCACAGCTGCTGTTTTTGGTTTGCTACAGACATTTCCATACACCCATACATGCATTCATGACTGGTTACTGATTCCCACGTTAATTCTATTCTTTATTGCTTCTTTTTGTAAATAATTATACCAGTTTTGTAAACTCAAATCTTTGTTGCACTCTCGAAGCCAACTGTAACAAGTGTTAAAGTCCAAGTCAAATTGCAAGTCTGCATTGATTTTGTCAAGTTGGATCTAAAGTTATCAAGTTTGTGACTCAAGTCTGACTCAAGTCCACACCGCTGCTTCTCACTAAACTAAAATTATGATTTAGTGTTCTGTATTGCATAAACATGTACACACACACAAACACACACTCACATTTCACATTTAAACAGTTCCTACATTCTTGTCATATTTAAGGGAGAGGATGTTTTTCCCGATATTAAGAAGAATTAGCAAGTCTAAATTTAAATAAATCCTGGAATTTGATTTAAAAATTTTGATTTACAAATGCAGAATAAAACTATTGAAATCAATGTTTAAACCCAAACCTGCAACAACAGCGGAACTACCGCCACAACTGCAGTAAATATTGTGTAACTTGAGTACAACTGCTCAAATGCAGGAATTATGATGGGAGCGGTCTCCTGCATCACTTGCTGTTATAACAAACTTAACCTGTAGCACCTTCAGAAATACAGCCTGCTGGGGCCCATTATCATTTGATTCCTGAACCACTATATTATTAACACAGGAAATGTTAGGTAAACTGCTATTTATCAATTTGTATTCATTTCAAAAGTAACATTGCCTGAAATGTTGCTATAAGAAAACAGCACCTTAAAAAACAAGCAATAACCCCTAAAAAACTTGATCACATTTTGCTATATTAGAAGGTAGAAGGTATTCCTAAAATGGTCAGGTGCATTATTCATTACTATCAAAAATTTTAAAACAAACAAAAAAATAGAATGAAATATTGTAATATATGTGTAATTCTGCATTAAAATATTGATTTCACACTGTTTGACATCATAAACGCAAAAAAAGATATTTTACACTTTTTACACTATTGAGACGTGGTTTGATGATTTAAATAAATTAAAACTAAACACACATTTGGTTTTTACATATAATCGATGTTCTAACAAGTCTCTCAATGGTTATTTAGTATTATCCTGAGTTAACCAATAGTCATCTTTGTTTTGGGGGGAAATTTCCTCCTGACCTCTGCACTGTTTTTTTTTTTTTGTTGTTGTTGTACCTTTTATCAGAAATCTCTTCTGCCTTGTATTTAACCCTTTTTATCAGAAGCATTCAAGGCTGTGACCACAAACATGTAATAAATTATCACAGAAGTGGTGACCCCTCCATGCGGGAGTGTCAGTTACGAAAGTTCAAGCTTGTAAACAGTGCTACTATAAAAGGTTAGCCACGCGATGGCTTGTTCAGTTCCACCCCACAGACAATATGTCATTACTGGGGAAACTTCTCTGTGTGTGTTTGATCACTGTGTATGGCTGTATGTGCCAGAAACATGATGATCAACAGCAGGCCATGTTTCTTGCAGGTCCAATAACCAACAATCCTTCTGAGGAGGCAGTGCTGGACACTTTTGACTGCAGTCATCCCTTTCCTCCAGGCTCCAGACAGTATTTTGAGTACCTCCAGAGCCAAGGGGTGACTCACTTTAAAGTGCCTCTCTCCTGGGCTCAGCTCCTTCCTACTGGTGTCCCTAGCCAGCCCCAGCAGGCTGTGGTTATCTGTTACCAGACGCTGCTGAAACAGCTGTTGGAGGTGGGCCTTCAGCCTCTAGTCGTCCTTCATGGATCAGCAGTGCCGGACACTCTGAGATCGAGGTATGGAGGCTGGGAGAGCCAGGAGCTGGTGGAGATGTTTCAGCAGTATACAGAGTTTGCCTTCCAGGAGTTTGGAGCAATGGCACACTCATGGGTGACACTGAGTGACTTGGATGAACTGAGGGATGCTGAGCTGCAAAATGCTCTTTATGCACACATCACTGTCTACCGCCGTTACCACCAACTGTTTCCTGGGAGAGGTAAGGCATAAATGGTTTATAGCTGACTAATGATTTCTTGAATAAAACTTGTAGCTTATAATACTTATAGCTTACATGGGAATTTATCAGTTTTTTATATTTAGAAAAAATGTCTGGTCAATCATTATGCAGATTTGCTTATTTTTTGAATTTCCCCTTGAATATCCCCATTAAGAGGACTGAAATAAAATGCTTATGATGTAAGTTATGTTTCCAATAAATTATTGAAGCTTTACAAATGCTGCACCAGGACATCAAATGTCTTGTACAATGCTGGATATGCAATTTCCCCAAACTCCACTTAATGTATTGGGTAACTTTGAAAATGCATGTATATAAACAACCTTTTCTGATGTATTGTTTTTAAGTTTGTGGATAGATAATAGTTTTTATGAATGGCAAACTATTTCTTTAAAATGACAAAGTCCTGGCTGTCTGCATCTACATAATATACTGTATCACAGTACTAAGAACTTGTAATCACCATGACCTAGTAGAGCTGCTTTGGCTTGTAATCATATTTTGGCAGTGTTCATTCTTATCTGCTGTAGTTGTCCAGCTTTCTTAGATTCACAGTAATTATGGCAGTGCTTGATGAGATAATGGTTTCCACATGTGCTCACCACACCAAAGGTCCTGATAAGGGAAAGGAGTGAATCAGGTAAAAGGACAATGTTTTTTTCCCGTCAAACAGGGGAGGGAAGATTAATAACTCAGTTAACATGTCATGTGTTTCAGATGGAGGAGTATCAGTTGGGGTTAAGGCCAGTCAAGTCCCAGTCATCAGTGACACGCAAGTACTGGTGAGATCACATCGTCACACAGTACATGAGCGCACTAGGTGATAAATAAAAGCAATGTTGGTACGACTATGTCAGCTTTTCCAAATGGATAAACTGTGATCATCTTATTAATGCCACGGAAAAGTAATCTGCCTTTTACATCCACTCACACTTGTTTCTCTTTTTCAGACAAATTCAGATTTCCTTTCTATTAAAATTCAATATGACTGCATTGCTGGACAAAACCTGGCTGAGGAACTGAAAAGTGTTTTGGTATGTTTCATCTTCTGTCTTATTATAGTAATTCTTTCGTTACATGCACTTGCATTGAACATCAATGTTTTGTTGTAGGGAATGCGTGGAGACAAACCCATTCTCTTTTATGAGGTGAACCTCATCGGCTGTTCTCTTTATCGGTTCCTGTCAGATTCCGAAATCCTAAACGGTAATGTGATCAATCAAGAGTCACGACCTTAGAGAAGTGTAGAACTATTGCTTGCTTCCTGGAAATTTTTCTTCCAATCCAAGGTTTGAACACAAATTGTTATTAAGGATCAATCTTTTTTCTCTAATATGTTTTGATTAACTGTGTTGTTAGGTTGTCATATTTAGCCATTTATGTATTCAATACCTAAGACAGACTGCATGAACAATGGCATTGCAGGTTCAAGGATTCTAATATAATTTTATTATGATGAAGGACACATGCATTAAATCAAATATTCCTATACTTTTACAGCACTGAGTGACGGAGACCAAAATGTTCTTGGATTTGACATGGTGGATATGTTACGTCCAGCTGACAGCATCCCAGAAAGGTATAATAGTACATATGGATAATGAAAGTTTTAATCTATAGTATATTTAAACCCACCTTGAAAAGTGTATATGTGTATTTTTAAAGCGGAACAATAAATAGAGGGGACATTATTCAGGTGACTCATTTAGAATCTATAATTCACAATTTTTAAAAGAACTGAATTAGTGAAAAGTAAAGTATGTACTAAGGCAGAATGTGTGAAAACAAGATGATATTTTGGTAGCTTAGTTCCACATGTTCGCACTAATCCTAGTCTATGAAAAACAGGATTTCTCCTACTATTTCAGTCTGCTGTAACTTTTCAACATCTTTCTCATTTTATTTTCAGTCATTCACATGAAAGCAACAGAAACAATCTTCAAAGATCATCATGTTCTACCAACTACTGCAAAACTTTGATCAATTTTGCCACCATGACCCTATCTGAGCGAGATGCCTTCCTGAATGAATCGTTCCCCTCCGACTTCCAGTGGGCCACTTCCAGCGAGTCCTTCAAGGTTGAAGGTGGCTGGGTAGAAGATGGAAAGGGAGAGACCATTTGGGACCGCTTTGGTCATGACGGCCTCGCCTTTGAGAATCAGACAGCTGATCTAGCTTGTGACAGTTACCACAAGGTGGATTATGATGTCTACCTCCTGCGAGGTCTTCATGTCAACACCTTCCAGTTTTCCATCTCCTGGGCCCGTATTTTCCCCTCAGGCCATCAGAGCAGTTATTCACAGACAGGGGCTCTCTATTATGACAAGCTGATCAATGCTCTCATTGAGTCTGGCATTCAACCTGTTGTCACTCTCTACCACTGGGATCTGCCCCAGATGCTCCAGGACTATGGTGGATGGACCAATGCTTCCATTGTTGAGGCCTTCAGGGACTATGCAGGCTTCTGCTTCTTCAGGTTTGGAGACAGGGTCAAGACCTGGAACACATTCAGTAGCCCCTGGGTGGTGAGCCATGCTGGGTATGGCACTGGTGAGCATCCCCCTGGAGTTAAAGACTATGTGGTTGCCTCCTATCAGGTGAGAGCAATGCTATTACTATATGATGATACAGTGTGATACACAGCCATCCTTATACGTCTGTTTCATTATTTCCCTCACCTTTGCAGGCCACTCACAATATACTCAAGTCCCATGCTGAGGCCTGGCATCTCTACAATGATAATTACAGGAAGACACAAGGAGGGAAAGTGGGCATTGCGTTGAACTCTGACTGGGCTGAGCCCATGAACCCCTCCAGACCTGAAGACATAGCAGCTGCAGATCGCTACCTGCAATTCATGTTGGGCTGGTTTGCACATCCCATATTTGTTGATGGAGATTATCCTGCAACACTCAAGACTCAGATAGAGCAGAAAAGAAATGAGTGTCCCCTCTCTGAGCCTGCAAGACTTCCAGTTTTCAGTCCTGAAGAGAGTCAGAGGATACGTGGAACAGCAGACTTTTTTGGATTAAACCACTATACCTCTCGGTTGGTCACAAAGAGTGTTGGTGGCTGCACCCCTGGTCCTGAGGGGGTGGGTGACTTCCAGGCACATGTGGACCCCTCATGGTCTTCGACAGCTTCTAACTGGATCTATTCTACACCTTGGGGACTTAGAAGGCTTCTAAACTACATTTCCAAAGAATACTCAAATGTTACCAAGGTGCCTATCCACATAACAGGGAATGGTATGCCCACTGAGCACAGTGGGGACACTCTCAATGACATCAGTAGAACAGAGTATCTGAAGAGTTACATCAATGAGGCCCTAAAAGGTATGGTGAAAGTCATTGCTTGTCTAAATTTATTTGTAAATTAATATACTTGTTTTTATGTTTTAGACCAGCCTTTGCCACAAAACACTGGTGCACCACATGTCATCCTTTGCACTTGTTTTATGTTGTTGATCACCTTGTCAGGTAATGTTAAATGGATTTTAGAAGCTTAATGTCTTTATGTTTTCAACAGCTATACATTTGGATGGAGTGAGCGTGCAGCGCTTTACTGTCCAGTCACTCATGGATGGCTTTGAAGGTCCACAAGGCTACAGTGAGCGTTTTGGATTGCACCATGTCAACTTTGACCTGACTGACAGACCCAGGACTCCAAAGCAGTCTGCCTACTTTTACTCTAAAGTTATTGAGAAAAATGGTTTTTCTTCCAAAAAATATCTCTTTTATGCACCAGAACTGAAAAACAAAGAGTCAAATAAAATTTTCTCAATGCCCCCTTCCACCGTCCCATCCCAAGCCAAGGAAGTCTGGAGGAAATTCTCCAGCCAAACAAATTTTCAGAGAAAACTCTACCACTATGGCACTTTCCCACAAGGCTTCAGTTGGGGAGTATCATCTTCAGCTTACCAGATTGAGGGTGGCTGGAATGCTGATGGGAAGGGGCCCAGTGTCTGGGATACATTCACCCATAAACCTGGCAATATTCCTGCTTATGCCAATGGAGATGTAGCCTGTGACAGCTATCACAGACTTGAAGAAGACCTCTACATGCTGCGAGCTCTCAGAGTAAAGTCCTACAGATTCTCTTTGTCCTGGTCCAGGATCTTCCCTGATGGTCGGCGTACCTCCCTGAACCAGAAAGGTGTTGAGTACTACAATAGACTCATTGATGGCCTCTTAGCATATAACATCACTCCAATGGTGACACTTTACCACTGGGATCTTCCTCAAGCTTTGCAAAATCTTGGTGGCTGGGACAATGTAGACATGATTAATATTTTTAATGACTTTTGTGACTTCTGTTTTGCCACCTTTGGAGACAGAGTGAAATTTTGGATGACCATCAACCAGCCTCACACAATTGCATGGTCAGGATATGGACTTGGAGAGATCCCACCAAATGTTAAGAATCCAGGAATCGCACCGTACAGAGTTGCACACAACCTTATAAAAGCCCACGCCAAGGTATATCACACATATGATGATAAGTATCGCAAATCCCAAGGTGGTCTAGTTTCCATTGCCCTTAATGCAGATTGGATTGAACCTAAAGATGTCAACATTGCCCGTGAAGTGGTGGCTGCTGACCGCGCCCTGCAGTTCCAGCTGGGTTGGTTTGCACACCCGATTTTCAAGAATGGTGACTATCCTGATGCAATGAAGTGGCAAGTTGGAAACAAAAGTGAACTCCAAGGTCTTACAGAGTCAAGGCTACCTTCCTTCACTGAAGAAGAAAAGAGCTTCATCAAGGGAACTGCTGATATGTTCTGTGTAAATCATTACACTACAAAGATTGTAAGCCATGTCACTGCTAGGCTTAGCCCTCAATCCTATGAATATGACCGAGATGTGTCAGAAGCAGAAGAAGGCGACTCACCAACTACAGCCATCAGTAACCAGAGAGCTGTAGCATGGGGCTTGAGAAGACTCCTTAACTGGATCAAAGAGGAGTATGGAGACCCAGAGATTTACATTAGTGAGAATGGAGTAGCTACAGACATTAAGACCACATTTGATGACATTGACAGAGTATTTTACTACAAAACGTATGTTGACGAGGCTTTAAAGGGTAAGTGCGCACATCATTTACTTAAACTTTAGATCATACTGTTTGTTAAGACTCTAATGCCACATCCACACTAATACATTTTTATGTTGAAACAGTGTTTTAAAACTGAGGCGATTTTTGAACACATGGGTGTTTAGTACCGTTTCAGAAATAATCTCAGTCAATAAAAACATGCCTGGAAACCCATATGACATCACTATTCACCAACATCAGACATGCGCAGACGGATATAATCAGAAAACAACCTGCTCTGTCGTTGGGTTAGTTGTTGCAGGTGGCGAAAAGTAAGGCCAGAGATTTCATTGGGACCAATGAAGAGGTGCAACTTTTGCTGAAAGAAACACGTTAGTATTAGGGGGATCAGAGCAGCATAAAACTGATTAGGAGTTGGTGCAAAGCAAATACAGCTATAGTGGCACTGGGAGGGTTATCCATTGTCTTAGGAAGCAATGGTAAAGACTTACCCATAAAATCACAAAAGGTATGTAGACCTAGTTATGATGCTTTAACTTGATTGATAAGACTAAATTGTGAAGCCAGTGTAGGTGTCCGCCTCATCAATTACAAAAGTTTGTAATTACAGCCCTGGCTATATGATCGGCAGCATTTTCAAAGGTCTCCGTTTTAGGGGTTTACAAATGCCCGAGAAGTGTTTCAAAATGAAAACCAATTAGTGTGGATGTAAACTTGATCCAGCATCTGGTAAACATGTAATTGTGAGGTGGTTCTCTTGACTTGTATGACACACATACTTTACCTTCCATCACTTGTTTGCCTTTGGAGCAATGACCATATTATGACATTTTTATTTAATGTAAACACAGACCATCTATCCACGGATGTCAAACTTTCATTACTAATTATGCACTCTCTATTTTCATTTATGTTACACAGCTCATGATCTTGATGGTGTGAAGGTCAAAGGGTACATAGCAACATCTCTAATGGATTCCTTTGAGTGGCTCAATGGGTACAAAGTAGGATTTGGGCTGCACCATGTGGACTTTACTAACCCAAACCGACCAAGGACACCCAAACGCTCTGCTCACTATTATTATCAAGTCATGAAGGACAATGGGTTCCCATTACCAGATGACGAAAAGATGTTTTATGGAGAGTTTCCCAAAACCTTTCACTGGAGTACTGCCAGTGCCTCTTACCAAGTAGGCATCATTGACACATTCACTCTTTTAAAATTGCACAATCACCGGCATTGTTAGATTGTTATCTTAAAGGTGCATTTTATCACATAGACAGGGATGAAACACAAAGTGAGTGTTAACAATGCAAGTTGTGTTTAATTTTAGATCGAAGGGAGCTGGAGGTCCCATGGAAAAGGACTGAGTATCTGGGACAAGTTTGCCCATACTCCTTTGAGAGTGGACAACAGTGACAATGGCGATATTGCTTGTGATAGTTACAACAAGATTGACGAGGATGTGGAGGTGCTGAAGAAGTTGAAAGTGACCCACTATCGCTTTTCTATATCCTGGCCCAGAGTACTTCCTGATGGCACCAACAACCACATCAATGAAGCTGGACTGACCTATTATCACAGATTACTGGATGCCTTGGAAGCTGCTAATATTAAGCCCCAGGTAGGCAGTGTTGTTTGCAATAGTTCCTATAAGAACATTTCTGACTTTGATGGCTCCCAGAACATCTGCAGTTGTTGCCAAAGATTATTATTGCCATAGCAAAATAAAGTTTGGCTTCAAATTTTGAAAAAAAAAAAAAAAAAAAAAACTCCTGTCAAAGTATGTATACGTGTAAGACAAATGTACTCTCCTCTGTGTTCTTAGGTGACCCTGTATCACTGGGACCTCCCCCTAGCTCTACAGAGGGTGGGGGGCTGGGAGAATGAAACTATTGTCCAGAGATTCAGAGATTATGCTGATGTTTTATTCAGCCAATTTGGAAGCAAAGTAAAGTTCTGGATTACTCTAAATGAACCTTACATTGTTGCCAATCTTGGCTATGGATATGGTACTTTTGCTCCAGGTAACTACTTTTAATATTAACAGTTGTGATCTGACATTGTAGAGATCAAACACTTTTACTTCTCTTGGTGCATCATATCCAGTATTTGTTTGTAGGCCCCATACAAAAGAGGTTCATTTTGGGATTAATATGAAGTCCCACTTGATGCCCATATGGACAAATACAGACAGGACCACCATGCAACTTATGGATGAACTAATGGATGTGCCCTCCCAGCTTAGGTGGGCCACATGTCACCTTCAGGGCTTGTGAATGGGTATCATAGCCCCATCCTGTTGTATTTAAACA
The DNA here is from genome assembly GCF_026936395.1 of Plectropomus leopardus. Classification (NCBI taxonomy): domain Eukaryota; kingdom Metazoa; phylum Chordata; class Actinopteri; order Perciformes; family Serranidae; genus Plectropomus; species Plectropomus leopardus. Next base: position 9,110,685 of record NC_142185.1, read on the forward strand.
GGTAATTCCACCCTAAACCTACCCACATAGCCCACATGTAACCTATATTGGACCCATATGGGCATGTTGGCTGGGACAAAATCAATGGAATTTCTTCAATAAAAAAAGAGGCTTCATATACAAAAGTAGATTTATACAGATTAGATTATAAATGGTGTAAAGTCGACTCAAAAATGTTAATATTGTATTTAAATAAATAAGTCATTACTGATCAGTGAATGCAAAAAACTTGTTTTATTAATATTATTTGAATTACAATTAATCACATAATTGTTAATCACATTTTTTTATTGCATGTTTTAAATTCCATTATTTTGGATAACAAAACGATTATGAATTCCATGATGACAGGTATCAAATGGGAACAAAAAAAGAACCGCACGAAACTAGCATAAAGTGGACATGTCTGTAAAGGGGAGACCCATAGAACCCATTTTCAGATACTTTAAGGTCAAAGGTTAAGGGACCCCTGTGAAATGACCATGACATTTTTCCATTGCCAAAATTTTGCATATCTTTAGTGTTATTTAGACCCCTTCCCAATAAGCTAGCGTGGCATGGGGCACCCCCCCCCAATCCACAATCCAATCACTGTCAATCTGCACTTTAATATTTATTTTGTACCTCAATTATACCTGTACCAATTTCTTATTTGTATCTATTGTACAGTATATTTGCATCTTTTGTACATTATATTGATCTTTTACCTAATGTTATTCTCTTTGACCTTTACCTTGTACTGCTACAATACTTGAAGGATTATCTTATCTTTTTATAACTGGATTCCTTCGGTTTTCTAGTGTCATATAGATTCCAGTATCATTACTGTAGCTAAAACTCTGCTCGGTACAGTCTCTCAAAGTCAGGATTGTTGGCCGGCGATTAACGCCCATTAAATACAAACCTTAATCACGTTGCTATTGACACATTAACACTGACAGAACTACTTTTCATTTAATTTTAAGAACCTATCAGCAATTCCAAACCACAAAACACATGCTGTGTATTAGGTATACATTGTCAATATTTGAAAATCGTGTTATGACAAATGGGCTTGATGGCGCTATTATTAACACTAATACATCTAAAATGTTTCAGGAATTGTAGGTAAGCAGTATATTGCAGCTCACAACCTGATTAAGGCCCATGCTGAGGCCTGGCATCTCTACAATGACAAGTACCGTGCAGCGCAGCGTGGAATTATCTCCATTACCATCAACTCTGACTGGGCGGAGCCAAAGAACCCATATAAGCAGGAGGATGTGGATGCAGCCAAGCGCTACTTGCAGGTAGACAAACAAAGGATGACACAAGAGTTAGGTCTGCCAATAGACTTTTTTCAACCTTAATTTGCCCTAATAATGATATAATATGTATCATTTTTTATATATAATCTCTGCAGTTCTTCATTGGTTGGTTTGCCCATCCCATTTTCAACGGCGATTATCCTGATATAATGAAGACAATCATTCGTCAAAGAAGCCTTGCTGCCGGTCTTCCGAAATCACGGTAAATGAAAAATAGTTTATATCATCACAAGCACAGAAATCTTTACAATTGTTTTTTGAAGACTTAACAATAACAAAAATGCATTCTGTCATACTTCCACTTCCACTACTAATGAAAAGACTCTTTTTTCTTGTAAGGCTTCCTGAGTTCACGCCAGAGGAAGTCAAGAGGATCAAAGGGACTCATGATTACTTTGGCTTCAACCATTACACCACAGTTCTTTCATACCCCGTTGATTTGGGAAAACAGCAAGATTATGAAGGTGACAGGTAGGTTGGAATTTAAAAAATTGCACCTCCATGGGTGCTTCTGTGTGCCTCACAGTACCTCAGCAGAACATTTGTTACACAAGAGGGAAAATGCCATACAACTTGGTATATTGCAACTGTGTGTTTAATTGACAACATAAAGAAGAAATATATATCACTTTTTTAATGTCTAATCCAATATCCAGGGGCACTGGAACCACCCATGACCGCTCCTGGATTGAGTCTGGCTCCTTCTGGCTGAAGATCACACCATTTGGATTTAGGAAAATCCTCAACTTTATCATGGATGAGTATGGCAACCCACCCATCTATGTCACAGAGAATGGGATCTCAGAACGAGGAGAAGTGAACTTGAATGACCTCCACAGAAAACACTACTATGAAAGCTACATTAACCAGGCCCTGAAAGGTACCACAGCCAATAAAAAACAAGTATTGGATGGATTTATGGGATTTTTTACTGTATTTTTCATTTTTGTACAAGTCTATAAGAGATAAAGATTTTTGTCAGATTTTTAGGTGTATACACGCATGTTAAATGTCGCCATCATTGATGGTCTTTCAGCTCGTGTACTGGATGGAGTTGATCTGAGAGGATATACCGCCTGGTCATTAATGGATAACTTTGAGTGGGCTGCGGGCTTCTCTGAGCGATTTGGACTCTTTTATGTGAACCGCTCCAGCCCCACCCTTCCACGCATTCCTAAAAACTCAGCTTCTCGCTACGCCTCCATCATCACCTGCAATGGCTTCCCTGACCCGGCCCTTGGGCCCCATGACTGTTTGAACCCTGCACCTGAAGGTAACCTAATGCTCAGACTTATTTTATTCTTATTTTAGTTATTTAGTTATTTTTGCACCTGAAGGTAACCTAATGCTCAGACTAAACAACAATAACAAAACAACAACAATTGTGATGTCATGAGAGGTAGATACATTGAGGGGAGATACATTCCCTCCCAGTGGCTGCAGCAAGGACTACAAACCACCATGGCAACCAGTAAAAGACTACAAGATCCACAATAAGCCAGAAGGCAGGCAGCCAGGGCATTGATTGCTACCCAGCTGAAACAAATCAGCTGATTGCCCTTGTGAGGGAGCTGAAAAGGTGAGGGAATCCATACATGTAGAAGAGAAAGGAATGATTGAGACAGACAGAGAAGAACAACGTTTTGAATTATGTTACCCAGAAGACAGTGAACTAGAGTTTTGATATACATACCTGTTTTTGTTTTGTTGAACTTTTGTCTGTAAGAAATAAGTAATTAGAGAAGACTGAATACACTGATTTTAATTTGGAAAGCAATGTTTCATATCCTGCACCCACACCTCCAAAGCTCCAAAGAAAAGCTCCCGACCTCTCAAGACATCACACAATGGAATCGTATGATTTAAGAGGGGATGCTTCCTCTAGATTTTAATACTAGAGAGTGTCAAAAATTCACGTTTTTAAAGTATAGGACTATTTATCAAGCTAAATTGTTTCGGTGTGAATTGGTGTGAGTGTTGGAGATATCGATCCTAGAGATGTCTGCCTTCTCTCCAATATAATGGAACTAGATGGCACTCGAATTGTGGACCTTGTCGTGAGCAGTTTCATGTAGAAACTTTTTTTTTTCTACCGAAAATTCACCTGCCAACCGTATTACCATGTGGGAGGATGTGTGTCCTATTTCCTTTATATTGGAAAGAAGGCAGAGATTTTTTTAAAGCTAACATCTGCAACACTAGGCAACTCACACCAAAACAATCTACACTGATAAATAGCACTATAAGTCAGAAGAAAAATATGCATTTTTGAGCATAAACTGTCCCTTTAAAACAAATGCAAGATCTTGTTTAAATGCTAAAAATAAGATAAAGACCCCTATCGCTCTCTTTCAACAGCTTCAACTGCCCCCACTTTGAGCACAACGGAGAACACTGTCCATACTATGAGCACCGCAGGGGACACAGTACATACAACTGTCCCCATCCAGCCCATGAATACAGTGGACTTCTTGGGTCTGGAGCTTTCAACTCATGATGCTGAAGTTGCACTTTATGTCATTTTTGTATTTCTTCTTATAACAGTACTTGGTGTAATCCTTGTTGTATTTCGACTCCTGAAAACAAAGAGGAAGTTAAAGAGAGCAGCAGGTGAATCCTTGAAGATGGAGAGAATGTGAGGAAATTTTTTGAAATTTTGTCTTGCAACAAAATAAAACAGTTGTGTTGTTTAAGGTTTTGTGGCAATTGGTCTTCATGGGGAGACCTTAATTACAACATATTACTGATTCCTGTGGGTGCAGAAAGAAAGAAATAGGCCCACAGTGTATTAGGGGGATTTTCCTAACGTGACACATTCATCCTCTTACTTTGGCACTTGAGAATGACATAATGTAATAGTTAAAGTGTGCCTTTACTTCTTACTATAATGAAAATATGAAAAATCTACATATTGGATTCAGGGATGTGTCATTTGGTATTTCAGTTTAATACTGTGGTCATTGCTATTTTCATGTGTCCAATATTCACTATTAAATATAGTTGAATATATATTGAATATTGAATAAAGTTTGCAACAGTGAAGTTTTCGGATGATGTCACTGTAAATGAATGACCTCTGGAGGGCGCCAGTGAATCATTTTCTACCTGATCACTGGAGTAATGCCACTGTTGTTATAGTACTATTGCACATTTTTTTGACATGAATATTGAACTTAAGTTTAAGCTGAAGACGGGTATGGTAAAACAAGATCATAAAATGCTGTTTAGTAGTGTTTATATTCACTTTGAGCAACCATTGTTCATACATACTGTTTGCTCTTTTATCACCATTTTGATCAAAGGAGCTGTATTCAAGATTCGGATGAAGATGAATTTAATTGGAGGGTTTACTGAATTTAGACAGTATAACTTACCTCTAGCTTATGCAATGCTTACAGAATTATCTCATGGGATTAATAGTACTTTATTTATCTATTTTTTAACTTGCTGGTACATTTTAAACTCCTGGGCAGTAGCAGTAGAGGTTAATTTATGTACTTTGCTTGAGGGCAGCTCAATAGAAGTTCTTAAGGAGAAGATAATTCCTTTTTTCTAACCTTTCCCAGTACTACACTCTAAAAAATAAGGGTTTTTCCTGAAGAGTTGAGGTTAAACACACTTTGAGGTTGCCTCTGAAGAAACCTTTTTTGTAAGAGACCAGGGTTTTTGAGAATTCTTTGTAAGACTAAGGGTTCAATTAAAAACCTGTCACAGTCTGCTCTTCCTCTCTGCTGCTGTGGGATTCTGTCCATTTACTCCACCCGCACCTCTCTCTCTCTCCCGGCCACTCCCCCTCATCAGCCTCATCACCTCAACCCGGTGCTCCCAGCTGCTCTGTTTCTCCAATCAAGCCAGTATTTAAGCAGCCTCGGCCCATTCACCCATTTCCAGACTGTCTTTGCTTCCATACCTGACCTTCCAGCACTCACTCGGTCTGTTTTCCTGGTTTTGACTCGGCTCGCCTCTGACCACCTCTCCTCGTCTCTGCCCTGGTAAACCTAATAGCCTTCTGCCTGTGGCTGTGCGATGTTCTACTGCTTCGGCTTTGTCGAGAGAGCTCGCCATTCTTCCAGCCCTCTTCAGAGCCTCCCGCCGAGCAAAACATTTCTTCTGTGTGAGTGCCTCTGGTGTTTATCGTTTTGATGGTACATTTATTACTCACCTGTCGGCATTGATCCCGCCTCCTTCTCCTACTGGATTCGTCTGGCCCGCTGCCCGCCTGCCTGACGTCAACTCTGCTTCCTCCTTGACCATGAGACCTGCCTGCCCTTCTTCAGAGTCCCAGCTTTTCCCACAAGCTCCCTGCTGTAAGTTTTCCTGCAACCTTACCTGATACATTCACCTGCCAGCCTGCTCCATGTTCACCATTTCCCCACCCGAACTCTGAACTATCACCTGTGCACGTGAGCTCACCCCACAAGGGTTTTAACCTTCTGTTGAGTTTTAGAGAAGCCCTCTGAAAGTATTCCAGGTAATACCTTTAGAAAAGGTTCTAGGAATAGAAACATAACCCAATATAGTTCTAGTTTGAATCTTTATTTCTAAGAGTGTGCCCTGTATGATCTGGGGTTCTCAGACTGCAGTCTCACCTTTAAGCCTTTGGTTGTTCCTCAAAAGACCTCTGGCTAGAACACCTTCACAGCCTAGAGGAGTGAGACAGACATGCTCCTGCATGTTTCTCCCACCCAATAACCTGATCCACACAAACAGCTCTTCCTGACAAGAGGCTTGCAGGGCTAATACACATCTTCTCTGCACTCCTGCTAGGATACCTACCTCTGGTCTCCAGGGCGACCCATCTTCTCAACACGATGTACGCATTAATGCATGGCGGGTGTCTGTTCTGCATGCTCTCCCCTGCTTGTGCCTCAACAGCTCTGATCAGCGAGGGGTCTGTTCAATATCTGAAACCCCAGAGTCTGTCAGGATGGGGTATGAGTCAGACTGGAGGAAAACACATTCGCTCATAGTTTCATAAAATGTTTTTAGGCCAAGCTGATTAAGTTGCATAAAAGTTTGATGACTTGCACATGTAGTGTATGAGTGCCTGCTGATCTGTGGGTTATATACACTCGATACTGTGAAGACTCAGGAAGTGCAACTGTTATAATAATCTGGAACAATTGCTTGTGCAGTAAATAAAACATGACAGGCTGCATGCAGAGTATCAACTTCAACTTGGTAATTCAATCATTAAATACAGTGTCAGCAGCAGGAACAGCATTACATAATAATTTGCATGTATGAGTGTCTGTGTGTGTTTGTACATGAATACATGACAATACGATAATAACAATAGTCTGACATTACAGGCTAATCTGTAACATAAGGAGTTGCAACATTAATATCTTTAGTTTTGAAAATGAGCGACTAAAAAGGATGACAGAAACAGCAAAATGCTTGAAAATGTTGGCATTTTCAACACATTTTCATCCCAATTTGTCACATGGTGCCACTCTATCAGTGACCTTCTGTGTCTAGTTATGACATTTTAGGTTTCCTTATGTGTCAGCTGTTTATGCTCCTGTATGCCATTACCCTGATGTCCACAAATGCACATGGTGGGATGATGCAGCACGGTCCTTAAGTTTACACAGCAGCACATGGCAACCAACATGGACTGTCATGATGGTTCTGATTAGGCAACAAAGTCAAGGATTGTTAGGTTTTGGGAAAAAAAGGCACATTGTAAGGTGTAGAAAAATAAGATTTAAAAAAACCCTCCACATCTTCATCCACACGGGAAGCAACTCCAGACGCCCACACAAAAGTCATGTTACATCCAGCCACATTCTCAGGTGACACCGTCTGTGTGTGTTGCATGTAGACACACCCGGTGCTGTCTGGCCATCCCACGGCATATAATAACAATGTCACCAGTTTCCTTCGAACATGTTCTTACGCCATCTGACGCCATCCAGCCACATTCCAGTTGGACATGGAAAGTGGCTTTTACTCGTATGCTGAAAGCAGAGAGAGCAGACGTTTTTGACGAGTTCAGAGTGAGAAATGTTTGCTGTTATGTTTCTGCAAAACATTATTTTCATATGTATCATATCAACATTTCTAAAGTGATGCAATATATGAGCTGCCCTTTGTCATCAGGAGGTGGAGGAGATGGTTGATGGCGTAACACCAAGCTGCCAACAAAGAACAAAACCAGTTTGGATTAAGAGAGTCGTTTATGGGTTTAAAACGACTTTTTGTGTTTCTTATCGTGACCCGCCTGTGTGCCAAGCAGACCACCGTACAAGACCAAAACTGGTGGTGATTAAGCGAGTTATTGCTGTGTTTTTAACAGCTTCTTAGGCATCAAACACGGGTGTTTTGTGGCAACCCATTGCTATTTTTCCAGTGTAGATTTTGCAACAAAAAGCAGTTATTTTTACCACGTCCGGATGGTGATCTCCAAACTTGCTATTTTAAGCTAAAACGTGATCTTGTCCTTACCACACCCATGTGGTTATAAATATTGTTATGTATTTAATATTTATGAAAATGATTGTCATTATTGTGTTTAAGTATAGTTTGGATACACTCAGGATCAGATAAAACAGTGAAAGACTTACAGCCTCCAACTGTGAACATATTTACACATTTAAATTTCATCTTATATCACAATATATGCAATATTATGCTGTTGGTCCCTTAAGACACTTGTTCTTCATTTGTGTCTATGACAACCTCATATGCACAAACAAGCAAACAAACAAACATAAGCAATATGGTACACATCTGCTGCTCTGCACAGCCTCTGCATGCGGCGCGTGGCGATGCCACCAAGATGAGATGTGATGTTCTGCTGTTGTTTTAATCAAATGCTTGCTGGGTGGAAGTCTCCCCTTTGTGTCATGGAGGCAGAGTGATGGTGATTGCAAACTGCTGCATGCCATCTTTGCTCCCTGGTAGGCCCTCTGCGTTTTATGAGCACAAGATGAAACAGTTACTCTCCTCAAGAGTTTTTCAAAGCAAAGAGAATTGTTAGAACTTTGCTGTGAAGTGCTGATTTGTTATTGCTGCACATTCTGGCTATGAGTGTGACGGGTACTTACATTTTACTTTTTTGGGTTTTTTTTTTTCAAAAATTTGAATCTAGTCTGACATACAATTAGTGCTTCAATTGCATTGTGCAAAAGTGAAAGCTGTTTTTTTTTTTTAGGGAAGAGGGGGGTGTTTTCCACTCTGTCTGTCTTTCCAGGAAAGAGGTTGAGATCTTCCTAGTTGAAATACTAGACCAGGAAAACATTATTGTTAAAGAATCGTGTGGGATGGGACCCTGGAATTGGAGCCTACGAAAATGGAGGGGGAATATTTTCATTCCAATAATAGCAATGTGATACTTTAAGAATGTTTCCAGCTGAGCCAAGGCTGTCGGAGCCAACACATCCTGCAACACAGATCCTGAGCTTATATCAGCTGTCATTCTTTAAATGTACAACTTTAAGAAAACACAGGAATAGAAAATACATTTCAACTGCTGTACATCTCCCAGGAAGTTCTGTCAACCATTTCTCCCTTCAGTTCTGTGAATCAAAACACAAACAGGCCTTGATTACTGCCTCCTTCCCAGGTGCCATTGTAAGTTTGACTCCAATTATTATGTTACATTGGAAAATTTCAGTTGTGACAAAAAGTCAAAACATGTGTAAAGAATTAGAGTTTTAAATAGTTGTTGGTTGGTGTTGTGTCTGCTTCCCGTGGCAACCTTGGATGTAGAAATCCAGGTTAGTGAACATGTTGCTGTGTGTTACTTTTATGACTACAATTAGTAAAGCACATGCCCCCCCCAACCCCCCAACCAGCATCTTTTCTAAAGCCAGGCCAATATAACGCCTTGTGTCAGCTTATAGTAAGTAACAAACAGTGAACACAATGTTTTTTCATTTCAAAATTTCAAGTCGCTTATTATAACAACCAGAAACATTATCATTCATTTGAAGTCATGTTGCTTTATCTATTTATATGGCAGTACAAGACAGTAAAATGACAGACAGACAAGACTGAAACAAATGGAACACACATAGAACTGATGTCCACCTAATAAATGTTAGTCTGGTAATCACAATCTTTTAATTCTGTTTTGGTAACTAACTACCAACTCCTGGAGGAAATGATTGACTCTTTAGCTATAAAATGCTTTGCAATTGCCTCTTTCCCACGCTCACTAAGACCCACTAGTATCTGGCTTTTGTATGTAAAGGTTAAAATCAATATTAACTCCCAGGTAAAATGTCGCTGCAGTAGTCACAGGTATTTATTGGCTAGTTCCATCTTTGATTGGCTTCCACAGCAGCAGTGGAAAGGCCACACCTGTGTGATTGACTCAATTTTAGCCCTTTTGATGGCACAATGCTGTCAGGAAATACTGTCCGACTCCGCCCAAGTAGCACTTGAACATTGTTCCAAATTAGATCAAAAAAGGTACTGAATAAGTATGAGAAATAAAAAAGAACTAACTTCTCTAAAGTGTTCACTGACTTCCATGCTGCTTTTTACTCTTCACTAACCTCTTTTCCTGCCTGTCGATGATGTCAAAAGTGACACACTAGCTTTAAAAAAATGTTTACAAAAAACAAAATAACAAAATAACAAATAACAAATAACAAATAACAAAATGTCTGCTGCAGAGTAAAGACTCTATTGTTTTAGATTCCATTTGCATCTGTCTACCATTTGGTGTTGAACAGGTAGCTCGCAGTGGGTTTGTCTGAAAATACACATCAACATGAATCCATATATTTTGTTCCCTTCCTTACCTACCTGAAAGGTGACAAGTTCCATGCACCCACTTTAATATGCAACTCAGTTTTATACAATATATGTAGTAGTGGGTGCATGCTCCATCTGTCTTCCAGCTAAGGGGTTCTGGCCTGACAATTGTTGAAGACTTCTGTTCTCAGGGATCCTTACAAGGGGACATGGTTTAATTAAACTAAATTAATGTAAAAACCTGAGTTTACTGTAAGAAAGTCGTAAAAATCATTTATATCTTCGAGTTTTAAAGCAGGCCTGATTGATAGTATGGAGATAATTTATAGATGCAGCTGAAGAAAACAGCTTAGCATCACATTAGAATGTAAAGACATCTGCCACCCAGACGTGGCTGCAAAATAAGCACATCAACACTACTTAACTCAGGCCTAATGTCAAACTACTAAAGACAAGCTTTTAGTGTGGATGAGGAAATAAACTACACATCAGGCAACAGGCTGGTATTAAGTTTGAAGTGTACAGCACTGCTTTTAAAGCCGGTTAGAGACCACTGCTGCTTTAGGAGTGAAATCTCCTGAGGGAATCCTGCTAGCCCTGTTTGAAATCACCCTATGTTTTTATTGCGATCATTATCACAAATATTGCCTCTGACAGAATCAATTTCCGTGTTTTGTGCTCTGTGGTGCTGTATCGGCTAAACGTTGCATTCTTTCTTTCGCGATCCCCACTTCACGGGTCCCCTGCACGAAATAAAGCAGGAATGGAAACTGGAGCAGGAAATTGAAAAGAGGGGTCCTGTTGTGTTGTGGAGGCCGCTGTGCCTACTGCTATTTCCTCTGAACATGCCAGTCTCGTACACTCACCAGATGCACGTGTGCCTTGTCTAATAATCCTCACAGTCCTCCAGGGGAAAATTCTGGTCAGATGTGTAATGCTGTATTACCCATAATACTGTCGCTGTTTCATAGATAGATTAATTTTCATTGCTGGGGCACTGACATGGCGGTTGTGTGCCATTTGGCATCCCAAGTCCATCTCGGCTCATTCTTCATGCAGCCTGGCTGGCTGTGGCACTTCAAAGGACATGCGGCAGGATGGCACACAACAGCTGGCATACAGCTTGGTGTGTCTCCGTGGCTTACAGGCTGCCCACCAATGTTTACTGAGTGCCAAAGCCAGTTTAGAGTCTCTGTAGATTATAACACTTCATTTTCAGAGGTGAAAAAAGAGAAATATGAGTTACCAAACTCTGTTTTTTATTACCATAGTATTTTTGTCTGTATGCAGAGGGGTGCAGACATAATATGAGAACAGACTAGACACAAACAAGATACTGCAAATAACCAACAATGGAAATATATTATTTGGGTTTTTTTTATTTGTTATGTCTCAGTTCATGCTCAAAAAACTCTGAATTCAAGTTTCAGCTTCACGGATTTATTTGCAAGACAACCATTGTGTCAGGCCATTATGTAACAGTATGTGACATTTACACAAGTATATGACTGTACAGTTTTGACAAGATCATCGCAAAGTCATTGTGTGCCTCCGCTCACAGAAGGGTTTGAACAACCTCGTCTGGCAGGTTGGATTGTTTGAAATCCCTAATTAGGTCTGGCTGTCTGGTGTGCCACCGGTCTCCGGGAAACAATTAGCAACAGCCCTGCCATGACAGGATGTAGTCCGCCATTCCTCTGCTGAGCTCACTCACCCTGCTGAGCAGAGCCTGTAATACTGATTCCTGACTTTCAAAAACAAACAAACAAACAGTAAGGAATTTTCAGGATAATCAGGTAGAAGGGAGATTTAGTTAGTTACATATGAGTTATATGCCATACAGGTATATATGTATAGCATATATATATATGTATTATTGTCTCCAAGGAGATAGCAAATGCAATTTAAAAAACCCACTGCTTTTTTCTTAGTGAAGACATTCAAAGATTAATAACAATTACATTTAATTTTATGTCATTCATTGAGATTTGGCAAGAAAAATCCCTTGCTGCTAAAGATTCTGCTAATAAACACATACATGGACATTAGAAGTTAGTAAAGTTAACACTTATGTTGGGATGGCAGAGAAATCTACACAATGTTGATATGGCGTTATAAGCAGAGTAAATGTTTCATTTAACAAGGCTGCTTTGTACACCAGTATAACTGGGTGTTAAGTCAGCTGGTAGCCATGCAGCTTATAATTAATGCCTAAGAATTATGTAAGGAGTCAACTATGGATGTGATCCTCAGGTGCCACACAAAACAATACCAACACTGTGTCACTAGCACTTCTTTCTGGTTCTTCTGCATTGGCTACTGTCACGTACCATTAAACCACAACATTCAACATGCCCTCTCTCTTGGTCTCCCTTTTTCTCTCCTCTCTGCATTTTTTTTACTCTTTCACAATGCAAATTATGACAAAAATGTGAAAACTGGAAAGTGGAACAAGTGAAATTACACAGAGTTTTTATTTTAGTGCTGCCAGTTGAATCCACATGAGTCACTGAGTGACTCATATGCCAGTCACTGCCTCCACTACTGCACCTGAGAGAGACAGAGTCAAATGTAGTTTTAGAAACTGATTTAATGTTGGATTCAAGCACAAGACACGCTTAACCAAACCAAACTTAACCAAAGGTGTTTTAGTAATCCAAACCAAATCACACGTGGGATACTGGCTTCCAGTGTTAAAGACATGTGATTAGCACTTCCTGCATTTTTTATTAGAGATAAAGCTGTGGGAGCCGCTGTAGTAGTGGTTCTAAATACAGGCCATTGATGACCAAACCACAAGCTACCTCCTCAGAGGGAAGCCAGTGCTAGATATTTCAGAATGAGAAACTGTCTTTGAATGGAATATAGAAAAATCTGTGCTTTGTTAAGTATTACTGGCTAAATCTAATCTGACAGTCAAACTGTTCAAATGACATTTATAAAAACAGCACAACCATAACGCCGCAATTATAACCAAGAGAGTTTGTTTTGAGCCATGCTGTTAGCAGCATAGCTCTATGCGAGTCCACCACTCTAGTCCAGACTGAAATACCTTAAAGAACTATTTGATGATTTTTGTGCAGCCACTCATGCTGACCAGAGGGTCAGTCCTACCGACTTTGGTCACCCCCTACCTTTTCTTGTGAGGTTAAGGCTTTTTGTAAACTATCCTATCAGCCTAATCGCCAGAGTAAAAATGTTGGCAATATACATTTCTACAAACCATTGATATGTTACATGTTTCATAGCAACATTTCCAAAGTGATGTAGTTTTGATTACATGAGCTGAGTTTCTCATCAGGAAGAGTAGGGGATGGTAGCTGGTGGATGGCATTAGACCTAAGTGAGACATCTGCCAAGCAGCAGACAGTTGCCACTGTTTGAGACCAGTAACAATTCCAGCCATGTTCTGGGCAAAACTGGACATATTTTAACCAAAACTCGATCTTTTCTAACCCCTTTGTGCCTAACCATAAACACTTTGTCTCAATATACAATTAACGTAAACTGAAATAAACAGTTTCAACATCAGTGGTTTGCAGGAAGGTACAATGCCAACATTTATCATTTATACTGCCGATCTGGTTAATTGGATTGATTGCCAAATGTTGGCATCATGCCCCCCTCAGGATGATTGTAAACTAAAATTTTTGTTGATTCCTAATTCTTTCATCTAGCTCTACCATCGGGTCAAAATTTTAAGTCGTCCGATACTTTGGTTTATGACCAAATAGCGTGCTCGAGGGATGATGTTTTTCTGGAGTCCGACGTGGAAAAGATAGCGTCACCTTGGTTCCCTCATCAAATCATAGTAAACATCAGACCTACCTGCTCGCATATCAGCTTTTTCTTGATAGTGAGCATGATGTTAGTATGATCATATTGGCTCTTTGCTATGCATTGCTGTGCTTGAGGACAGTCTCACATAGTTGCTTCCATGGCTGTTGACTCGAAGTCTTGCTTTTTTTTCGGTGGGTAGCATTGAGATGCCACATTGAATTTCTTTGCTAATGATAACACAGAGCTAACTGGATCAGCTGCACATGTCTGACAAACAGATTGCTTACATGAAGCTTCCTGTTGTAGCACTGGGTTCAACCCCGCTGACAATACCAGTTCTCTACTTAATTGCTATTCTTGATTTGAACACACAATCAAAATGTTTCAAGGGGCTCTACATTAAAAGTGCTATCAGGGAACAAAAGGAATAAATGAGTTTAAATTTCACCAGGGAGCATAGTAATTAGAAGTGAGAGGTACACTTGCCCTCGTGGATTTCACTGTTGACTCAAGTGCTCGCTTAAATTCCCTGTAGGTGTTCACTGTTTGGCTCTTTCTGTGCACTGAGGTGAGCATAACATGGTTTATTCAGAAATGACTTTTCTACTCCTAAAGAATTACATTGTAAAAATTGAATGCTTATTCATTAACGCTTTAAATACAGTATTTAGAATCTTTATGTTGTCCACAAATCATACCCACCATTAATAGCATGCTTGTGACTGATTTGCATGTTTCTTTCTCCCACATGCTCTGTCAACAGACAGTATTGAGCTTGTGTTACTGTAATGTTGTTTCTCTTTTGTGAGAAACAGAGTATAAAATGCCTGCAGTTTCATAATCACGTAGTATAATATGGTGTGGTATAATATGTGCGTTAACTGCGTGTTCACCTTTATGAATGAACCTCTTATGTGATTAGCTGTGGAGGTGAATCATGCAAGCCACAAGTTTTAATCACATGAGTGGCTCTTATTTACAAAGGTCAACCCCTCAAACAATCGGGACTGATTTACAGTCATAGAGCGGAGGGGTTGCAGGCTTTTGTGCATGCATGTGGGAGATCATCTTGACATTTATGAAACCGTTTTAGCTATAGCCATAATGAGAGTTGTAATAATGTGACAACATCTAAAACAGCTTAAAAAAGATTCTGCACATTGTACGCTGTAGTTTCTATTCATCCATGATAATCTTCCACTTCGGGCTGTGAGGAAAGCAGGCTAAGCAAGGCATTCCAAATGTCTGTCTCCCCAGCAAATTTTCCAGCACCTTCTGTGGATCCAGAGGTGTTCCCAGGCCAGATTACATAAATATTCCCTCCAGCATGTTATGGGTAGGGCTGCGCGATATGGAGAAAATCAAATATCACAATATTTTTGACCAAATACCTTGATATTGACATTGGAACGACATAGTAAGGTTAACTACTGATGCTTTCAACAAATATCACAATATTTTTGATCAAATACCTTGATATTAACATTGCAACAATATGGTAGGGTTAACTACTGATGCTTTCAAAAAACACTTACACAATAAGATTTTTTGACACATTATTATCGGTAATGTGGATATTAGGACCAAGTGGGTAAAGGCAAATGAGAGAACCACTAGAACAGTCTTGTAAGTTCGGAAAGTTACATCAGTTTACTTTATCGCAGCCTTTAAAACTCAGAAAAAAAGAATAATTACTTTATTACAACATCCAAAATTTACGATATTTAGTCTCATATCACAATTTAGATATAATATCAATATATTATTATTTTGTCAATTTGACATGCCTGGAAACAACTAGCAGAAGGTGCAGAGGAGGCATCCTGATTAAATGCCCAAACCACTTCCACTGGCTCCTTTCGACCCAAAGGCTTTACTCCCAGCTTCCCCTGATGTATGAGCCCCTCACCCGATTGCTAAGGCTACCCTATGGAGGAAACTCAATTTGGTCGCTTGCTTTGTTTACTACCCAAGGCTCATGTACACAAGTGAGGGTTGGAGCATAGATGGACTAATAAATCAAGAGCTTTCCCTTACGGCTCAGCTCTTTCTTCACCACAACGGACCAGTGCAACAACCACAGTCCTGCTGATGCTGCACCAATCTACCTGTCAATCTCATGCTCAAGTTTACCACCACTGATGAACAAGACCCTGAGATACTTGAACTCCTTCACATGGGACAGTAACTCACTCCCAGTCCAGAGAGAGCAATCCACATTTTTCTAGCCTCAAGACTCACAGAAATACATCCCTACCACTTCACACCCGGCTGCAAACCACCCCGATGCTTGCAGGCTGGAGGGCATTCTCTGATGAAACAAACAGAACCACATCATCTGCAAAGAGTCAAGACACAATTTGGAAGGCCCTGAACTGGACACCGTCTTTCCCATAGCTGCACCTTTAGATTCAGTCCAGTATACGGAAGGAAATGCATTCTTAAGTGGCTTGGGTATTGGAGTGTTTTGAAGCCAGCATACCTTTGATAGAAGAGTGGTAACTTTAAAAACACATTATAAGTACTGAGGAATGGGTAAAGACTCTAAATATATGGATCTATGTACTGTTTGCATTTCACCTCATTGATGCAAATGTCTTAGGTGTTACATGAATAAATAACATAGTGCACATAGAGTAGCAGAGTTATTGCTTGATTATAACTCTACCTTATTTTGAAGGATCTGTCATATTATTAATGGAACATTGCAGTCGAGAAACTCAGTAGGGGCACACTAAGTGCTTGTATTAGGCCCAAATATCCACTTATGTTTTTGTTATTAAAATTACACATTGTTGAACAAATGTAGAGCGATGTGTACTGTCTGTACTGTTCAAGACAGTACACACTGTTCAACACAACCAGCACAATGTGACTCTTTATCCAGTGGGTTTAAGTGCACAGCCCCAGTTATGTAATAGATGATAATCCGCTGTTACCATAGTAATGCTGCTCACAACTGGTGTGGAGATTGCACAGTGGTGAAAGTAAAAATCAAAGCGCCTTTCCCACCTCGCTGTCATTCCTCAAGCTCTTTTTCTGTGCACTAATGTGTTGGTGTTGGTGGATTAGAGCAGCATCTTTATCACACTGTCACAGGACTTTGACTCTGCTCGAAGTGTTCCCCACACCTCTTAGTTCCTTTCTGATGTTCCTGAGCAGCATTATTGTGCGGGCTTGTGAATAAGCATGCTGTCTGAAACATATTTTATGAAGCTTAGACATACAAAATGTGTTGCATCGATTGTTTCAGGTTCTGCAAAGGTATTTAGAACCTGGGGGACTGATATTAGAACAAAACAAGGAATTGTTTGACTCTAGAAATGAGTATACACCTAATCCACTGAAATAACACATTTCATCTTCTTGTGTTGAACTCTTAAGCCAAATCTAATGAAAAAGATAACCAAGTGAAAAGTGAGAAGCAAATTGTTTGGGTTTTTGCTGTAAATCTAGAGAGGATTATACTGCAATATGGATGTGCTATGAATTGAGTATCTGTGTGGCTGGCAAAGCAGGAGGGATGTACTAGTCCAGTCAGTGATGTATCATTATCACCAGGGATCAACATTAGTGGTCTGAGAGAGGGCTATTTTATCTGGCTCAAATGACTATTTACACCTGGTATTAACATGTGTTTTGGTGATCCGTCAAATGGAAAGCCACATTGCCGTAACCACTTGTGTCTATTAAGCATTTTGTTCAGATTTCAGATACTGCCTATGCCAGTTATGCTAGAAGTTCAAAGGGCCCCCAAGCATAGTTCAACACATCTTCTTCCATAAGGCATAACGATGGCTGGTCATGCAACACTTGGTCCAACTTGTTGTAAAATGGGCAAGTTTGAGAGTATTAGCGTGCTGTCATGAAAACAATCACCACTTCTTACATTTATTACATCGTCCGTGTCAGAGAGGCAACAGGAACATAGACTGTGGTCAAGATACATTAGCGTTTACACACTGAAAAAGAAATATGGTCTAACGTGTCTCAGAACACCATAGCAAATGTTTTGAGTGATCCGATCACAATGCCTCTTGGTGGCTGGTTGTTTACACTTGTATTTAGCGCTGTCCGTGGGTGATTGGCTCAACCTAGAAGCAACTAATATCCGGTGTAAACAGAACCATAGATACAAGATGCATCATGACAGATAAATTGCCATGTCAAAAGAAAAACAGATAAAGGAGGACTAAAGGCATGCCGTGAACTACAGCAAGACTGCTGTTGACTGACTAGTGTGGAAACAAAATTAAATGTGAGGAGAAAAAAATGAACATGACCATGGTCATACCAATATAGTCTTGTAAACTGTTCTGTAAAACTGAGACAGAGAGGAAAACAAAGACAGAGAATTAAGACAGAGAGAGAAACACACCAGGGAACATACAATGGGGAGACGGTACATACGCAGGCAGCCACGATAACAGTCATCTGAGGGATCCTTGGTGTCAGGAGACCCACAAGGGATCACTGAAGCCATAGACATCTGAACTACTGCCACCATGCCTGGTTTGGCTTAACAGGATTGGCAGCTGTGTTGCAGCTTGGATACCATTAATCCTTCTTATCCACTTACTGCACCTTAAACTGTGGAGGACGGATATATAGCGAGCTATTGCTATCTCCTGTATGTTATCCCTTCTTTAAACCTGCGGCACAGGAAAAAATTACATCCAAAACCACTTATGTGTGGTCTTATAATTTTGAATTACATTTTGTATTGCACTCTGCTGTATTCTTTCTTAATCCTGCATTGTAACTATATCTTATGGAACAATATGGAAATGCAAGCGATTTTGAAAGGGAATTTGATAAAGGACGTCAAAATCATTCAACTTGTCAAACAATGCTCAAAGTCACAGATGTAGATACAGCTTTACTTCTCAATGATGCATGAATTCCTTAATAAGTGTTTTCTGTCCTCTTTGATATGCTCACCATGTTTTGATCTGATAGCTGAGATGACACAGGAACAAATTACAGCCTACATGCCTGTTTCCCATTCCCATCAATTACCTATAGAAATCAGTATGCATTCATGCAGATGTTGCATAATGTGGCCCCCATCTCAAGTCAGAAATCTTGCTTTGCACAATCTTGGATAAAATCTCTTGAAATAAAGTTGTCTCTGTGCTGGGCCATTGCGCCAAATCAATGAGCTCAGCATTCACGACAGAAAGGACTAAAAACCCTGGGCCTTAATTAAGTTAGCTGGATGCACAAACACACGCCCTGTTAGCCTTTTCCCTTCTTCAGTGGGTGGCTGAAATCTTGAAATTAAATAAGATAATGGAAAAGAGAAACATTATTAGATTATTCCAAAAGGGTTACAAGAAAAACTCTGTTCTCTCACAGCAGTTTATCGCAGTAACAGCAACTTCCCATGTGTGCCATATTTGCATGCCCGGGCATCTACCCTCCACTCCTCTGTCCCACTTTGAATTGCATTAACCTGCAGTGTGCAAATGTGCCAACGTTAGCTTATCTCCTATACGATAATGCTGTGCTCTCTGGAGAATGCTCAGCTAACGTGGGTTTGGAGGAATTGATCTTCCCGTTATAACGTGCAGGAAATCCATCCACTGCTGTCAAAGCAATATTACAATAAAGGCATACAGTGTGTATTTCCTGCAAATCTTGGATGACTTGGGAGCTCAAATAGAATTACCAGTCGTGTTTGGGAAAAAAGCAACTAGATTCCGGAGGGTTGTTGACTGTGTTTGGGTGCACAAGCTGCTTCTGTTAGCAGAGAGGAATTAGTTGTGGCTTATTAGTAATGGTGCAAAGAAGACTAAATGCATATTGTTTTCACTGAATAAAAGACTAAAGCCACTGGATTCATTGTAGTTTTTTAAATGATATTCTGGTACATCTGCTGAAGACGCTTGATGAATCTCTGTGCTGATTGCAGTTTAAATTCTCTGTTTTCTCAGTGAGTAAATTATGTTTATTTTTGTGACCCCAAAAGTGTTCAGAATCCCTTGTGTAACTTAGATTTCTGTTGCTTTCCACCCTGGGCTTCCTTAATCCTCACAAAAGTTATTAGACCCACTTATGCTTATATTTGATGTCATACAGCAACGGGTACATACAGTAAGGAAGGACTTTGGTCTTCTGACATTTTACAGAGTTGTGGTCATGTTGTCTTGATCTGATGTGTATTCCAATTGTTATTTGTGAAATCTCAATGACCTTTCCCTGACCTTTGATGGAGGACATTCTACCCATTATGCATATAGGATTAACAGAATCAAAAAATTGATTCATGAACGTTACCCATTTGCAATGTTTTCTTCCTAATGTACCCTTAGTAATTTCAAATAAGCTCAGTGCAAAATTCACAGCGTTGCTTGGACACAGTCCTCAACCATTAGTTAGCAGCTAATGGTGCTAACTCCATAAACAACACTAAACAATGGCAACAGTACTTCCAGAGCTAACAATGTGAACTGGGGGGAACAGGAAGATGGGCGCTACACTATCGTAATGACGCTGTTCTGATACTAGCAGTAACAACTCTATGAGTGTAGTGCAAAGTGGCAGCAATCAGTGTTGCAGGGATTACAGGGAGTTTGGGGTGTGAAACTAAAAAAGTGAATATTTTAACAAAATATATTGACAAATATGTACTGAGCAAGAGCTCTGCTGTCGCTGTACAGAATCATTGTCTGTGGTTAGTTGTAAGCTATGCACGCGTGATTCATTTGGAGGGCAGGCAGCTCTCAGAGCGGTCACAGAGTCCGCTGCAGGTTGGGACTGCAGGGTTGCTGGTCAGACTGGCAGCATGAGTGCTGAGTGAGTGGTCAGCAGGAGGAGACAGCAGCCGCCCTCGCTGTATTCGGCTCTCGTGAGCTCGGTTTTAACGCAAACCACAGAATGTGATATGTTGGATGCTTTTGCAGAGCTTTGTCAACATAATTATTCCTCAAATGACCAGAAAAAGCCGCTAGATTTGTCGCTAAGTCACCAAGAGGGTCCAGAAAGTCGCTATTTTTGCGACAAAGTCGCCAAGTTGGCAACACTGGCAACAATGAGCTGGCCAGTGGGATACACACATGCAAATGCATGTGTGGCTGGACTGGCTTACCAAAACAAACAACAGAGAAGCTCAGTGTACAACACAAACAAAGGTAGCCTGTGCTCAGGATGCCATTACTTCACTATGTCTTTACATAACAAATGGTGGTTTGCTGCTTTTGATGTCATATAAAGGAACTTTGATTAATCTTTTGGCACGATTCGATGTGAATCTGATTTTCAGTTAGCTTTCTCTAAAATCCTGCCCATCTCAGAAATCTTAACGCTGACATTGACCAGTTTTGTCACAGATCGCCTAAATGCTTTAGTTTCTTGTCTTTCTGAGGGTAGCATTTACCAGTAATACCAAAACCTAAGAGCAGAGCAAATTGGTATAAATGACAAAGTAAAATATTAAAATTTTTAATTATTTCCCCTCCCTATAAACCATTTGACAACTTGGAGCAAATCTGTCCTGTTCCAGAGTTTATCATAACTGCTCAGACATCTGAGGCACAAAATTGACATGAGAGGTATTGCAAACGACAGGGAAGTGCTATTGTGAGGACTGTGACTCATTTAGATTTGTGTTGACATCACTTGGATGAATTAAAACAAAATGTCAAATCATAAAGCATAGCTGCAGGGTCTCTACCGACAACAGCATTCAGGTTTGTCATAGTATTTAGGTTTCTCTTTTGTCTCAAATTCCAGTGAGCCAGACTTTCCAATAAAAGCCTCTATTTTCTGTCACTCTTTTTCATGAAACCTAGACGGGTGTCACCGATCCAGACAAGGCTTACAAGACGAGTGTCAACACAGGTGACAAAAAGTCTCTCTTGCCACATTTTCTTGTCATTCAAACACTTAGAAAAAATAAATCACTTTTGTTACTTTTCTGTGTCAGATGTTGCACTCTGACACTTAATAAAATGCTTGGTAAAAACTTCCACAGAGGTGTTGAGGTTGGTTTCATTTCATTCTACCTACAGCCACACCAGCAACTCTGTGAAACTGTACTTTTAGGTAAATGGTCACATCCACATGCTCAGATGCTCCCCTTGATAATGCTCGCATGCCTGTCAATGTTTAGCAGGTGTAATGTTAACCTTCACCACCTTCATTTAGCATGTGCTAGTGTATCATGCTTACATTTGAAAATGTAACTGAAATGGAAGTTGTCTCTGTCTGTACAGTCTGTCCTTCAATTTCTTCAAACTTAAACATTTCATAAATCAGGAATGTAATTTTCAGAATTAACACATTTGTACCCAAAATAGCGTGGTCACAAAAAGCTAGCCGTTAGCAAGTGACATATATGTTAACATTGCTATGGATGTATTTCTCAGGATCCGATGAAGCGTAGTGTGGCGTGTGAAGGCGTTTGTTAATGGGCTCTCAAGGAAGCTGCAAGCAGCAATTCTGAAGGCTAAGCAATTGGTTCATTATAAAAAGGTTAATTTTGAATGAACAGAGGCTGATAGGGCACCCTTAGCTTTGCAGGTATTTATTTATAATCTAAACTATTGGATATATTGAAATTTTGAGCAGATGGTGGCAAGTCAGGGGGTCAGATTTATTACAATTCATCCTCTGGGGAACATAATTATCCATACCACATTTTATGGCAGTCCATCCAATAGTTGTCAAAATATTTGAATAAAAAAATAAACGTCAACTTCATGGTGGTGCTAGTGCAAAAGTCAGGGATTCGCTAAAGTCAGGAGGATGCAAAATCTGGAGACCACAAGTGTCTTTAATAAATTTAATTGCAGTACAATAAATTGTTACTGAGATATTTCAGTGTTGACAGAGTGGCAGATAGATGGCTAAGATACACTTATCTCTCAATTGAATCAGCTCTTGCCTACCACTAAATGTAAAGGTTCTGTATGGAACATACAGAGCAATAATCTAGCAGCAAACAACAATTTGCTGTGTAAAGATAGTATACATATAGTGGAGTAATGGCATCCTGAGCAACAAAAGTAGTCACGCTCCCTCTGTATGTGTTGTAATTCAAACGTCTCTGTTGTTGTGGTAGACGCCACCACTCCTCACTGCACTCATAAGGGGGTACAGGCAGTTGCTGCTGATAATGTTGTTGTCATGGAGGCGTAGCATTCACCCTTCACTTTTCCCCTTGGTTAACACTGTTAGCTCTGTTAGCACTGTTGTCATTGTAAGCACTGTTTGTGCTATCACCATTTGCTCAGCCACCTCATATAGGGCCATTTACAGACAATCCTGGCTCAGATTCTTAATCATAGATTTGCTCTAAGTGTATACAGCTCTTTTAAAGACCAGGATCACTTCTAAACTATTTTGTGTTGCCAAATACAAACAAACCATTATTTTATCCCAAATCTGGTATTTGTTTTGCATTATATCAATTTGTCTTCAAGACAGACCTAGTGGCAAAAGTATTACAGTGGTCAACAACTGTATTCAAAGGGATACATTATCTTTGTACTGACTTGTACTTTGTACTGCTTATCTGTTAATGGTGAGTAAATGTGCTGCCAATATATTGTGTTCTATTTTTATAGCCACATTTGCACAAGGGTTAAATACACTGTCTCTTTCCAGAACGAATCAAAGTCTGATATGCCCTCCCTTCTCTTCCTGTTTAGAAAACTCCACTCTGCTCTTATGTTGCCTTACTCCCTCCCCTTCACAGATCTGCTAGTGTAATGATGGGTGTAACCAATGAGAGCAATTCAGTGCAGATTAGAAAATGAATAACAGGACAAGGAACAAAGTTTTGTTTTATCTCTGCAGGCTGTTTCTGTTGTTCAGAGGAATTGAAACTCAGATAGTTGTTGCCACTGAGAGGTGAAATGGCGCAGAAAGGAGTTCAGCTAGACCGAGAAACCTTCTCTTGTTCGATCTGTCTGGATCTACTGAAGGATCCGGTGACTACTCCTTGTGGACACAGCTATTGCATGAGTTGTATTAAAAGTTTTTGGGATGAAGAGGATCAGAAGAGAATCCACAGCTGCCCTCAGTGCAGGCAGAGCTTCACAGAGAGGCTTGTGCTAAAGAAAAACACCATGTTAGCAGCTTTAGTTGAGGAACTAAAGAAGACTGGACTCCAAGCTGCTCCTGCTGATCACTGCTATGCTGGACCTGATGATGTGGCCTGTGATATCTGTACTGGAAGAAAACTGAAAGCTGTCAAGTCATGCTTAACCTGTCTGGCCTCTTACTGTGAGAGACACCTACAATCTCACTATGATAGAGCTTCATTAAAGAAACACCAGCTGGTGGATGCCTTCGAGAAGCTCCAGGATGACTTCTGCTCTCGTCACTATGACCTGGAGATGATGCACTGCCATAATCATCGGCAGTGTATCTGTTATCTCTGCTCTTTTTACAAACATAAGGGCCCCAACACAGTCTCTGCTGCTGCAGAGATGACGCAGAGGGGGAGAGTGCTTGAGGTGAGTCGGCAATACATCCAGCAGACAATCCAGGACAGAGAGAAAGATGTGAAGGTGCTCCAACAGGAAGTGGAGGCCATCAGTCTCTCTGCTGATAAAGCAGTGGAGGGCAGTGAGAAGATCTTCACTCAGCTGATCCGTCTCATGGATAAAAGACGCTCTGATGTGAAGCAGCAGCTCAGATCCCAGCAGAAAACTGAAGTGAGCCGAGTAAAAGAGCTTCAGAAGAAGCTGGAGCAGGAGATCACTGAGCTGAAGAGGAAAGACGCTGAGCTGGAGCAGCTCTCACACACCCAAGACAACAATAAGCTCCTGCACAACTACCCCTCACTGTCACAACTAAGGGGATCTATAGACAAATCCAACATCACTCTCCGTCCACTGCGGTACTTTGAGGATGTGACAGCAGCTGTGTCAGAGATCAGAGATAAAGTACAGCACATCCTGAGTGAGAGATGCACAAACATCTCAGGGACAGTGACAAAAGTGAATGTTTTACCATCAAATTTACAAGAAGCGCCTAAAACCAGAGCCGATTTCTTGAAATATTCACAAGACATCACATTGGATCCAAACACTGCACACACAAAGGTGTTCATGTCTGAGGGAAACAGGAGAGCGACATTAATGAGTCAACAACTGTTGTATCCTAGTCACCCAGACAGATTCACTGATTGTTATCAGGTCCTGAGTAGAGAGAGTCTGACTGGACGTTGTTACTGGGAGGTAGAGTGGAGAGGGTGGGGGGTTTTTATAGCAGTTACATACAAGACTTTTTGCAGAGCAGGGGACAGATGTAGATTTGGATACAGTGACGAGTCTTGGGCATTATATTGTTCAAAACGTCATTATGAATTCAGACATAACAAAATCAAGACTCCAATCTCAGGTCCTAAGTCCTCCAGAGTTGGAATGTACCTGGATTACAGTGCAGGTACTTTGTCCTTCTACAGCGTCTCCAAAGCCATGACTCTCCTCCACACAGTCCAAACCACATTCACTCAGCCTCTCTATGCTGGACTTTGGCTTAGAGACCTGTTTGATGTTGGGACAACAGCAGAGTTTTGTAAACTTAAGTAAACCATATGTCTTCATTTTTTTTCCCCCACATGTCAGTCAAACAGTGTGGATGGGACTGTGGTGCCTTCTCTTTCTCCTTTTCTCTCTGTTAAAGAGTTTTGCAATTCCATTTTTTTGCTTTTTCTGTTTTCAAAGAAACTGGTAATGTCATTTTTCATTAATTAATCACTACATTATTGTTTTAGGAGGATTGTTTTAGCTATATATTTCAAAGGGAAACTTAACATTAAAGGAAAAAAATGCATATAAGCGCTTTTACTCCATTACTAAGGATAATCTGGATCTAAAATGGGAGAAAGTAAAGTGGCTGGCAAATGGATACCTTGAGATAGCAATTTAAATATGGGAAGTGAGATTAAAAAACCTGAAACATTTGAAAGCAAAGTTGAAAATGCCCAAGCTTAAAGCAAACATTTATAGTGTTTTACTGTGATTTAAAAAAAAAAAAAAGAAGCAGTGTATTACTGTTAGAATTTGGTCATATTTTTAACATCAGTTTGTTACAGTGCGGGTTTGAAGTCGTTGGAATTCAACTGGAAATGGTTTAACTATGTAAATGTTCAAATTAGCCTCATTGTAAAAATTAAAAAACAAAATATCGCCCCCAAAAAACCCTAGTTAGTGTTTGGGCTGCCTTGATTACTTTTTAAGTTGACTGAATTTTAAATTACAAGATAAATCATTACAAAATTACCTCAACCTGTCTTCTCAAATTCAATCAACTTCAAATTTTATGGCACCACCGACATCAACTTTACCAAAGTAATTGTAGGGTTTTTGTTAGAATGAGATTTATGTGGTGTTAAATGCAAATAACCGTAACCTACACTGTACTGCATGTGCACAGTAGAAAGGAGAAAATTGCATTTTGTTGTGGTTTTTTTTGTTTTAATATTGATACCAACATGACAAGCATGGACATTAATTTGTATTTCATAATACTGTTGTAGTAGTTATTAAGTTCTCTAAATCTTTTGAAATCAGTACATTTTGCCTTGGTTCTGCCACTGTATAGTTTTTTTTTTAATAATCATACTTTATTTTATTTTCAGAATTGTAACTCAACAATGCAACCATACATCATCCGACATTGGTCTGAGCTAGGAGAGAAGACTTAAATAAAGTTGCCACTGTATAGTTATCATCATTAGTGTTTTCCTTTACAATACTGATAAACTTGTTCAACTCACTGATTGTGTCACTGAATAAAATTTGAATTAAAATGAATGAAAAATGTTGCTCATGAAACTATACATTAAAATTTGTGTATTTATCATCTTATATCAGTTGTCTTATTGTTTTTTACTATTTTACTGGTCTCTGAACTTTTTTCTTTGACTTTCATATCTTGTTTATCAGCACCTGTTTTTTGATTGTCTAATCTTGTATTCTTACTATTATTATTATTATTATTATTTTTATTGAAACAAACAGGGATCCATTTATTGTAGCAATGCATCCCTGCTCTGGGCTTAAACTTTTTATACAGAGCAGCGAGGTGACATGTACCATATAACCATGAAAGGGGCTTCTTATAATTTTGTAAATATCTTTTCCACAGACGGCAAAATAAAAAAGCACAGCAAGAATTTTATTGCATAGTAAAATTTGTTAATTTTGAATCCTTGTATAATAGCATTAGTGTGCTCAAGTAGTAATGGGGTGATGGACAAGAAATGGTCCTAATAAAATCTGCCCTGAGTGCGGGTGATAGATCATGTTGCATGGTATGGCATCATGTGTGAGCCATATCTGCTTCCATTACAGCAGATAAACTCTGGATGCATCCTATTTCACACTGCCACAGACGAGTTTTAGAGAATACTTATTATGTTGTCAGTGGTATCCCTTTAGAGGAGAGTGTGGCCGGGTTGAGTTGTCCCATCTCTGCTCAAATCGGCTTTCTTTACTTGCTCTCGTGGACAGGCCCGTTTGAGTGGATACTTATTATGCTGTCAGTGTTTTCTTTAAAGAGCGGCTCTGCTGGGTTGAGATGTTGCATTTCTTTTCAGATGAGCCCCTACACTTAAAGCTGTTGTGCCAGTTGTTTACATAATTCATGGCAGCATCAGGTGGCGTTTCAAGCCTAGCATTAATATAGTCCACTGTTGTGCAGTACTTACATCAATGCTTTGGATCAAGACTAAGAGCACATGTACACGGCTGGATGTCAGTGATTTATGGACACAGTTGCCACATAATTGCAATTCATCACATCCCTTTGTCACTCTGTGTGTATGAGCAAGTGTCTACCCATCTTTTGCTCTCACTCCCCACGAGTCTACACATCTTTCACGTGGAGGACGGCTTTTCAGGTTCTGCTTTGATCGGGAAAAAAAAGAAAAGGAAAAAAAAAGTCTTTATTATCTCCTGTCCAGTCCCCGTAATCAGCTCCAGACAGTGTGTCTGGATAATAAGTAGATGAGATGGTATTTCAAAGGGATGAAGAAAAGAGAGTCACAGCTCAGTTTTCTATTTCATCCACCTAATTAAAACTGTTTTCTGGTGGAGCATTGTTTTTGTTTTCACTGATATTGTGTCGTTTGTGTTTTCAAGGCAGCGCCTGACAGTGATGTCTTTGCTACTTGTTTAAGATGCGAGATATGTGTTACTACCCCTACGCTGACAGCTGTTTATTAAAAGTTTGGGGGAAGATGGAACTTGATAATTAAGGGCTTTCTTCGGGGACAGAGTTACTGTCTGTTAGAAATAATTTTGTTGTAATATCCACTTTTTAAAAAACTGTTTAACAAAATGATTGAGTAAACAATAAATAATTGTATTTATTTTTAAAAATGTATTCAATAAATAATGGATAAATTAGAATGTGTCGACATGTTTAACCCTTTGAAACCTGTCCAAAGTGGCTTGATGTGTTTCAAAAAAACATGGGAAAAAGGCAGCGAGCAACCTTAGAGGAAATTACCCTTATGTTAGCAAGAAAAAAGTGAAAAGTACAAGAAAATTACCTGAGAATTGATACAAAAAACAAAAAAAGAAAAAGAAAGCAAAACACAAAAACAAACAAGGAAATAACTTGGAAGATTAACTTAATAATAATGATAGTAATTCTGTTACATAATTTCCAATATATAATTGTGAAATACAATTAAGACAATATGATAATAAATATAGTTGGTTATAGTTTTCTGGACCTTTACCCTCATTTATTTTAATAGTTTTCTAAATCTACTTATACCATTGATACCACTAACTCTATTGCTGACAGTTTTATCCAAATAAAATCTAAGACTATCAACTCAGTTTTGTTTGTATCCAGTTTTACTTAATAGCAAACAGCTAAACATATGTAACACAACAAAAAAATACTGTCAAAAGAAACTACTTGTTTCAACTTAAATAAGTAAGTGTCTGGGTTGCCCTGAAATTTTAAGTTGACTGAATTTCAGAAGACAAGTTGAGGTAATTTTGTAATAATTCAACTTGTCATTTCATAATTTTACAGTAAGGCTAATTTGAGAATTTCAATAACTAAAGTGTTTCCAGTTGAACTGAACTTTCTCAGGGTACACATTTCAAATTGCACTAACTCTGGCAAAACAATGTCCCTGGATCTGCACTGTAACCCTCATTACTTAAGAAGCTGATTGAAAAATGGTTTCAGCGCCCTTAAATGAATATATAGTAAAACGAATTCCATAAAATGAAAGTCCGATATAAAACCTGATTTGCGAGACCAAAAAGACCAGGGTAGTCTGTCAGCCTGAAACACTCAAGTAACGTGATACAAACTGTCCTCATGGAGCTTTTTCATCACAGTTTTAAAAAGTTCAGTATACTCCTTGTGGGTGAATATTTTCACTTGCTTCATTGTGTTGCCTCAGTCTGCCTCACCTTCCTCTATCTCGCCTGGTGATTTCCAGGCAACCTTTTCAAGAATTACTTTCCACAACTGCAGGGAACATGTGTCAACTTGTCCTATCCAGCAGTCAGTTTAATACTCAGGAGGACAGACATAAACCAACAGTAGATTTTCCAGTTGAGAAAAATGAGACTTTTATTCTTTGTGTTGTTGACTGAGGGTGATTTTGCGTCACTGCTGGTTCAGAAAATAACTATCTGCTTCCTGGAGAAGAGCCTTCCTGCTAAACCTGATGGAATTAAGATAGCTGGCAGATGTGATAATGAATATCATACAAGATGGTGATGGCAATGTTTTTGCTGAATATGGCCCTGGAAAAGCAGTAACCCCTGCTCATAAACAGCTTAAACTGTTGGGTTTCACTGACAGTTTACAAGCTTTATTTAACAAAAATATGTACAAAATATGTCTGGCAAACAAGAACACAAACATACATGAGAGCACAGATAATTGACATTCCACACTTACCATAATAATAATAATAATAATAATAATAATAATAATCATCATCATCATAATAATAATCATCATGATAATAATAATAATAAATAGTCATGATATTGATACATAAAACAATTAAAATCTTAAAATACATAAAGAAAGAAGAAAGAAAGAAGAAAGTAGAATAAAGAATTGACACGGACAGAAACAAAAGCAAAACAAACAAAAATAATTAATATTCATATCACGTCAGGGGGTTTCGCCAAATACGTTTCTTGTAATAGTCTAAAAATATTTTGCTTGTTATTTATATGAGCAAGAGAGGAAAGTACTGAGCTGAAATCAGTCAAGAAAGGATAGAAAGAGGGCTGTCAACCTAAAACTTTGTGCTTATTGATAAAGAATTTTCCCATATGGAAATGACGGCCTTCATTCATGTATCCACTCACACTGACTTCACTTTGCTCTCAGCTGTCAGTCACTCTGTCCTGCAGATCCCGCCCCCCACCGAAATACAGGAGGCTGTCAGGCACGTGATTAATTCAGTATGGCGGAGCTGCTGGCTCAATGATTTTTACAGTTCCGACGGGTCCTAAAACCCTGCTGTGTGGATGCTCCCGGAGACTGAGACTAAACTAGCCACTCGAGCGTAAAGGTGCTCAATTCAGGTACAGTTTCTTTTTCTGTCATGTTTAAAAAAATGAACAATTCCACAGTTTTCCCTTTAGCTTGAAAGCGGAGAAGCTTGACACAAAAGTATGCTTATCCTGTTAAAAGTATGCGCTTTTTCCTCCTCGGAGTCACGCCGAGTTTCTGTTATTTTGTTTACTTTTTTCAGTTTTCCCTCGTATTTTATAGTTAGCAGAAGGAAAGTGAAAGTGTTGCGTAACACGGGCATTGTTGTTCAAGTGTTAAGATTTGGAGTGAACCTAAAAAACTGTCGACTTTACGTGTTGTGCAATACTGTGACTCCGCCACCTTAGCTGCTCGATTTAAGCAGACTTTTAATGTCACTGTTAGCTCTATTGTTTCAAACTCGTCTGAAGTAACAGTCACGTCGGAAAAGTGACTTTTGTGGGCAGCGGACGGCTCGTGGGAAAAGTTTTTAAACTTTCACTCTCTTTTTTGAGCTATCTTGCAGCACAGCGTCATACATTGTCATATTGTTTTCCCTGCATGCTTTGGTTAGGTGAATGTAAAAAGCTCCCAGGTGTAGTGGGGGATTTTGTCACCTGGTTACAGTTGTATGTTTACTAGTAAGGCACGTCACGCGTTAACAGGACTGTAGCCCACTAACACAGTTAAACGTTGTCTCCTTGTCGCAAAGTGTCCTTTACACACATTTCGTCAAATTACACCGCCAGTGCTTTACTGTACGTGTGTGTGAGGATAAAACAGTGTGTGTATGATGGAGGTTTGTGCTGAGGTTGGACCGCCGCAGCCGCAGCTTTGGGTGTAAACTTGTGTCTTCGTGAAGTGTAAACACAAGAGAGCAGCAGCAGGACGACGCTGAAGTTAGTTTCCAGTTCGCTGCTTCCGCTTTGGCAGTTCTGGGGAAAAGTTAAGGCAGACTTAAATGACAGTAGTGAGCCACTGATTGTCATTTTTTCTTTTAGTTATTAGTTTCTAAAACGTCCCAGCTGCAACTCTTAAATTCATGAAAGTATTTAATACATTTGAAAGTACTAAAGAAAGAGACTATACAGTGTTGGGCATTGATTGTACCTACCCACAGCAGTCAAGCAACAGGTTCTGCTGAGGTTTGGCAACACCATTTTGACAAACCATACACTGAACTGCATGCATATATCGTAATATTAGAACCCCAATATGATGTCATTGTGATACTTAGGTTACGATACAATCTTATTGGGATTATACATATTTTAAGATATGTTGAGATTTGTGATAAGTTATATTAAGATATATCACAATTTATTACCTTTTTTCAACTTTTAAGTATGGAAAAACTTAGTCAACATGTGTTTTATCTAATGAGAGGTTTTCAGTCTGTTCATATCACTTGTTTTAATTTTAGCATAATGAGAAGTTGTCAGTCCGTTCATCTCACAAATATTTATCTTAGCAAAATGTATCTGTTGTAATGAAAAAGCAAACCAAAACTGTAGGATACCAAAAGGAAAAATGCGTATTTGCAAGATTTTAATTCATATTAAAAAATAGATACCTAATAGCCGTATACCAAAACACTATCCCCACATCCCCCATAATAATGACAATTTGTTCGGTGTATTTATGATTATGATTGTGATTATGATTACAATTATGAAACAGTGATTTCACTGCATTTTTTCCATTAGAAAAAAACCCCAAATGCTTGGTCTTGTAAAAACAAAATAAACAAAAAATCCCTTATCAAATCTGCAAGCAAATTACAGTAATTCTTAAAAAACACCATGTCAAATAAGTTAAATCTTTACAATATTTTATTAGATGTGACAAGTTAAAGTAATAAAGTTTTGATCTTGACCTGCTGTGGTTTAGATTTGAAAAAAAACAAAACAAAACAAAACAAAACAAAACAAAACAAAACAAAACAAAAAAAAAAACATACATTGAAACTCCCCTTTTGGGGTTTTCAAGAACAGAATTAAGATTTCAGTAAGCTAAAACTTGTTTATCAAGTCCTGTTTTTGGAAATGTAGTTTTTTTGGTGTGGATTTTTTTGATAGTTGCTGTCTGGACAAAGAAAACACTCTGAATGTAGTGTTTATTAATAAAATAAAGGTTTTATACATCTGAAAGTGGCTTTATGATTAGGCAAGGATTTAACATCCTTTCACAAAGCGGTGAAAAAAGTGGGCGCAATATTGCCATAGAAGCTTCTCTTACATTTCCCCTTAACTGCTGCAAACTGGGAGCTAACTTCACCATGTAGCAGCAGGGCTGTGCCTCTGTACTGCTAAGACTCATTTAAGCCTTCATTTGTGGAAACTATTCCCTCAGCATTGCAAGCTCTGGAGGACTGTTGGTGCACGCTCGTAAACTTCAGGCCCCACAAGAACAAGGTCACTACAGCCCTCTAAAAAAAAAAAAATTGGCTCAGAGTACTCCTCTTTAAGGATCACTGCTGAGACCAGAGCCCTGCTTGGAGTTTAAGTAAAACAGGATCTTCTTTGTCGACATTGTTATTCTCTTTGCATGTTTGGCAGTTTGTGTAAATGACTGTATTTTAGCCATATAACTGATGATGTTGTATCGAGTCACAGTGAGCAAAAACGGAGGGATTCAGTGTGTATTTGTCTCTCTGGTAGGCTTGTCTGACTTTCTATGGCTTTAAAAAGTCCCGAATCTGGTCACATTAAGCTGTTTTATCGCAATGCAACAGCAGCATGAAATACTGTGTCTTGAATAAGTGGTGTGACTGAAACTTTCTCTGAGTCCTGCTGTTCGCCTACGCAAAGAGGAAGTGTTCACAGGCAGCTTGTGTGATGTTCATTCCAGGAGTTGTTTTGTTATCAATATGTTGCAAATCACTTTGACTTGCTATTTATGGAATATGTAAGGTGTCATTGTTCTGGTCTTTATAGGAAATTGATGGTGGAGAGAAAAATACCTCAGCCTCGACTGATTTCTCTTTGTGTGATTGTTAAATATTTGTGCATAATTGAGCCTAGTAAGCAGCTTTTCCACTTTGATTTTGAGGAACAGACTGTAACACCTGGCATTTAAATTTTATATTTTAAACAGCTGGAGACATCTCACCAACACAAACTACACACACTATATTTGTGTGAAAATTACACAGTTAAAAAAACCAAATGGATTTAGGCATTGAGAGATTTTTAATGAGTGTTAATGCATTTCAATGAGTTTCTTCTTGCCAGAAAACCTCTCTGTGACTTAAACACCTGCAGGAAATTGAAGTCCCATTTTAAAGTTTGTGTACATGTGCATATTTATGGGACTAAACACTTTAAAATTATATCTTTTAGGGTATTGATGCACAAACATAATTAAAGAGAGTAGACAGATCCCTATAATGTCTAAATGTGCCAGTTTCACACAGCCAGGTATTAAATGATTGTGGGAATATGAGAAATAATAACATTTATTTCAGTCAGTGGAGTTTAAATAGTTCCCCTTCATTGTTTTGTGGCATTAAAGTGTTTGTTTTGCCCTTATTTCTCAATTATCCATCTCTCCTGGTACAGAGATATATTGAACACTTAAAGCTGTTTTTTGGGTAAAATCTGTAACTATTTAATACCATTGGAAACTTCAGATAGACTAGACTAAAACTGAGACTTGAGTGTTGTAGAAGACAAACAGGAAGTGTGTTTGAAACAAAGCTCCCAGCTATAATTGAACTGCTGATGTTGCGGTTTCATGGATTGCGCCTCACACCACAATACTGGAATCAGTTTCAACAGACTGAATTCAAACTGAGCGTCGCTGTCGTTTTTCATCATTGAGGAAACGTTTTTAGGCCATAATTCAAGTCTCCGACTCGAGAGGGTTAAATATACAAAAGATAGATCCGAACTAATGTCAGCAAAAGAGAAAGCTTCAATATCCTGGTGGTCTTTATGAAAAGCTTAATAAATTAGGTGTTGAGGCAGGTTGTGGCTTAAGTTACGAAGCGACCATAATCAGCATGGAATCACAGCCGTCTTAACACAAATCTGGTGGTCGCTCATCAATCAATCTTTTCTTTGTCGCATTGAACTGTACAAAGCACAAGTCCTGTGAGATGTGATCAAATGAGCTCGTTTAACTTGTGCACTGTAATTTAGTCTTTTCCCGCGTCTTTGTCCTTTGTTGGCTGCTGCTTTATAATTGTCGGTGTTTCATTATGGTTCTGCTAATCAATGATTTCTGATTGTAGAATGATTTAACTGGAGCTTTGGGTACAATTTCTTAAATCCTCCACAGACTCATTGAATTTATTGATTTCACAGGTGATGTTGACAATGGCGTCCTGGAACGTGTACCAGACTTTGATTGGCTACATCTCTCGTGTCGCAGGGAGTTAACATCCCAGTTTACATATCTTGATGGCTTCTCGGGTGCTCGTCCTGAATGCGTGCAGCGACTCCTCACTGCAGCCGTCTCTGAACGACATGTAGCAATGATCCACAGCAGGAATAGGACAGCACCTCACTTTCTCCCTGTCATATTAAATCCTTAGTCAGCATAAAGCACATGCCTCTTCTCCTTCTATCGCCAGTCTTCTGCTTTTTCGATGGGCATATAGAAAAGAAAGTCATCTGGTTGAATTAAGCTGTCCGATATTTCAAGATCTGGCCAACAACAGATAGATGTTACAATTCCTGATATCTAATAGAAACTGATACACACACAGTGGTCGTCCAGTTTGTTAGCCAACACCTGTACAATGGCTAGCAGGATGGTACTTTAGCTGTTGCCTCTCTTCTCCATCCTTTTTATCTAATGAAAAGTAAAATTCAGAAGGTATGAAGTCTAAAATATTGTCAGTGGG
The DNA here is from genome assembly GCF_026936395.1 of Plectropomus leopardus. Classification (NCBI taxonomy): domain Eukaryota; kingdom Metazoa; phylum Chordata; class Actinopteri; order Perciformes; family Serranidae; genus Plectropomus; species Plectropomus leopardus. The sequence continues at coordinate 9,145,812 of NC_142185.1, forward strand.
ACGGATGTAAAGCTCTGGGTAGCCCTGCACTAAAATGTAGGGCTGTACCTGACTTAGAATATATGCCAGTCAAATTGGATTTGGCTATTCAACAGGAATATTCAACAATTTGTTTTGTTTCCCATACAAAGTTTTAAAGTCTGAATTGTATGAATGTGCTCCATGCCACATTCATTGTGACAGCAGCATCCATTAGTAAACAAACTAACAACTCTAACGATGGATGGCAAATGCACAACAACATTTTTAGCCAGCAGTAGATCAACAAAACCAGAGACTATATCCTATTAAGTTGATGTGAGCTGTAAATTCAAATCTTCTTCACTTCACGGTGCAGTCTCTCCCTCTCCCTCTGTGCCACTGCCTGCATGTCCACGGCTACAAAATTTAGCATGAAAGTCAAGAGCACTCACTCTGGGGCAAAATGTGGGGACCAAAATGTCCGTACTAAAATGGCCCTACTAAAAAGATCAACTTCTTGATATTAAACTGATAAGAAAAGTGATGATGATTTGATAGCTGTTCCTTGTCACATGACACGCATGCTTCTGCATTCCAAAAGTTAAACTGTTTTCAGCTGTAGCCCTGAAAAATAGTCCCTTAGAAATGCTTGTGTCCCACTCCCACTTCTAAACACTCCTTTCTGTCAAATTTGTTTGAGGGCACAAAAAATGCAGCCCTAATAAAGATTGGCTTTCACATTCTAGAACTTTTTTCTTTAATTTTATAAAATGATGCTCTCTGAATCTAATCCAGCCCATTAGACTGATGGTCCAACTTTCCCATCACACCAGTGTTTTAGAGCACTTAATTCTTGTTCTTTACTTTCCCCTAAATTTCCCTTTTGTAATCTCATTAATAAGCTCATTTAGCCCAGTTCCATTGTGTTTTGTCATGGCCCAGACCTGACTTTCCAACTTCCTCCCATCATTTAGCACAAGCTGTGCTCTGGGAAAGCTTGCTTGTTTGTGGACAGTTTGTGGACGTTGTCACGCTAACAGATACTAATGGGGTCCATTAATGCCCCTGTTGTGCTCGGGGGGGCAAGTAAGGTGACAGGACCCTGCACAAGACACATTCACCCAGCAGGAATTTGTGTACTGCTTGGCAGGGTCGTCCCTTCACCCCAACTGACATTTAGGATATTATTGTGTCTTTGTTCTCAGCCGCTGTTCATTCGTTACTCTGTCTCTCCAATGCACGTGATTTTTGAGATACAGTGTGAATAAAACTGTTGTTCACCTCAGCCTTTTACTGCGACTCATCTAAACCAACCAAATATGTTAATACGGGTCGTTTCCAGTTTGAGTTTTATTTTTGTCATTTTTGGATTTGGCAAACAAAAAACCAAGGTCACTGAAATAGAGCAGTACACAGTTAATTCACCTTTTCTCATTAGGCTTACTGTTGCGCAACTTAATAAAAGAAAGGAAGTCAGATATTGGCCAGAGGGCCAGAGAAGCAGTAAAAGTAGACAAGAGAAAGATTCAAAGCAGTAAAAGGGACACCAAGCTTTTAATGGGCAACTATACAGAAGCTCTCAGCCTCGACTGATGTGATTTGTGGCTTGATGAATCCTTGTGGTCACCCAATGAGCTCATGGCTGCGAATCATTCTCCGAGATTCAGCCCCCATACCCTGTTGTGCCTCGCAAGTCCAATAATAAACCCGTTTTAGCTCCTTTGTGCTCTGCTGGGACCTTGTCCTGACTTTGAACCCATCCTAGCTCCCCAAACTCAGTTAGCAAGTGTTGGAGGGGTTGGCAGTTGGAAAAGGCATTCTTGTTTGTGGACATGTTGTGGATGTCACGCTAATGGTTACTAATTGAGTCTATTAATGGCACTGTAGTGTTGGGAAGGAGCTTGGTGACAGGATCCTGTGGTGCACAGGCACACTCAACCAGCAGGACTGTGCAAACTGTCCCACCACCCAACCCCCCACCATTCGACATGCAACCCACTTGCCAGTTGCTAACTTATTTGGTATCTGATGTAGAGGGTCAAGCGAAAGAAGGTCCAATTCCATCTAGCTAAAAGGGGGTATGTCATAACCTACTGTGGTAGAGTCAGACATACTCTCATCAATAAATCTATTCTCCCCCGGTGCTTGTATAGTGGGACAAGGACAGTAGTTCTGTTAAATGGCCTAATTGAGCTATAACAGAAACTTGACTGTGCATTTAAATGTACTTACTGATCACAGAGCAGCTTTAAAGATAAAGTTGTTTGTCAAATAGCCATTAATACATTTCTCTAACAAGAAAATGACCAGCAGGACTTGACAATGCAGTTGCTCTTCTCTAATTCATCTGGTCAAATGACTGTAATGCGGCACATTTTAACTCCTCTGTTTGCTGCATTTTATTGCTTCTTGATTCCCGTAGACACTGTAGACAAGAATAGATGCAAAGCCACAAAGCAAGAGTTTCTTAAAGTAAGGTAAAGTAAAGTAAGGCCCTATTCTAAAGGACCTTATATGCAGCAAAAGTCCAGCACTGTTATCATCACCCAGTCAGGCAGTGAGACCAAATTAGAGGAGCTAAAAGTCTCAGGTCAAAGTTCAAAGAATTTGGCTGTTTTTTTCTTGAGCAGCTAAGTGTAAAGCTTTAGAGCTCCTCTGGGTCGGGCGTCAGTCCTCCCTTAGTGAAAAATGGATTTACTAGATATCTGATCATGTGAAAGTAACTTCACACATTACATTACACTATAGGTGTACAAATTCTGTTTCATCCAAACAAAGTGAGCTGCAAAAGCTCTCATTAAAGGTTTAAAAAAAAAAAAAATCACTCTCAGCGTGGGAAGGAAGAGTACTAAAGGTTGAGGTTGATAATTAATCAGGCAGAGTGGTGATGTTGATAGAAAGTGCAGTACATGGGTTAAACGGTGAGAGTGACATTGAAAGAATGTTAGTAATAAAGAAAGGGAAGTTGAGTGGGCTTTTGTCACTCACAGTACTTGGCACACTGTATGGAAAGATGCTACTTCCTGCTTTTTATTTGACTCAGAATAGTTGGCCTTTGGTTGCCAGGGTAACAACACATGGGTGTTTGATTGGCCATTAATATCAATAGACTTGTGTGTGTGTGTGTGTGTGTGTGCGCGCGCGTGCGCATTACCCGTACGTCCTTTTTACTGCTGTAAAGTAGCTGACAGTAGGTCAAACTACAAGACTGCTTAAATTTAGAAAAGTACACTACCAAGGATGAAAATGAGAAGTCAAATACACAAATGTGTCTAATTTCATGCCATATAAAAACGTCTGTTCACTATGAATACAAATGAGATGTTTGAAGGTTAAGAGTCCACAGCTCACATTTATATATAACAATAGGAGAGGGCTGATCCAAGTGTTTCATCACAGTGTGTCATAATTTCTGATGCCAGCAATTTCAATCTCCAACCCAGCATTTGTTTAAAGGTTTCACAGGAACACTCATGCACATTCAGAGGAAACATGGCACACTCTAGCATTTTTCCCCAACATCCCTTAAGAGTTGATGCAGACCTCTGTGAACTTCAATTGGCATTTAATACATTTCTGTTCCTTTCTACTTGCTTTACTTTTACAGATGATATTAACTTTATAGGTTGAGATGATAAGATATGCAATAAGAAGCTGTTGAATGTTATTATGGGAAAGTTTTCAAGCTGAGGTTAGCTACAATCCAGCTGTAGTCCACTCGAGGAAGCACATGACACAAGTGATGAAGCCTTGCAAAATCAAGACCCTGAAGGGTTCATTTACAAAAAACAGATATATTCATCTTTCTATATTTTCCTAAATAGTATTTTTTGTGTGTGGGGACTATCAATCAATGTGGTGGTGTTTTTTTAAAAACTACATGACTTGCAGAGCCCATTCAGAACGGGTCGATTGCTTGGCCTGCGGTATGCAAATTTTCTTTTCCTAGAACGCCGATAGCATGACATGCGCTACTCTGCCTCTTATTGGCCAGAACTCATTGCCTTTGTTGTACGGGTTGGTTAGGTTTAGGCAAGAGAAATGGGCCATGGTTAGAGTAAGAATGTATGGGTAAGACAATCAGAGAGAGATTGATCATGCCTTCACTCTCTTAGGAAAAATAAATTTGTCTTGGGTAGTGCTGCTTGTAGATTTCTCAAGACTATGGCTTCCCATACATTCATTCATTTGTGGTGGCTGGCAATGATTAAAACACCTGCCACCATGTATTGATTTGATATTGTTGGTGCTTGATTGTTATATTGGAGCACTATTGGAATTCTATTGTACATTGCACCACAATTTCGGGGCGCAGAGCGTACTCTGAACAAAGACGGAGCAGCAGAATCTCAGGCACATTCTGCTGAGGAAAAAAAGAAGTCATGAAGAGTTTTGCCTGTGCTGCATTTATGGACCCAAAAACCCATCTGAATTTAGAGGGCGGACACCGAATGATTGACAAGAGGGAAGCAATCACACAAAGGGAAAAAAAAGGGTGAAGTTTGCTGATAGCACCCCTCCAGCTACTGCCACACACACTGTATTTTCTTTTTTCATAAATCATGTTTTGATTTGACTTTGTTCCCTTAAAGGAATATTAGTCAAAGTTGTGTTGATTTATTCATTTAAGAATGTTTTTTTTTTTTATCTGATTTTGCAAAAAATATTAAATGTAATACATTTCTGCTTGTGAGCCTCCACTATTTTCTGTGGATGATGCAGAGAAAATGGATTTACAGGCATGTTGTTAGTGTACAATACACATTCTCCACTGCGTATTTCTGCAAAACAGAAAAAAACAAAACCAGCCAGTGAAAATGGTGAAAATATTATTCAAAAATAACCTATTGTTACCATCCTACCTCCACTCAGCTTAAACAAGCATTCAGCAGAGCCCTGCAATTGTTGGTCTATTTTAAAGCAACTCCATTTGGAAGAATTTTGTTTGAGATGACTTTGACTTCATTAGCATTTGTGCACAAATCAAGTGACAGGTCTCAAGCATAGTCACACGATTTAGGTGCCAGCCCTCTCATCACCATGGTAATTACTTAATTCGTTTGCTTTCCACTATGAAATATTCAATTCTGTCAGTCAGCTTACCAATAAAAGTTTATTTACATGACAATACAGCACGGCAGTGGAGTTCATGGCTGGTGTCTTGGCTGTGACAACAGAGAGAGGGAGCTTGAGATGCTGCTGTGTTAAGTCATACTTAAACTCTGCTCAGGATGTGCAAGCTCCATATCAAGAAAAACAATCCCCCTTGTGCCACTTGATGTCCTCGTCTTGTCCCCATTCAGCCAACAGCTGATTGATGTGATGTCCTGCAGTCGGAGCTGGCCTTGTTCACTCGCAAACATGACAGTGTTTAATGCTGGTCCTTTCATGTTGGATAGGTTGTCACTAACTCTTCTCAAACGTGTGCTCACTAACTCCCCTTGCCGTGTTTCTCCTTCTCACGCACTTTTATAACTCCGTGCCGGTGATAGTAGAAACTGGAGGAATTATGTTTTCTGGTAGTTTGTCTGTCCCATTCTTGTGAAAGCAATATCTAAAGAATGCACTGAGGGAATCACTTTAAATTTGGCATAAATCGTCCACTTGCAGTCAAGGATAAACAGACTAGATTTTGGTTGTCATAGGTCAAAGGTCAAGGTCACTGTGCTCTTGTTTGTTTCAGTCTTGTGAACGTGTTATCTCATGAACACCTTCAGGGATTTTTTTTTTTCAAATTTGATGCAAAAATTCATATTGACTTCTATTATAAACTAATTCAATTTTGATGGTGAATTCAATTTTGAATGTGACCATGACCTTGTGTCTGTCTTATTCTCACAACAGTGATATCTGGAGAACACATTGAGGGAATTTCCTAAAATCTGGCACAAACCTTCACTTGGACTCAAGAATGAATCCATTAGAATGTGGTGGTAAAAGGTTAAGGTCACTGTGACCTCACAAAACATGTTTTTGGCCATAACTCAAGAACTCATTTGCTTATACAACACAACTTCACACCTTGAAGCTGCTTATTGTGGAGATCTTCCATGCTGCTGAGGGTAAGATGTGTGTAAAGCATCCAAGTTTTCATAGACATGATTGTAAATTGTACTGCAACTTGCCTGGTGTGCAAAGGCATACAGCTACAAGGTGGTAATTTTAGTGACTCACATGCCACCTATGTCGCACTGACTTTAATCCAAGCAGGATGGGTCACACAGTCATGCCCTCAACTGAACCAGTGACAGTTTGGACATACTGTTTGATATTCTGTCCCTGGGCTGTCTGCAGTAAGATGCATGATTTTTCTTTTCCTCTAGTTTCAAGTTTTTTTTTCTGTGCTGATATGTCTTACAGTAAAGACTCTACAACTCAACTATTTTTGCCGACAACAAAGAAAAATCAGGAACATGTCAATCAATATCATACTGGCGGTGCTGCTAATCCCACTCGCCAGCTGAATTATTCATAGTCAATTAGAGGCTGAGAGGCTGAAGCTGTCTTCATGGCACAAGTGCATTTTCAATGATTCATTTCATGAGCTACGCAAGGGGTCTCTTAATTGTTGTTTACTGCTCGCTACCCAACCACATGTTATTTTTATGCCATCGTGATTACTCCCGGCAGCGCTCAGAGTGCTTGGGAAATGAAGTCCATTAAGGGGTCCTGAGAGCTGTTTTCCTGTCAAGCGCCATGAAACGTTTCCAGGTTCAAACTTTGCTGCCCGAGAACAATAAATCTCATCCAATCTCAAGTGTCAAGTCGATGGAAATGAGATGCATGAAGAGATGCAGGTGGTGTATTTTATGGTTCTACACTGCAGTAAAATTACCTGCAGTGTTGTACAAAGATTTGTTTTTATAGGATCCCTGAAGAACCATTACAATCATATGGAAAGGACATTAAAAACCACACAGCTGACCAGTGCCACAAGCTGCATAGTGAAGGAGTTGTGCTTGCACCTTTTTTTTAGTGTATTTGTTTGTCAAACAGTGAAAGTGAGATGACTAAATGCCTTAGGTCATTTCTGACATAGTATGACAAGCTGTAAAAGCACAGTCTGAATTCTTGTGACACACAGCTCCTTTGACAAAAATAGGTGGCTAGATCTGAGAATAGCACTGCTGCCCTGCAGTCAGCACCTCATGCCTCTGCAAATCATCCACTTTGAGAATCCCTCATGGCGATCAAAGTATCAAAGTCTTGTCCACATACATGCACCTCTGTCAGACTTTCACACAGACATCTAAACCTCCTCTCTGATCATATTCGCCTTGGCCTGAAAGATGAAGTGCTGCACACAAATTCTGAAGTAATAGAGAAGGCACAGTGTCACAAAGCCCCACACTGCCTCTTCAATATCACGCTATTTTGCCGCCTTGCCGTTATTTTAGGTACGGTCGTGGAATGGTGGGACAGTTGTCTCACCATAGGTCAGAACTGGAGGTAGTAACGATGTCTGTAGAAATGGGACAGCCAGCAAGACAGGATCATGGGCAGCTCAAGTGTGAAATTTTGGTGATGTGTTGTGTGTGCAGCTTATCATGAGACATTTAAAAAGTATCTGTTAGCAGATGCCGTTTAACTTAATGAAGAGCAGTAGCTGAAAATGTCTGGAAATTGGGAAAACAATGATGTGCGGGAACTCCTTACTCTCCGAGCAAAGAGCGAGATCAGACACCATATAACAGGGACAGTAAATGATTGTTATTGCCATGTTATGCCATTGTCATTGTTTATAAAGCACTGTGTGATATGGCCGAGAGGCTGACAGTGTTGTGGTCAGGGTTAGGTACCAAAACCTGGTGCCAGTATAGCAATATAGCCTCGAATTAGAAACTGACCAGGCTCCCTTAAGATGAACTGTTGAGGTGGCCCAGGTAATTACACTGTAGCCACTCCTTAACAGATTGATATATCTCTGGCGGCTAAGTCTCTCCTTAGTTAGGGAGACAATAACTCAAAATGTATTTTGATGTTATTTAGTATTTAATTATTGTTGCTGGTTTAGTTTTTACTGATTATGTGGATATGTTATGTAAATTTGCAAAGTGTTTTGTATTAATTCGTATTTATATAAGTGCAGTATAAACTTTTTAGAGCAAATAATATATTCAATTTTAATTCAAATTGGCCTTTGCAATAAAAAAGCCACTATTTCATGTTGTTAATGGCTTTATTTAAAAAAAAAAATATATATATTTATATATATATATATATATGTATATATATATATATATGTGTGTGTGTGTGTAATCTAGGCTCTGTTTAGGCACTGGTACTGTTTTAAAAGTATTTTTTTGGCATTGGTATTGGAAAAAAAAACAAACAATACCTAATCCTAGTTGTGGTAATCGTCCTGCCCATCACTCTTTTGATTCAGCAATGCTGGCATGCTGTCTAAAATCACAAATTGGATTGGCATTATGCAGCTGTTGTTTGGTTCTGTGTAAAAAAAAAAAAGAGCAAAGGTGGCATAATAAATGGACTTTCCACTGAAACTGTGAGGGCAATACTGTAGCTCATTTTTAGTTGGTTTAAAAACTTAGAATATCTTAATATTCCTCCAATGCGATGCCTTTATTTCTTCTCATTTAACACTAAGGAATAAGCTGGACTTCCATTAAATTTGTCATTCACTGAAGTGGTTGCTTTTTCTTCTATGAGAAGTCCTAAAAAGTGGAATAAGACCCTGGAGAAACCTGGCAGTAACTTGTTTCCATGAGGTTTTATTTGGCCATGCGCTGCTTGCACCTTCTTTCCACTGAACTCATTCATTTGACAGTAATTCAGTTCAACAGCTTTAAAATAACTGTGACAGCAAAGAGACTGTGTGTGTGTGTGTGTGTGTGTGTGTGTGTGTGTGTGTGTGTGTGTGTGTGTGTGTATTTGACAGGAAGATGAAGGGAGAACATACACACTTGTATTGTGTTTACTCTGTGGTATTTCTAGTGACTGATTGCAGCTCTCATTACCACTTGTTTGTGTTCAGCTCAGTTGACACCTGTTAAATGTGACAGAGGTGAGTTTTAGCTTCTGCTAGAGTTGAGCAGCCAGTGGCTTTCATGTATGTGTGTGTGTTCACATACTCCTTGCAGTTTTGATTGCATAACACATACACAGAGTCACACACACACACTTGACAGTATGAAAAGTTTTCTTCTTCTCTTCTGCTATTGACTGTGAGGTAACTCTAAGCCATGAGGATGCCTCTGACTGCATTTCATTTACAGGGAAGAGCCTTTTATTAAGACGCACACAGCTGACCATGCAAGTCGTGGAAGTAAAGATTTAGTAACGTCATTAGAAGTTGACAAATCTTGAAATCCCAAAATGGTCTCTGGAGCTGCTGTGTTCCTGCTGGACTGTCAGTTCAAAGTCTGCCTGATTAGCACAAGCAAAGCAGCAAGCTTACATCCAACACCAAACTGTTAGGATAGTCCCAGCAAAACTCACACCAATGCCAAAACGGCTGGACTCTGTTGTTAAATGCATTAATAACCGTTCAGAAATATTAGCCATGTGATACAAACAGTTAGCCATGTCACTGTGTGTATGCTGGCAGACTGTCACACCTGTCCCTAGCACAGAGCTCACACTCCTGCAGCAGCTGTCTCCTAGTGGCAGGGAGATGGAGGGACCACAGTGTCCACTTGTCTCCCCGATAAACAGAGAGCAAGAGAGAGCGGGGCAAGGGGGGGTTATACATGGTGGTCAGTGTTGATATTGTGGTGTGTTGCAAAAAATACAGAAGTGTATGGGAAGCACTGAGATTTCTATTTATTTCTTATTTTTCTATTGTTATAAACAAAAACTAAACAAACAAAAATTCTAATTACAAAATTGAAAACCGAACACCTACCCAACAAATTAATATTCCAATATTCAGGTCCACGTCTAGCTTTTAGCACCTTGATTTAGCTGATAACAAACCTGCCCACTCCTACCTTTTTCTGGAAAAAGGGGGTTACATTATGAAACAGGCTGTATTTTACTTAAGTAACAATAAATACAATGTTAATTTTTGTTGTTTTATTGCTTATAGTTGTGTCATTGCCTATAGCTAGTATGAACAATCTAATTGCCATTATTATTTTTATTTTTATTTTTATTTATTTATTTTTTCCAGCTGGTCCAAATGAAACCATAATCATTCTGTAATTCAATTTAATTCATCATCCGAAGGAAGGGGCAGTAAACGGCAGGAGGCGTCGTACATTGTACAGATTGTAAAGCCCCTTGGGGCAACTTTTTGATAAGTGATTGGGCTGTAAATAAATAAATAAAAGTAACATTTACATGACTTGATGGAATTTAATCTCAGATTTTCTCAATTGTTCTTGACTTTTCTCCTCTGTGGCTGGTAGCCTCACTTTGGCAGCCACAATCCTGCTCACCGCTGACCGTGCACATTACAAAGCAAGTGAAATATATTACACAGCTTCACCAAAAACTGTTGAAAAGCCTACTTTCGGTTGAGGAGAGAATTTAAGCATGTGCAGTTAGGTTCACAGACAAACTGATTATTAAACACAGGGGTCAACAGTTTCTTTGAGGGCTGGTGAACTGCAGGTCTTTGTTGCTCTCTGGGCCGTTAATGCACCGTACATGGCCTCAGGTAACCACAGATGGGTTTTAGCTCAATAATTTTAGGATATGTCGTGTTTGTTTTAAATGTGGAAGTGTGTTAATTGATATATCTGCAATTTCCCATGCATATAAAAACACTCTTTTTCATCCACCCTTTTACAGCCTGTCTGGAAGGAATCTTGCCACAACACACCACTGAGGTCTCCATCTGTGTATGATGAAGCTTTAAGAAACAATTGCTTTTGGTCTGTTTTTGGCCTGACGTCTCCGCCTGGCACCACCAGCTTGGCTGGGAAACACATGGTGGTCACTACAGCCACCACGGAGGTGCACTGACACCCTCGCCGCTTCATCTCTCCTCCCCTGTCAAATCTGCCCCGCAACAACACCCATAGCAATGAGCTCTCACAGTCGATCAGGTAAGATGTGAAAAAATGTAGAGGTTCAGAAGATGGGCTCTTGTGCTTTTCGGTCCATGTGTGGTTTCTTTGACATAGAAGAGCCTTGTACTACTGGAAAAACACAACCTCTGAGAATAGAGATGATGATAATGGTGATTTTTACTGAATTTATGTAAGAGTATAGGTACGTTCTTTTGTGGTTATGTTGTTTGGGATTACCCTGTGTTCTGTCCATATTGTGTTCAGGTATATTCGAATGCTTTTATACCTCTTTGAAGAGCCAAGACTAGTTTCATTCATTTATGAAAGACAGGGCAACTTAACCCTGCTTCTGACGACATCCTTTTCTTTGATGTCTGAGCACAGTTATAACAGGCTAATTAAGAGCTTTTATTCTGCAGTATTTCTTGGAAAACGGACTTCTGTGCACTGTGATGTTTAAGGCAGAAATAGACGGAACTGACTTGTGTTGTAGCCATTATCAATTCAGACATTTCTCTCTTAGCCAGAGCTAGCACGTGTTTTTTTCACAGAGAGCAAGCATGTTAAAAATGTAAAATTGTCTCTCCATTTTGATTATACAGCTGATATTTTCATTACACCTTGGCGATTGCACCAAACCTGCTGTTTCAATTTTGCATTTTTGTCATGGGCTCTTCAATCTTCTTAGAGTAATTGACTATGGTTGAGTTGACAGTTGGCAAAGTGGCGAACTCCAGCATGTTGCAAACGGTGACGGTGGTGTGTAGGAAAGGGCACATGTTCATCCAAGTATGTATTTTGGATGTGCTGCGTCTAATTGATTTGCACTCATGCACACCCAAGAAAACAAATTGATGCAGACAAATTAGTTTTGAAGTAAAATGGGAGTGAAGCTGTTACTCTCAGTTAAATGCCATATTTAATTTGAGGTGTTGCTTAATTAATATTTTACATGTGAGGGAGAGAGTCATTGTCTCTTTTGTATCAAGCAAACTTTGCACTCTTCATTTTAATTGTAACCCAGTTGTGTAGCTCTCCATCTGAGAGCAAGAGCGCAGTGGAATGGGAGGAAAGTTGTGGACCAGTGTTGTCACAATACTGGAATTTCTAACCTTTGCACATTGATTGATTGATTGATTGATTGATTGATTGATTGATTGATTAGTTTATTTAAGTGTCATGCACTTAATTGTGACCAGCCAAAATGGGCCTATAAGACACTGACAATAACAATATATAAAAAAAAAAAAATACAAAGTTGGTCGCGTAGCTCTTTCTTATATGTCCACAGCACAAAATATATATTATACAAGGAGCACTTTCATAACATACAAACCAATAATATACAATTATACTGGTTGCAGTGTTTACTGGCGTGATGCCCATGCATTTTCAGTGAATCTAGCTATGGCATGAATCTCGTCCTTAAAGAGCCAACTCAACATATCACACTCAACCAACCAAAATATGTCAGGGTTCTTCGCCTGAACTTATTCAAACAAATACTTTCTCAGATCACCATACAGAGGGCAAAAAAACAGAAAAACTGAGCACACAGCGACCTCCGTCCCCTCCTCAAGTTTAATGTTTAATAAGGTTCTGTGTAGTAATTTTCTTTAATTTGAACATAATTTCTGAGTTTTGGCTTACTCCAGATCTCCTCCTTCCTTTGTTTCTTATGGAGGTGTAGTAATTTTTATTTGTTCAATACAATGGAAAATATTGATATTTGATTTTTTAAAGTGGGGTTAAATAGAGTTCTTAAAAATAGATGTTTTTCTCAATGGATTCTGGCTTGCAAGAGTGATATAACCCTCGAGGATTCATTTTCCCATTGGGTATCACTAAATTACATGAAGGTAAAGCAGTGAAAATAGTCTCAATAAAGCGTACACTTAAACTGTCATTGAATGCTTTTGAGTAGGACTTCTTTTAGGTGGCTAAAATTTGTTTTGTTGCTGACCCCCCACAGCAGTACATTGCTTAGCTTCCTTGTCAGACTCCAGCCTGCTTCTCCAAAGTGGGAGCGTGCCAACTGACGTCTACACACACACACACTACTGAGAGAGAAATTATGCAGCTGGTACCAGTGTATAGATACTGCAGAACATGAGTATTGGCACTGTTTATGCCTGCATCTTCTGGTCATGTGGGAGTGAAACAGTAAGGCAGTGGTCCAAATTCAAGTTTAATATCATTAATTTAATTTTGATAGCAAATAAATATAATCACAACAATAATTATGTACACAGATGGCATTTATTTATTTAATTTTGGTAATTTCTCAAACTATTGGTGGAAAAGAACAATGTATGACAAAAAAGTGATTTCAGATTCACTCTCTTTTGAATCACGTTTTTCTTTTTTCAAACTTTTTCAAATTTGCTAAACATGACAGTTAGTCCGTGGAAAATTCCAATAAAACTGCAACATCCATTAAGTGACTCTCCACAAACATGACTTTTATCTGGTGTGTTTACTGGCCATGAATTATATTTCACAGTTCACAGATTTCTCTTTGCATGCTCAAAAATGGATTCCCTGGTGTGCTTGACCTCGACCCATGGGAGCCACCCATGTGTCCTACTTAATACCCCCCTTTTTTTTTTCTTAAATTACAACCATGGTCCAGATCGGGCTCTTCCTCAACTGCAGACCAAAGTAGACAAAAGGCCAATTGTGTCCTCCTTTACCCATGATGCTTTGGCTGTTCTGGTGGTATCCAGTGCAGTGATGTCACAGCCATTGATTAATTGTTGTGGGGCTACTGGTCCTGTGTGGCACAATGTGGGTTGCTGGCATCACCATCTTTTCTCTTGAGCTGTGAGTAGAGACATGGTTTTGTCCCAGCCAAACGGTTTGCGTCAGAGTGGATGTGTCAGGCCATTTAGATAGCTGCGAACACAGATATCTGTTCTTCTTCTTCTTCTTCTTCTTCTTCTTCTTCTTCTTCTTCTTCTTCTTTCTTAAATACATTGTGTTATGTAAGTGGAACCTTGGATTGGATCATAATTTCCTTCAACTCAGATAATTTCCATGCTCTGTCTATTCTCAGCCCTCACAAGTTTTTCCCTTTAAGTCTTTGAAAGTTTCTAAAATAACTTGCAGTGTGGGATTACAATTTTCACTGTCGTCAGTTATGAGGTATGCTTGTCAATTTCCTGGTTATTTCATAGATTTCATCTGACTTGCTTGTGCTTCTTTTGACCAAGACTCCACTTAAAGTAATATTTCGCAGATTTTCACCAACACTGGATAAAAGTTTGGATAAACTGGTAAACTCTCCTCTGTCTAACCAGTGCCTAGATATCTCTTCATCCCCCATGGAAAAACGCCGCCAAATGATGTAATTTATGTAATTTGACGGTGTTTTACTGGCTCACAGACTGTTACTTGAACCACAGGCTGTATATTTTCGTATTGCCTGTCATCTGTGCCACCAACATTGTAAACAAAGATTATACAGCTGATCAAGAGAGTTGATCCGCCCCTTTCTCTATTTCTGTGGAAGTCATACCAAAATCTCATTAAACGGTAAAACTAGGCAGTGCTGATAGAATATAAATCAAGTAGGGCTGCCACTCTAAAGTCGGGGATTCATCATTCGGATACCCTCAGTCAACTGAGACTTTTTTTTTTTTCTGTGTAGTGTACCTCTGGGTATGTTTTGGTCCCCAGATTTTGGTGTGGAGTGAGTGCCCACAAATACACACAAATACAGTCTCTCGCTTTTGTTTGATAGCAAAAAATGTTTTTATTTTTCACATTTACAAACTGTCGTTTGTGCCATTAGCTGAATAATATTATGTGAGTTTCGCTGTCACACTGAACATCCCCCTGAGTGCCCTTAAAACTTTGTATGGAAAACAAAACGAATTGTTGAGTATTTGTATTGAACATCGAAATCTCATTTGACTGACATTATTCTGAGAAGGGTACAGCCCCAAAATCAAGATCATGTCACTGCACTGGCTATTTCTTGGCTAAAATGGTTCCAGAAACATATTTAAATGCCCTGTTTAGCTGAAATAACGAGAGACTATGAACAGGATGTGGGCGCCATACTGCTCCCTGCACAGTAAAAAAGGAGGCCCATAAAGAGGGAGATCAAACCGTAAAACTAAGCAGCACTGATCAAATATAAACCAAGACTCTGTTACTGCCTTTCATCTATATCGCCTCACGTTTTCAGAAACATGTTTAAGTTTATATTTTAACTGTAAAACAAAATCAATTTAGTTCAATTTCAAAAGTTATTGCATCTTTCTCCTGCAGAGACAGGCTAGATTTGCTTCATATTGTTGAAATTCTTCTTTAAAAGTACTCCCAAGCTGAATCCACAGTGTAATCATGACGCATTTTAATAAGGAAGGGAGCCTTTTTTTGCTCATTCACAATTTGACGGTTGATGGATAAACATAATCCCACTTTTGGAAAAGAGATTTCGTATGGTTGATATTGAAGCCAGATATTCCATACACACCAAAAATAGGTTAGGGATAGTTCTGTTGAAATGCCGTACAAAGCCAAAACATTCCGACTGCCAGACTTCTCTCCACCTCGAGGAGCTCCCAAATTAAGAATGAAGCTTTCACTCCTCAATTTCACCTCCTGTTAGCAGTTCATTTTCCCCTTGTCGCCCTCCTGTCTGCGCAGCATTGCTAAGCCCTTTTCCACATATGACAGATCATCATTTCCCATTCTAAAACCCACCGTTTTTTCCAGCACTGAAGGGCCTTTTGTCGGACTTAAACTTGGGTGGCAAAGGCTGGCATGTTGACATGCTACTTGGCATTTTGGAACCGGGTTTATGGCCTTGGAGCCAGAGCAAGAACACACACACAGACAAACTCTCTCATCCCCAACAAGACCCTCCCCTCGGCTCTCCAGCGGCAGTAATCGGTGGCAGGTCCTGGCTGAGGGGGGATCTTGCGTCAATAAATCGTCATGCAGAGCGACTCCCCTGCCTGGAACACAAACAGAAGAGAGGGGCCGTCTGCTGCTGGAGGCCTTGCATAGCTTGTTAAACCCCTCTGAGGCCTGTACAGTCGGACCAGAAAGAGAGCTCATGCTGGGTTTAGTATTGTTGGTATTGTTTAGTCTTTGTTTTACGCCTTGGAGCGATCCCAGCCTCTTCATCCTGGTGATATAGATGCTGGCTGATAGTTTTGGTAGCCTGCAGGGAATTTGACTTCTGCTTGTGTGTGTTTGCAGAGTGAAACCCAGAATACGCTCTTTCCCCCTGTGGCAGTCATAGATAGCTGAATGTCCCTTTGGACTTTTTGGATGATTCTGCTATTACTGCTCCATCTTGTGAATTCATTTTGCATGTGTGTTTTCATCCATCTCTCCAACCTAAGATTAATTCACACCCTTCTCCATCATGCATGCAACAAAACTAAAAGAGCGAATTCCAGTAAGGTGTGGACGAAAAGAAACACATTACCGTAACGTGCAGGTTTTTAGATTAGCGGGTCGGTATGTGGGAAGATGCTTGGAGCAGGAGAGCAGTTGTCTCTCGCTGCAGCAGGGCAGTGTTGAGGTACAGGGTGGGGGCCGCAGCGAGGAGTTGGTTTTTAAAATAAACACAAGAATCGCACCTCCTCACTTTTCAGAGTCTTATTCAGACCGCTGAGCCATGGCAGATGGTTGTGAATTATTCATGTCAAGTTTTTTTGGGACGAGCACGGCCATGTGTAGATTTTATCCCACAGATTATTCAGTATCGGCGAGGAGGGAAGGAATGATTGAGAGGGCTGACAGCACAGTAAGTGCTTTACAAAAGATTGTGGAGCATAAACTGCTAATGCCAGATAAGACTGTTGTTATTTTTGTCATCTATTGTGATCGATGGAGCGCCGCAACGTCATTAAACAGGATTAAAGTTCCTTCTTTTACAGCTGTGACAGTCACTGTTTTGTACTTCTTAGCCAATTTTTGCAGCCATGACTTACTCTAGCATCTAGCGCTTAGTGTTTTGAAGATGGTCATAATACAGTTCTGGACTAAAAATCAGAAGTTTGGACTGCAACCCAAATCAAGTCAGAGATTCGATGACTTTATGACTTCATTGTAATGTGATGTTCAAGGTCGGCTCAGCAAAATGACTATTAAGCAAAGGTAAATCATGATGATTTAAATCTAACTTCAAAAAATTTAGTTTTTGGTGAGAAACTAGAAGCTTGTTGTTTGCATAAGAAATTTGTTTTCCCAGCAATATAAAATGGATAGTAGGGATGGAATTAAAACCTGTGTAACGTCTTGTCATAGGCTGTAATCATATAATAATACAAAATTAAAACTACCAATGCAAAAATTGTAAATATTGAAATTATAAATGCAATAATTAATTTCCTCATCAGTAAAAACATGACTGAAAGTGACAGTTAAGTTACACTAAAGTATGAAAGTGAAATAATTCCAGCTCTGTTAAAAAATAATTGTCGCCTCATCTTAGGGGCGGCTGTGGCTCAGAGGTAATCGGAAGGTCTGCTGTTTGATTCCTGGCTCCTCTGGGCAACATGTTGAATCCTAAGGTGTCCCTGGGCAAGATACTGAACCCCAAATTGCTCCCGATGGCACGTTGATGATGTGAGTGTGTGTGTGAATGATTACTGAGTAGCAGGTGGCACCTTGTACGGTAGCCTCGGCCACCAGTGTGTGAATTTGTGTGAATGGGTGAAAGTGACAGTATCAGTAAAAACTAACAATCCCCATCCCTACATTTGAGATTGGCTAAGAGCGCATTGTGACTTTTCTTTGACTCAAAACTTAAGTGTAGGGCTTTGGATATGACTTGGGTCTTCTTAGTCGTTGACTTGGGACTTGACTCAAGTCGTGACTTGATTTGGGACTTCATTTCAAAGACTTTAGACTTACTTGTTGGGGGGTTGTAATTTTTAAGCTTTTGTGGTGACACTTTATCTTGTCAAATACAAAGTCAATGTTTTGGACTAATTCATTTTCGGTTTTCTTATGTAGCAAATTACAAGCATATCAGTTGGTCCCGAGCTTCAGTGGAGTAAAAGTGTGTATTGTGTAACCATATCTAAGCTGAAGCATTAGATTTGGAGGTAATCAAAGTCAGCTGCTGCAGTTTTAGTCTCTTGCTTCTGAAATAGGAGCAGTTTTTTAATTCTCTCACTTGCCCTTCCCTCTCTTCTGTCACTCTCATTTCCTATCTGTCTTTGTGCTCTCCGTCTCTCAGTTTTAATCAGTAACTGTAATAAGGACTCGCAGTGGGAGCTATCAAAAGCCTGCAGTGGTGGATTAGAAGAGAGTGGCTAGTGTCTGGGCAGGGCCACTGGAAAGTGAAGCGTAATCTTCAAAAAGGGAGCTTAACCCCTGCTGACCCGCGCTGATGATTCCTCATTTACAGGGGCCATCATCACAGGGAGAGAGCTCGGGGTGTTAATTGATATGTTTTAGTGTGAATGCACTGAAAGTTGTCTAAGGATGACTGAAGTCAACCAAAGCAAGAGGCAAAGTGAAGTTGAGCTTATTTAGAGGAAGTTATTTAAGAAGTTTTGAGGGAGAGTGATGCTTCTGTGCACTTGCAGCCTCACTCAGTCACCACTGCTATCGAGTGATTGTCCCAGAGAGCCAGAGGGACACAATAGCGCTCCCTCCTATCTCCCTCCTTGATGCATTTGAGTGCTACAGAAATGTTATTGTTCTCATTTATCCTTGGCTCTGCAAAAAAAAATTTCCTCAATGGAAAGACGGATGGGAATGAGAGTGGAAGCAGACTAAACAGGAGCCTTTTTAAAAAAAAAGAGAACAATGGAAGCCGCTGTGGAGAAATAAGATTACTGCCTCATTATTGTCTTTCTCTCCACAGTTTTCCAGAATATTCCATTCGAGTAATCTCATTGCCAGATGAAACAAGTGTGCAATTTAGCCTTCGGAAGAATTTATTAAGCATTCAAAGCTTTTGCTTCTGCCGGAAAAGAAAGCTCAGAATTGAATTACGTGTTTTGTGCTCAAACTGCTGTGCCCCGTTCTTTCACATAAACAAAGATCCACCCATCTCCTCTTTTTGCTCTTTCGCTCTTAATTATTCAGTGATTTTTATGGTTGATTTGGTTGCTAAATTAGGCAAACAGCATTGGATTTTTAAATTTCCTGAAATGGGGACTGATTACTCACCTTTTGTGTGTGTGCTTTTTTTTTGTGTGTTTATTCGGTCTGGCTTTCAGCAGGCCTGTCAGTGAAGTGGGCTACCTTGAAGCTTTAACACACCACATGTGCTGCTGCTTTGCAGGAAAAACATGTAATTACAACTCAGTGGGAGAAGCAAAAGTATGATTAGAATTGAGGCCTGAGACATACATTGAGGCCAGTATTTGTGTTTGAGCTGCCACCATACACATTTATCTACAGTAGACAGCTCTCAGAATAGCCCAGATGTCCAACCCGTAATAGATATGGAGATTAAGAACATCCAAGACCCTAAAGATTAACCCATAAGGATCCACATCTGCTACTAAGCTTACAGTATGAGTGAAATGTTCACTCTCATTGTCTATGAGTCCTCTGTGCTTCAAATAACCCCGCTATAGTAAGACAGAGGATCCCTGCGCTGCTGTATTTCCCATCTGGTTGGGAGGTGCAATCCGCCATACGGGTTCAACAGGGGACAGCCAAGAAGAGGGAGGCGGGTCAGGTGGGTCTCTGAGGATGTAATCCTCCTGCTTCTATGAACAAAACAAAATCAAAAGTTCCCAGCAGTTACACAATCCCTGTTAGGAAGGGCTCAGTGCACCCTGGGTCTCCCAGGGCAGAATGAACTTTTCCAGGCACTAATCCGAGGATAAGCCCTGAAACAGAGGCCTTCAAACTCTGCTGTGTGCTGCGGTGTACTCAAAAATGCATGAAATGCCCCACGGAGCTGTTGTGTTCGCTGCGATTGGCATCCCCCGCAGATTTGTACTCAAGGCGCTAACGTGGTGATTTAAAGATTCAGGTCCTGCCC
Source organism: Plectropomus leopardus (assembly GCF_026936395.1). Classification (NCBI taxonomy): domain Eukaryota; kingdom Metazoa; phylum Chordata; class Actinopteri; order Perciformes; family Serranidae; genus Plectropomus; species Plectropomus leopardus. Next base: position 9,165,723 of record NC_142185.1, read on the forward strand.
TTCAGGAAAGCTGTTTAAAAACAGAAAGAAATTTCAGCTTGAATATTGAAACAGTTTCACGCCCTTTAGACTGACAAACATGGATTTTTAATTAATTACAATCACTAACCCCACCCTCCTCCACACCAAGAATTACCACAACACACAGCCCAACCTAACAAAACATCTAAACTGCTTCCCTCTTTACTGTACTTTCTAAGCTCAGACTCTGCAGGTTGGGCTTTGCTGGGATTTCACAACCAAGTGATTCTGTTTGGGACTGTAATTAATTAATGTCACTGTAAGGTAAATGGAATTTAATTGACTATGGAGCTCTTCTAAAATAGTTGAGACAGAGAGAGTAAACAGAGTGGACAGAAAACAAGAGAGAGAAACTTATCTTTGTCTTATGTAACATCAATCTGTTGTTTTGAAATAAAGTTTGTGAAAAAAATGCAGATTGGAGTCTTTGAACTGTGATAACAAACAAAAGATCATCTTCTGAGAGCAGTCTTATATGAATCAATCAGATGTTGCCTTGAGCACAACCAGTGAGGCAGCCAATGAGAACCTCATTAAATGTATGTTTACACTAGATAATATGTTTTATATCAGAGTTCCCACAGATCCTTAAAACACCTTAAAAGGCATTGAATGAACTGATCCTAAAATAAGGGCTTAATTTGTATTATAATGTCTTAAATACATTTTTTCAAGTCTTAAAAATGTCAAGACATTTGAGTTAGAATTTGATTAATTGTGTCTCAAAATAATTGGAAACATTTATTTTTTAAAGTAATATACAGAATGCCGCTAGCATGACCATAATGCTGGTCAGGATATTGGAACCAACAACACTCATGTTTTGTTTCTGCCTTGGATGCTTGGCTCAAACCGGTCCAAGGTAACGCATACAAGAGTCTGTGTACTTCATGCAAAAAGTTTTTCAACCTCCACCTGGTGAGAATCAAGGCTGTGGAATCCCTCACGCGGCGTGAGAAACAGAAATCACCCAGAAACCCGTCAACAAACACCAGATATTACCCAGTTCTGTTCTGCGCTCATTTCCACTGAGACACATAAACTGTTATGTTTAATGTAACAATAAGCATTTGGGCAAAATTGTCCCAAACCGTAAACCAGTACTTGATGTTGGTTTATGTTTTTTGCCTATAGTGAAATTGGTTTTAAATTTAATTTAAATAGAGATTAAAGAAGTCTTAAAAGTATTAAATCTAACATGCTTCAAGTTGTAGGAACCCTGTCAGATGTAAATAGGTGATACAAAGTTCTCATTCTTCATCACTGCTGTCAGCAACAAGTATGCGCATTGAATTCTAAAGGACATAATACAAAATTTTAAAGTGTGAAAGAGGCTATGTTTGTATTAATGCAGAGCTATCCAGCTGTCAAACATAGTTAAATTGCACCCACTCTATGCAAAGTGTGCTATTTATCATTTAACGAAAGATGAGCAAAAATATTGGAAAAAAGGGTAAAAGCATGAGAGCTTTGCTATCTTTGACTGAAGTGCCCTCTGAACTTCAAAATAAATAACCATAGGTATGATTATTTTACTGGTATTTATTCCCAACTATTGTCTGACTACCATTTTTCGCCCACTGTCACTATCAAGTGAAACTACTGGCTGCTATTTATTTGTTTGCTTTTTATTTTATTCACATGAGATGTGTGCATGTGCCAAGTGAGAAAAATCATTTTCAGGCAGTTTTTTAATGGAATGAAATTGGGTGTTTTTGACAGCAGGTGGATAATGGATCGACTGCTCACTCGTGGTTAGGAAGCTCATTTTTTGCAGTCACGCATTTTGAACTCTTGACAGTTCTTATGTGCGCTCTTTTGTGATGCTCCTAAAACCACTTGCCCTTTGAGTCAACATCAAACACTCTAAGCTCAAAGCAGCATCCTCAAGCACTTTTGTAGGGTTTTACTGACATCGGGGTGGTCATCTGCTGCATTTAGTGGCATAGTCGTGTTTAAGATGAGCTCATATGTCCGCTTCCAGGAGCCAGTGTCTGTGTGCTCAGCACCAGCAGGCAGCAGTAGGGTGCTGTGGATCGGCTCTGCCATGCTAATGAATGCGCTGTAGAATGAGCCTCTTTACGCCTGGCCCACTCTAAACATCATGATTGGACACAGTCTCCACCTGACCCTGACCCCTCTGTCTGTTTGTTGCTTTAAATAAGCAGTGTGGCAAACCAGTCCATTCCAAGCGAGACCCGTGCTAACATGGAACAGTCCTCCATCCACTTTGCAATCAAACTGACACTGACTTTACACCACAAGGTCTCCAAATTACTGTTGAAATCCAGTCTGTGTAGAGACTAGTTGTAATATGGCCCAAGCGGCATATGACTCGTGTGCCTAAAGGGGAAGAAGAGGATTTTAGACCAGGAGTTTGCTGGCTTTATAACTCTGATTCAGCTTGGGAAATCAGGGTTGTTAAAGTGAACGTATTATGTTCTTCACTCAGAGCCTTCTACTCAGCAAGGCTTTTGAACTCCTACTGCTCCACTGGAGCTGCTCAGCTGCCAACGGTAGACTCCTGTGGTTGTACTTGGCAGCTTGCATGTGTGAATGTGTGTAATTTGAAGGCCTTTAAAAAAAAAAAAAACATGCCTGCTTAGTAAACATCGCTTAAATAAATAGCAGTTAAGATCCCTTCTCATAGACCTTCTACCTTACTGCATTTGAAAAAGCCAGCAGTGATCCTCCATGTCGGAAAACTAACAAGAAAATCTAAGGTAATGTTTATAACATCTTATTTCCAAGAAAGCAGCTTTTGACACATTTAGTTTCTTTTCTGTCCTGGTAGGACAATACTCCTGTCTTGGTGTCGTTATAGATTGTATATAGATGTTAGTCTGGGTGTGTCTCACTAACAGTGTAATATACATTAAAAAAACTAGCCATCCTTCTGAAAACTAGCCATCTAAGCCATCTGCGACTTATAAAGAAGGGGGGTAATGTGTGTGTGGAGAGAATGGCTCCTTTCCTATTTCCTATGCCCCTATTTGCGGCGCTTTGCTTGAACCAGACCAGACCCAGCTTAAAACTTGGCCAATGTTTGGATCTCATCTATAAATCTGCTAAGTTTTGTGATTGTATCTTGCATGGTCGTGTCCAGTGTTGCAAATAAGCACCTGCAGCCACCAGCCAAATACTAGTAAAACATGCAAGAGGCTGATAAATTTGCTTTACTCTCAAGTGAATGCAGCGCATGCAGAGTTCTTTCTTTCCTCAGCAGTAGTTTGAGGAGTTTGGGAGCTAAGGTTGGATAACTGTTCTGTCAATCCTATCAGAGCTGATCAGATCAAGTTTAATCGATGAGAGAAGCAGCTGCTGCAGAGGCGAGTGAATGCAAACTTTTAGACAGCAATGAACGCCTAAGTTTCACTTTAACTACGTCTGGTATTCTGCTCGTTCTGCTGCTCCATCTGTGCCTAGAGTAAACTCAACTGTTTTAAAAACTATTTTTTTCCCACCTCCACCAGACTTTTAACATTGCTGCTGAAAGCTGAAGGGATTGTGCAATAGTTCCATGATGTCTTAACAATGGTGAGTGTGCAATATGTGCTTCGAGCAATGTATATGCGGTATTATTTTTTTGCTATTTAGATTACGTATGTGCAATCTATTGGTGGGTTTTGGTAGAGCTGGTGCTGTTTTGTTATTGTGTGGTTTGTTTTATTGTGACTGTGAAGACATTTATGGGCACAGCATCTGTGTCCAAGACAACTGTCTCTGCAGGGTCAATATAGTGCATCGTATGGTATCTTTACCACTGCGTGATGCAGTGAATATCCAAACATGATATACATATATTGCAATAGTGCTCCTAATGAACAGTCCAGCTCTAAAAATAGAAAAATTTGTGACAGAAGTTGTTTTGTTCGTGGCGGGCTGCCACAAATAAATCAGTTTGTTGAAATCTTTACTCAATTGTGGATATAAATGCAGTATTTATATAAATACTTCAACAATTTAATTCTAGTAGTGATGTCCCACAGTATTATTGTGTCACAGTACTGGGACGAGATCAAACTGTTTAGGCTAAACATGCTTGCTATTTTGGCTGTTAAATGATAGATGACGGCTTGGTTGACTTGCAAAATGTCAAGTTTATGTTTCAGGTATATTTAGCCTAGCCACAAAGCCTTCTGAACTTTTAAATATTCCTAAGAGATACTAGCAGATCAGTAATGCACTTGGTCATACCATTTAATATCTTTTTTTTTTTTTTAAAGATGAAGGAAACGCAGGAGGATAAAAGCTCCAGTGGAGTTTTAGCTTAGCTCGGTACATTTCAGAGCAGGAGATAAAACCACTCTGCTCTCTTGGGCCACAGTGGTTCCTTGAAATTAGATTGAAATTAAGCCATTTGGTTTTTTAATTTTTGGTTGGCCAGTATTTGATTATACTAAAAACTAAACTGACCTTTTATCGGCTGCAGCTAATTAAGTTTAATCCCTTAAACAGGCCAGCAGACAGAATGAAACTCATGGATGCTGTGTTTTTGTCTTCTCTGCAGGACAGTGTTTTCATTGTTTAGGCTGAAAGTAAAGGAAATAAAACTCACAAGAGGTACTTAGTGTGGTTTATAAAGACGATCAGTGGGTAACAGACTAATTGATTGTGAAGCCACAATTTCAGACAGCATCTAGCAAGGTGCCAATGCCAGACAGCTGGTGGATAATGAACTTCTCTCTTTGCTAAACTTTTTAAACATATCACATTAATATTTTAGTCTTGTCAACTTTTGCTCTGAAACAACACCTCCAGAATTTGGAGCTGTGATATAGCTCACATTTTCTGTCTGTGAAACTAATGTAATCACTCAAGCAGCTGCAGTTTATACCCGTCAACAGATTCATTTACGGGGTTGACAACCATATTACACTAGACTTAAAATTACTAGATATTACCTGCTGATAAATCATTACAAATACCAGAAATGGACAACATATTCAATAAAAACAATGCTCCTTTTTAAATTATTTATAAATTACTGCAGTGGTCAGTGCAGCACTATTGTTAAATAGTGCTAATTTTCTATTGATTGTGTTTACTTTTGTGGTTGATCGCCAGCTGTCCTTAAAATCACATTTATGTATACACTAATATGGTCGTTGGATGTAATGGCACCCGTTGACTGGTAATTAACTGGTTTGATTTTTAGGGAAAAAAAGAGTTGAAATAAATCAGGCCTTTATCTTAGTGTCTCTATTGACTCAGTGAGCTTTAGTGCTGCTTTTCAAAGCCCTGTTCATTTAGAAGTGGTGAACTTTGAATGTTTAGTGGTGTAAATGTCTTGACTTTTTGTTAGCTTTGCTGCTGGCCAGCTGAGTTAACCCGTGGAAACATGCCCACCATCTAACCTCTGCTCTCTTCTGGGTTCCTTGCCACTCTGCACTGGGCACCACTTAGGTTGGGTGAGAGGTAAGGTTAGGTAGCCAGCTTTGATGCTCATTCAGCACTTACAGCTTATATCGCCATCCTGATGATAGAATGCTTTGCTGCCGACCCTCCAGTCTCCCTCCAGGTTGCCCGGTTGAGTAAGCAGCCTCACTACAAGCTGCAAAACCCTTTTAGCATTGTTAACTTGCCATGCTGAAACTGCTAATGGTGCTAACAGAGCTAACAGTGACAATTTAGTGAACAGTGCTAAAGGGGGTTTGTGGCTCAAAATTGAGCCGCTGACTCACTGTTCTAATCCAGGGGGAGACTGAAGAGTGGGAACACTGTTTCTGCAGCAACGCTGTTGGGTCCAGATGGCTTAGCTAAGGGCAAACGCTGAATAAGCGGTGCTACAAGCTATGTAGCGTCTACCAGACCATGGTGTCGTGCAGTGCAGTTAGCTAAAGGGTAACAAAATCAACCTGTAGACTGACATGTGTAAGTGGTCAAAAATATTTGCTGCAGTCAACTACTTAATGGCTGGCTGTTGACATCCCTAATGTTCATTAATACCCCATTTATTGACAGCCTTAGTGGTTCTTCATAGATGTATGCTTTAGGTTATAACTATATTGATATGTAATCAATCTTCCATAAGTATATTACACATTATGATCCAGTATTGCAGTATGTCTTAAGAAATTGTAAATGTACCACCATTCCCAGCAATCACAAGAAGTACCAACATGAAGTATTTACCACGGTGCACCAAGGAACCCTGCTGTAGAAATCTATGCAAGATCACTGAGTTCAGCAGCGTTCGTCATCAGTCAAATTGCATGAAACCGAGGTTTGTCGTCCTCCCACATTTGTAATTTACCAGACTTCTCTTTCGCCCATTAGCATAACATAGCAAGCTCATTACTTCAGCTTTCAGGAGCAGTAGCCTATTAGATGAATGAAACAAGGGAGTGTATGTTGTAGATTTGCTGTTGGAGAGATAAATGAGCTGGTGTGAGCATACTAGTTGAATATAAATACTGCTCACTGTGAACTGTGGTTTTGTGAGTTTGTCATGAAGGTTAATTGTCAGAAAGGTTTGTTTCTTGATGGCTTTGTTGTTTCTCTGTGATGATGGTACTCTGGTGCTCTAGCAGTTGTTGCTGAAACAAAACATTTAAACTTTGTAAATCAGTCAAAGTTTGTCCAGAGGATAAATTTAGAATCTAATGTACGTGTATAAAATAAGCTCTGTCACTTCTTTATCTGTTCATCTCATTCAGCCCACTGAAATCTCAGTGCTGGTTATCTGATGCTGAACTATCTCCTCTTTGTCGCCCTGACTCTGATTTTGTCTTTGTGGCCACGTCTGTCAGGCTCACTGTCATTTGCACACCATTGCACCGGGAGCTAACACTCTAATGAGCATCCGTGCAATGACAAGCCACAGAGCAAGCATTTCACTCGCATGGAAATCCAACGGAAGATGCTGACACATCGTGTAATACACGCAAACACCGGTCTGTCCGTGGGAATGTTTATTTGACCTGACAAAGATGCACTCTCAGAAGGGTGTGTGGAACAATTAGATAGTTTGTAGCAAGCACACTGGGTGCAGAAAGCAACACTTGGACACTGGGGGGTTGCCAGGGCCTTTTAATGGAGGTTATCTAATCGCATGAAGGAGGAGGACAGTAAAATGTCAGGCGTCCTCATTTTAAGATAAATGGACTGTTTCTCACATCTCATGCAGTGAGTCTTTTCTCACCGCACAACATTTTATTGATTTTTGAAACACTGTTGGCAGCGCTGCTGTAAACCAGTCAGTGTAACTATCTTGTAAACATCTTACGCTGGATTTTGTTTTGGATACCTCCACGGTGTGCTTTAAAGTTAGCAAACAGTAAGTATGAGTGAAGAAAACACCAATGTGTTTATGATTATTAGAGTGCTAATTTGGTTTGTATCTAACTAGAAATGTTTGTCACATATCTCCTTGGCCATATTTTGCTGTCATTCTCATTTTCAACTCTGTTGTTAAATAAATGCCTAATCTTCTCTGTAGCTAGTTAAGTCACAGCCGAAATGTCAACCTCATTACAAACCACATTATAAAAGTGCATGACAAATAAATCTTATCATTTTCTAGGGGTGGGAATCACCAGAGAGCCCCTCAATATGGTATTATCATGATATGGTCACAATACATTATTGCAATTTAAAATATTTTGCAATATATTATACATATATAGCAATAAAAAGCTATTAACTACCTTTTTCTTTTTTCAGCTGTAAATTTGGTCCACAGAGTTAAAAGTTGTCATCTTCTGTTTCATCTAACAAGATAAAATTTTAAACCTGAATTGTCTCACCTCAGTCATTTCACAGCAAAATGTATCTAGTGATCTCAAAAAAGCAGTTAATATAGTACACTACCAAAAGTTTAATTTGTATTTGCATTATTAAAAAGTTTTATCATAAAAAGTTAGGGATGCACGGATATCAGATATGCCGATATAAAACCACTCATTTGGCCGATAACCAATACTAATATCGATATATCTTTTATCCCCACACAATTAAAGTGGTCATCAAGCCTCTCCTGTTAACATCATATTATGCATGCTCTCATCATGGTGGCCATGTGATACTATGCTGTATTGATTTTTCCGACCCCATTTTTAAAAACTATGCATTAAGTTTGTAGTTCTAACGGCATCCTTTTGTTGCAGTATCATTCATGCTGACTCTGAAGCCAAATGCATGCTTGAACAGATCTGTGACATCTGTTCAACACTGTCTGCTAACACTTGAGAACCACATGTAGCAGTGTCAAGATAACATGTAACATGTGAACTGACTTGATTTACTACATTTTTGCATTCTAAATTTTAAACCTGTGAAGCTTAATTATAATATTTATTTTCTTTTGTCATGCCACACTAGCACCATTTGCCCATAAATCTTGACTTTTAGGGGTGAAAGGTTCTGCAGAGTGTGTTAAGGTTCATTAGCGACTGGACAGAGGGAGAGGAAAGATGTTTTTGATCTATTTATAGACACTATTAATAGACACGACCTGCCCACCCCCTCAAGTGTTTTCCTCTCTCACAAATGTATTCACACATTCATTTAGAGAACAGAGGACATTTTGTTGCAAGCACGGATCTAATGGGGCCCCTATCCCCTTTTGTCTTCACCAGACACACAGCAGCCTCATGCCAAAACGCAAGTAAACAAACCACATCAGAGTACAGACACAGCAGAGAGTGTGTTCCTGATGATGGTTATCCTTCACAGTAGGTATTTTGTCCCATTTTAGCCGATTTTCAGTTCACTCCAAATGTCATGTCTCAAATAAAAAGTACACACATACTCCAAGAAGTTTTGAACACCAGCTCCCTGTATAGCAACAGAAAACTCCTGGTTCCTAATTTTACATGCCTCTGCTCTGGTGATAGCCACAGGCAGAGGCATTATGTTTTCCTGGTTGTCCATCCATTCATCCTGTTTTCACGAGTGCGGTATCTCAGTAACGCCTTCAGGGAACTCTGTAAAATTTGGCACAAACGCAACTTTGGATTCAAAGATGAACTGATAAGATTTTAGTGGTCAAAGCTCAGGCTCACTGTAACCTCATCCATCTCATTCTAGTGAGCGTGATATCCTAAGAACACATTGAGGGAATTTTTTTCAAATTTGGCACAAACGTTAACTTGGACTCAATAATGAACTGACTAGAGTTTAGTGTTCAGAAGTTAAGGTTACTGTGACCTCATGTTTGTCTCATTTTAGTGAATGCAATGTCTCTAGAACACCTTGAGGGAATTTCCTCAAATTTGGCACAAACGTCTAGTTGGACTCAATGAAATGTTTGGAATTTGTTGGTCAAAGGTCACTGTGACTTCACATGACATGATTTTGGCCAAAACTCTAGAGTTTCTAACCTAATTATGACAAAATTTCACATAAACATCTAATGGAATAAAGCAATGACATGATGACATTTTATATGCAAGATGTGAGATCATAATATTCTGCAAAAACAATGTTTTTGCCATTTTTCAATGCCATAACTCAGGAAAAGAAGTGAAGACATTTATTTTGACACTGAACTGGTGACAATAAACTTGGTGTCCACCTTAAAACAGTGCTGATTGTATTGATCTTCTATGCTGTCGGGTAGAAAATGTGTGTGAAACACCCATTTTTTAGTATATACAGCTTCTTTGCAGCAACATCAATAGCCTATTTGAACAGTTACCAACTGTCATGGCTACATGTGAGTCAGGACAGACATGGATGTAAACTGTAACTGCAACTAGACTAGTCAGTGGAGGCATACAACCATCATATGTTTTTTTTGTTTTCTAAATTACAAACCTGTACTATAGCCTTTAGCTCCCCATAGAAAATCAATGTCATCATAGGTCTGCCCAGTGATAGTGATGTTATGACCTGGGTATTACATACATAGAGGATTAAGGCAGCCTGTTACATTACGCAGTGAAGTAAAAACCCTGTAATAAGGTTGACAGTGATCTAAAAGCAGTGCTAGATTACAGCGCCTGCATGATGTAATCACCCCGACCTCAGTGGCCTATGTAATGTCATTTAATGTGCCGTTAATACACAGTGTTGTCGTTGTTGTTTTTGATACTGGACTTTCACTCTGTCAGTAATGTGGAGGTAAGTAAACAGAGAATTTCCCAGAGGA